>NC_137890.1:65316526-65916526 GCF_963455335.1 Martes martes
TGTGAAATTATACTTGCCTAGAAACAGACAGAGATATTAAGAAAGAAAACTTTCAGGCACCTGAGTGGCTCAGTAGTTTAAGTGCCTGACTCTTGATTTCAGCTCAGGTCATGATCTTAGGGTTGTGAGATTGGGCCCCACATTGGGTTTTGTGCTCAACACAGTCTTCCCTTCCCTCTCCCTCTGCTCCTGCCTCTGACCTCTCTCTTTCTCTTAAGTAAAGAAATAAAATTTTATTTTTTTAAAGAAAGAAAGAAAAATTTCAGGATATTTTACAAGATTAAGAATCAACAACTATATAGCTTATAAGCCAATTCAGGCCCACTGCTTGCCTGTTTTTGTAAATAAAGTTTTATTGGAACATGGCTACATTTATTCATTTATGTATTATCTATGGCAGTTTTCACACTACCATGTTGGAGGTGAATAACTGTGATAGAAAGAGGATGGTACACAAAGTCTAAAATACTGGCTATTTGTTCTTCATACAAAAAGTTTGTTGCTCCCTTCTTTAAATGAACAGAGAATTTTGGCTGAGGAAAAAATAAACCATGGTAGTAGTTAGGGAATACTTAAAGGTGATTTTCAAAAAGATCAAGATTTTGAATGCCAAGTCAGAGATGTATGAAGGAGAACGAAGAAAAATGTGTCCCAGAAGTTCATTGATTTAAAGATGACACTAGAAAGGTATGAGACATTTAGGTAGCTACTAGACTAGGGAAAGCTGTTGAGTCCAAAGAAAACCAGGACCTGTGTTTCTCATCCAGAAATAAAAATCTTTTTGGCCTTCATATTATAAGGCTATACCAGGGCCAATATCTTAAGGACAAGAATAAAATCACTTCTCTGGAGGAATGCCAAGTCCAGGAAACTTCTGAAAACCTCTCGAGCGATGGAAAGAGACTCTGTAATAAAATAAATGGAGGAACCATAACTGACAATTGAATAGATAAATATAAAGAAATATATGTCTGTGTGTATGCATATGTAATACGCATATTACCTACCTACCTACCATTATTTACCATTTCTGAATGTATTCCTGAGAGGGCCTAGTAGCAATGGGAACAACTGACACCCAGATGATTTATATATATGTTTCTAGAATGACATATTTATTCACTTATTTGACAGAGAAGAGCACCCTTGAGCATGAGCAGGGAGGAGAGGCAGAGGGAGGGGGAGAAGCGGACACCCTGCTGAGCAAGGGGCCTGATTCAGACTTGATCCCAGAACCCTGGGATCATAAACTGAGCAGAAGGCAGAGGCTTAACTAACAAAGCCACCCAGGCACCCCTAGAATGACATCTTTATAAGGAAAATATATCAGTGCATTAACCTAAAAGTAAGACACAGTAGCAAGGAAATAATTCTATGGGAAAATGCATGTTACTTCCTCGGATCACACAAATGTCTTCTTTTGTAATGAGATAATACAATGCAATTAAAAATAAACTTGAATTCAGTTTATCTCCTTACACATTTACATATTTGGAAATAGAATTTAAGGCAAGATGGGTGGAACTACTAACAGAGTTGGCAAAAGAACCTATCCGGTATTCTGAAACAGCTGTTCAGAAAGAACCCCACCACCTGCCCCTCCTGTAACTTTACCGTTGGAACTCATTTCATTGCTTTCATAGAGAGTTCAGATGACTGTTTTTAGAAATAAGCCCACTTTCTTGGCATTGTCTCACCATACATATATTATATTACCCATTCTTCTGAGCCATCAGCGTCTCCCCCTTCCCTCTTCCTCAGCGTGAATACAATCAGGCTCAACAGAGTGATTGGAACAGAGGAAGAGTAATTCCAAATATTTAAAATGCAGATTATATATTCAGGTTAAATATTTTATGCAGTTTAAATTCTCTACTACTTCATACCTCATGAAATAAAGTCGCACAAGCTGAAGTTTAGAGAAAAGACGGCTCCATATCATTCTCTTCTGGGCCAATTATTATCTCCTGCAGTAATACATTATTCATTTGGTACTTAGAGTGTGTCCAATGTTGTGCTTAATGATCTTTATAATAAACTTATTTAAACCTCACAATGCCCTTATGAGGCTGACATTGTTATAATTACTCTTTTCCTGGGTAAGGAAACAGGCTTACAGGATTTGTGACTTAACCAAGCCCATATAACCAAGCCCATGCGTCCTTAGCCATAATATTGTCATGCTAGTGGGTGGCTTTAACATTTCAATTCAGCAACTCTGCCCCTCAGGCTTGACAATTTGCAGAATGATTTTCAATAATAGCTTCATATTTATACCTTTCACCTGCCAGGTAGGCCCATCACCCACATTTCTCATTACAGGGCATGATTTCCTGCTGGGGACAATACTGCACCCAGGGTGGGAGTGGGGAGTCTTGGTGATATGAGAATCTGTGTGTGAAAGGCAGCGTAGGAATGAGATGAGAAGAATGCAAATGTAATTCGATAATAAGACCCAAAGGGTACTTTTAACTGTTCTCCATTGGAGACTCCCTCACCCTTAATACCCTTTGCCCTTGCTAATGAGACTCTTAACCACACAGAGAATGCATCCCTATTTATTCCTACTGTTATCTTCTCCTATCACCATTTGCTTATTTCTTCATTTTGAGTCTTTCATTCCCAGAAGCAAAAAAATATATCCATCACTTTACCAGAATCTCTGTTCAAATCTTTATTTCTGCAAAAATAGCTCATGGACAGGATTTCAAAGAAGATCCTGGGGGCATAACTAGATCACCTTGGGGTGTGACTTCTATTATTTATTGATTGTTAGAACCCCCACATACATATGAGAACACAGAAGACATAATAAGAAGACAAGTCCAGGATACAGAGAAGAGACCAGGAAAGAGATTACTACTATTAAATATGTTATGTACTTAATGAATTACCTTTACAATTATTATATAAACCTAATAATACTGCACTCTATGGCTTAAATTGTAGGCAAATTTTTGATTGAGCTTCTGATTGTTATTTTATCCTATTTTTTTTTTTTTTTTGAGAGGATGCTGGTAGGAAGTGTAGTACTAATAAAAGTTGGACCATCAACACAATAACGAATTTGGAATGGAATTGACTTCTTAAGATACAACTGAGTTCTTTTACAACTGAATAGTTTTAAGTGCACGCAGGACAGCATACCATGAAGATAGCACACTTGCTTTGGAATAAGGCACACCTAGCTCAAATCCACATTTTTAATCCACATTCATTAATAAGCATTGAACATGTTCTTGAATTAATTTCTTTATTGTCCTGGCTCTCAATTATTACACATTTAAAATGGTTACTATAAAGATACAACCTCATCGCATCTGTGAAGCTAGGAAGCAACATAGGAATGGTGCTTCACATAGCATCTGGCATGTGATGAAGCTCAAGAAAATTAGACTGCCACCATCAGTTTGGGTAGTATATATAACAAGGAGCTGTGGTTTATCCCATGTAATCACACAGAAATACATGTGCCCACTTTCTGCAAAGTAGAAAGATTAAATTAACAGGTGATGGGAAGTTTCAAGGTCAATAACCCTTTGTAAACCACTTCGTGCTATTATTGGTTGCTTTTGCTAGAAATAAAACAACTTATGGATAGGAATGAAAAGTGTATCAAATGGCCTGAAAGCAGCAATAATTCAATAAAAAAAATAAAAAGTAAGGCTGAGTAGTTTATAATTATCGGTTACTAAGTTAAAACTCATTACATTCAAGGGCCTCAGGGGAAATTATTTCAGATTAGGAAAGGCCTATAAAACTCTTGGAGAGAGAGAAAGAATAAAATTAAGATAAGCAATTACATAAAGGTTTTTCCATTTTCATTCTTGTGCTTCTGGTCTCTGTAATCATTTTGTATTATTGGATTTCCATTAATTCTATTCCTAAATAAGTCACCCTGAGAAGCTTACTGAGTTATTTCTAGTGTTAAATGCATAGAGACTTTGAAGTATTGTCAAGAAAAACCTCAATTTTCTTTTAAATATGACCTTAACAATTACTGAGCCCTCTTAAACACTAAACCTTTAAACACTATAAGTGAAAGGTGATAAAAGCAAATATAATTTGAGACCATCTTAAAATGATCCACAATCTGAAAATGAACTAGAAACTTCACAATGTTTACTTTAATGTTGAAAAACAATGGAATGCGTTTGTATTTTCATGGTTTAAATAAATAAACATGTTTAATCATACTATAAAAATTTACTTTCAGTGTGCAAGATTTCTACACTATCTGCGCTAATGATGGTGGTCTTCCTAAAGTCAGATTCATGCACTTTTAGTCAAAGGTCAACTTTTATCTAAAGTTCCTCTGCCAATAAGGAGTTTCAGAATAGAATTGAAAAGGACTAAAGAAAAAACTAGGCCAGAAAATCTATTTGATTTATGTTGTTATGTTGTTATGTCTCAATGTCAGGATATTCTGGGCCATAATCAGGTTATACCTGTTTATTTTAATGGCAATGCTATCAAATGGAATTGAGAAGGCAGCCTATTGATCTTCAATGTCCATGCCTTGTCCAATTTTTATTTTGTAGATACCTCATATGGTATGACATGATCTATGTACATAAAAACTGGATTTTGCTTATTCTATTGATTTTAAGATCTTTATTAGAACTAGTATCTCTTACGTAAATATCATTTAATGTCTTAAGATTTTTTAATAATTATACTTCTCAGAAGTCTTTTAAATCGACCTTGCTATGAATATGACTTTTATTCTGAGAGTCTTTGGAAAACTCTAGAATAAAGACTTAGAAGTAAGGTTTAAGTGTTCTGTTTCATAAGCTCTTATCCTTTAAGCCTGCTATACTGGAATACCTTAATATAGATGATAAAGACTATGAAAGATTCAGAAAAAATGCATTGAATTATGCAGTTCTTAATTCATTTATTATTTTTTTTAGAGAGCAAGAAGAGGTGAGTCAGAGGGAGAGGGAGAAAGAGAATCTTAAGCAGTCTCCATGCCTAGCATGGAGACTGACACAGGGCTTGATATCACAACCCTGCGATCATAACCTGAATGGAAATCAAGAGTTACACACTTAGCCAACAGAGGCACCCAGGTGCCCCTTAATTTATTATGAAGCTTAGTTGTTAACTACTAAACATTAAAAAGGTCAAAGATCTGTATGACTTCTTCATTGGAGTATCTCCAACCATTGCCTAGAACAGCTTCTAACACAGATTAAGATCTTCACAAGTCTTGTGGATAAAGGAATTGATTCTGCAAGTGCCACTTAAAACACGATTAATCTGATTTATTCGGTGATATGCATAAACCACAAACAGCAAACGAATTTTAGTTAATCAGTGTAACTGATTATGTGTATTAGTATCCTTTTGTCTGTATAGTCTCAGTTTCTCATATCCAAAGGTGAATTACCTACTTTACTAATGATGCCTAAGATAGCTGGACCGTTGTGATTCAGATACATCAGTTCTTCCCTGTTACAGGAGTCTGGGAATATCTAGAGGATCTCAGAACAGATTCTTGCTCATCTGATTCCTTTTCTCTCTCTCTCTCTTCTCTTTTTCTTCTTCTTCTTCTTTTTTTTTTTTTTTAAGGATTTTTTATTTAATTGTTTGACACAGAGAGAGAGAGAGAGAGCACAAGCAGGGGGAGCAGCAGGCAAAGGGAGAGGGAGAAGTATGCTCCCCACTGCACAGGGAGGCAGACATGGAGCTTGATCCTAGAACCCTGGGATCATGACCTGAGCTGAAGGCAGATGCTTAACGAGCCACCGAGGTGCCCCTCCCCGATTTCTCTTCCTAAAGCATGATTATGCACAGAAAAACTAGTCTACGTAGACTACCACACAAATAATTCACTCCACATATAAAATAAATATTCAGCTACATTTTCAGCACCTATTAAAAGTAGTAATAAAACAGAAATAGTAATAATAATAATAATGAATAGAAGTAAAATATTGTAATACACAGCACTATAATAAACTTTAGTGAATATTACATTGTCTCTGGGGAGATGTAAACCTCAAATGTTTACAAACTAATGAAAATACCTATATTTATCTTTTCTAACACCTGCACCAAAGAAATATATGTTGGTAGGAAAGAGAAGGAGATTTTATTTTGGAACTGCTTTATCTGATTTGGAGTTTCAATTTTTTGTTTTTGTATTTGTTTGTTTAGTTTTGATACTGAAAAGCTGTTTGATGTGAAGAGGGTTAATAATTAAGACTCAGAAAAAGCACCCATGACAAACTACTCCAACTTAAAAATTTTATCAGATCAGCTTTATCCCCTCTTCTGAGAGCAATATGGTGTCTAAATTTTATGAAGTCTGACTTTTTGATTCCCTTTTGCTTATCTGTGTTGTGTGTCCTTTTGGGCTCTGGAAGTGAAGTCCGAGATGAAGTTGAATATACAGAATGTTCATTCGTGAGTGCCCTTGGTATGAACACCTGTGAAAGAGAATGGAAGGACAATGCAAACACTTGGTTGGAACTCATTTGTTTGTGAGTATGGACACTCACGGGTTCTCTAGAAATCTGAAAGCGGAGGAAATATTTTGTGAACTGGTGTAGATAAGAGCTTGGGATATTTAGGTTATTGTTTAATTTGACCTATTTGTACCCAAATCCTGCAGAGAATGAGTAAAGAAAGATATAGTGTTGGGGCGCCTGGGTGCCTCAGTGGATTAAGCCTCTGCCTTCGGCTCAGGTCATGATCTCAGGGTCCTGGGATCGAGCCCTGCATCAGGCTCTCTGCTTAACAGGGAGCCTGCTTCCCCCTTTCTCTCTCCCTGCCTCTCTGCCTACTTGTGATCTCTCTCTCTGTCAAATAAATAAATAAAATTAAAAAAAAAAAGAAAGAAAGATATAATGTTGACTTTATCTTCAAAGTATCTTTTCAATACAGCCAAGTCTTACATCGATTGCTACTATCCAATGCCAGTCACTAAGGATCCAAACCATAGACCCTTCCAACAGCCAACTAGCTATGCTCATTGCTCCCATTCCTGCTCCTCTGGAGTCAATTATCCAGATTGCAGCTGAGTGATCCTCCTAAAGTGTAAATCAGAAAATGTATTCACATATACCTCCATGGCCTCCCACCACACTGAAAATCTAAGTCCTTAGCATCTTTCTAATCTCATTTTCTACGATCCCCCTCTCTGTCACTGTATCCCAGTCCCACTAGTCCCTTCACTGATTGTAGCAGGTAGGATGTGTCGGTGCTGAGCACCTGTTCCAACTTCCCTCTGTTGTCCTCCCCACCAGCTTTGTGACTGTCTAGAAGTAGTGGTGGTGGTGATGGTTTTATCTCTGACTACCAACGGCATCTCATCTATGACTACTCTTTAGCACCCATTTATCAGTGGGAATTATTTATTTGTTGATATCCCGTCACTCCCCCAGGTGTGTATAATGAAGATAACAAAGACACACTGATTTATCTTTAAATTGTAGGTTGCATAACTGTGAAGAGAGACCATGGACTTTGAACACAATACAGCAACTGGAGAGGACTTTGGGTCATCTCCTTTGGGGAAGGGGGACAACTATGTTTTATGTGTGGGGAAAAAGTTGTGTATAAAAATTCTGTGAGCAAAGGAGAGAAACATGGTAGAGACAGACAGCTGTCCACCAGAAATTTGTATTTGCCCTTCCACCCTCTGGAGTCATTGCTGATTATTGGCCACCCAGCCAGGTTCAGCCCTTCACAGATTCTGTCTAGTTAGGTCGAGCCAGTGACTGATTTTAACCAAGAGAATATGAGAAGTAGAAATTATATAATGCAGTTGCAAGTCCAGGTCATCAAATCTCTCCTTGGGTAACTCCTTCATGCTCTTCTTTACTTCTAGCTATTTAATGTGGAGATGACCTCCCTATGTAGTGACCAACATAGAAGCTATGTGTTGAAGAGAATAGAGATTCTCTATCCCTGGATCTCCAAAGAACTCATGAAATAGGACTCCCCCACCAACAACAATCGATAAACCTTCCCAGTATTGTTACATGTACAAAACCTGAACATCTATTTGTTGAAACCACTCTACATTGTTTAGTCAATTCACCACTCTATCTATTGTTATAGTAGCCAACTGTTAGTAGTTTAACACCCCACAAATGGTCAGGACTTCTTCAAGCTAATGCAGCCCTGCCCCTAACAAACTAGAATCTGATTACAGTTATCCCTTTCAGTAGAGTTGCATTGGGTGTAGAAGCCCCTTTGCAAGTCCAGACAAAGTGTCTGGTTATTTCAAAGTATACCAAAGAATATCACAAAAACCCAAAACCTGGTATATCAGGACTGATCTTCAGCTAATACCATTGTCCAAACTTAGCTTATACCCTCATATCAATGAAAAGAGAAATAGAGATGATTACTTCTCATCTTGTATACCATGAAGGTATTTAGGGCCAAGCCTGGTCAACAAAAAAATGAATGAATACATATTGCACATGCCATCTAGCCAATGGTTCCTCTTAGAAACTTAGAATTTAGACTTAGATGAAACTTTAGGGACCATATGGTCCATTTCACAGTTAAAAATATTGAGACCCAGAGGTAAAATAACTTGTTAAGGTCACTAAGCTAGTAATTACCACACTGTCTAATATTAGAAGCAATGTCCTGGAAAATTCTGCTGTAAGTTGATCTCCCCAATGTTCCTTCATATTATTACCAATTTAGCAAAATAAGTTATCAAGAACTTGGAATGGCCCTAATAACAACATGGTGGCAGGATACCGGAACTCAGTTCAGAGGTTATCCTGGTCTATGTCACCCAGGAAACTAGGGTTCTAGGATATAGCTTTAGCAGTCCCAAGTAAACTATAATTCTAGTTCCTGGTGTGTGTTTGTTAAGTTTGTTAAGTATCTGCCTTTGGCTCAGCTCATGATCCCAGTGTCCTGGGATGGAGGCCAACATCAGGCTCCCTCCTCAGCAGGGACACTGCTTCTCCCTCTCCCTCTCCTTGCCCCACCACCACCACTTGTGCATGCAGTCTCTCCCTCTCCCTCTCTTTCTGTCAAATATATAAAGTCTTAAAAAAAAAAAAATCAAGTCCCTAACACTTACAATTTTCATATTCCATGGGATGTGATTTTTTTATTTAAAAAAAAAAAAAAGCATCAGAGACCTTCAGAATTGCTGTTTAGAATCACTACACAAGGAAAACATGGATGGTAATGTGATGAAAATGTCCAGCACAGTGTTGGTGTATGGTAAATACTAAATTCATATTTATATTTTAATGATTATTGAGGGAGAAACAAGACCACAATGGTTGATTCAAAAGCCTTGTAAATATAAGCTGATCCCAGCTCTATAAGAAACTGAACCAGACACCCTGAAAACAAAGGGACTTCCATGAAAAGAGATAACCCTTATCCAAGACAAAACAATGCACATTTTTTTTTCAAATTAAGAAAAATTAAAGTCCCTTTAGAAGTTTATTCATGTTGTGGGCTGACATTAAACCTACTATAAACATGAGAAATCTGTCAATCTCCACACCTAAAGTTTTTATTTTGTCTTCTTTCGACAGAATCCAGATTTCTCAAGGGAATAAAATTCTGAAAATAACCCCCAAATTTGGTTTGTTTTGCCGCTCAAAGTTTTCCATTCTCAGCTTTATTATTAGGTTTCCAAATGCCTCATGATTTCCTTCTGACATACTAACACTTTTGTAATCAAACCCACCAGCAGATTTCTCACTTGATGCCACCATCGAAAGCTGGCAGTGAAGTGAAGCCCTACAGGAAGGTGAGTATGCAGAGTTGTATTTGAGGGACAAGGAGAAGGAAATGGTGACCAGATGCCTTCACTGACATAATGATAATGCCCCAAATAAGCAGCATCACCTCCCACCACCTCAGGCACACTCGCAGATTTCAGAGAATCCAGAGAAACGTAGAAGGTCCCTAGGGTCATTACATTGTATTTAGTGATTTTATTTTATGCATGGAAATTTAGATACATCCCCAAATGCTGACAATCCTGGCAAGGTGGAAAGAAATCCAAGAGGAGGCAGTTTGTTGGTTTCAATGTATAAGGTCTGTAGATTGAGCCTTTGGGTGTTTCTAGGGAAGAATGTGTGTTATAGAGGCATAAATACCTATGTCAGTTTAGATCACTTGTATTTGCTGTTTGATATGGCATGAGGTCTTTGGCCTTGAAGTTCTATTTATATTTTTCAATGTCTCTGAGCTGAGACATGTTTGGGAAACCCTCAAGATATCTTTTTAATCAATTTTCTGAACATCATTATATATGACCATATAAATCAAAAGAACTGGCTTCACAGAAGCCAATGTCTATCAGACTATGATCTGACATTTGCAAGGCTATAAATTTTAATATTTGAGGAAATTTGGCTGGATTCCTTTTTGGTTGTAAAGCAGAATATCTAGTCAACAATTAACTAATATACTCAAGAATTTACAAGTGGAAGTTAAGTGAACTATACCATTGGTAGAAAAGCAAATGCTGAGCAACTTTTTTTTCTTTTTGCATAAACTCTGTGTTATATATATAAACTGGAAAATATTACTGCTATTCAGGAAAGAAGGGAAAGCTGTGTATTTTATTTTTTACTTATAGGTCGAATATATAAATTGAGTAAAATTGCCAAAGTCCTATGTTTTTGAAGTCCCATGAAAACCCTCCCTTTGTACTTACAATGAATTGACTTAAAAAAATCTGTAACAACATTTATGTTTTAAAAAGTATGACATCATGGAAAGAGCTGGTGTCAAACATTTAATATCTTACTTCTTCAGGAAGTGGAAGTTCTTTCTATTCATCTAGGGGCTGATCATCTGCAATCTTCCTCCTTTCACCTGTTCGTTCCTTCCTTCCTTTTCCTTTCTTCTTTTTTCTAAGAATCACCAGAATAAAGGAGGGTTGTGTTTAGACAAGCTTCAGTTAAAGCAATGCATATAATGTAAATCAGCAGCAGGGAGTCTGGGTGTGGAGAGAATTCCATCTAACAAAACTCCAGAAAGAATTCTTATAGGAGGGGTCCCTGGATGGCCCAGTCAGTTAAGTGTCCGACTTTTGGTTTTGGTTCAGGTTGAGATCACAGGACTGAGATCTTAGGGTCCTGAGATCAAGCCCTGTGCGGGGCTCTAAGCTCAGCAAGGAGCCTGTTCTAAGCTCTCTCTCCCTCTCCCTTTGTCCCCGCTCCCCAAAATAAATAAATAAAACCTTAAAAAAATCCTCTAAGCCTCTTTTTCCCTCCTGAGGTGTTATTCATCAGAGCATGATCTCATCCTCCATTTTCCTCCTCTGTTTCCTAAAACAGCACCTGGCTCCTGCCACATTCTTCCCAACGTCCAGGACTAGAATTTTCTTTCTCATATGGATTAGCTCAGCCTTCTTTTTGACTTTTTAAATTCAAAAAAGTGAGGTTAAATTGACCCATTCAGAAGCCCAGAAGGAGCAGTAAACAGCATTCTTTTTAGAAGGCAGGGGCAGGCGAAGGCTATGTTTAGACCCCTACCCAGCTCCCACACATGGCTCTGCTATGTAGCTTCTCTCCATACAAGCAAAGTCTTTGAAATTAGTCAAACTAGGATCTAATCTTCATCTGCTGCAATTGCCTAACTTGTTGAATTTTGTTTTTAGCTGACTCTGTTTTAATTTATAAAATAGGTGGCAACAGATATAAAATTAGACAAGTCCCAGCATTTTTAAGTCATTTTAAATACTCTTTGTCCTCTTTGGTAACAAAAAAGCAGACATTCTTCTCATCAATTTGCACTCTATTAAAAAAATGTTAGTTACAAGGAGTCTTGAAATAATTCATTTATGATTAATAACTCTCCATTTTATGACATAAGACAAGCCTGCCTTAGCCATCAATGCAGCCTTCGAAATACTACCACATTCTGAAATGTTCATGAACTTTGTAAGGAAGTACCTAGGGCATTAACTCACTAGACCTCTATCTTTTCGCCTCTCATGGGGTATAATAGGGGGTGGCCTTGGCTGGAGAAAGTAAAATTGCTTCCATAGAAGCTGGCATGCCCTGAAGTTAAACAATAGGGGAATTGGGAAAGCCAGTATTTTCTCATAAGAATTATTGTAAAGCTCTTTCAACTAGAATTCATCAAATATCTACTGCATAGTGGTCTTTGTCAGGCCACGTGTTAAGAGAAAATGGTATAAAGACTCTGCTCTAGCCAGTCGTATGCTGGAACCAAAAGCTAAAGATTCAGAAATGTTGTGAGGTTTGTTAAACCTGTGGTAATTTAAAATCAGTGATGGAGGCGTATTTATTCCAATAAAGTTGGAATATGGTACAAATTAGGGTTTCCACACTCCAGCAGAGGTGTATCAGAACACCACTGACTCATCCCTCAAAAATCTTAGTCTTGTGGATTGATTGTCCAACAGACCCAGTTCAATTCAGTATAACAAATACTAAAACAAAAGACCCACTTGAGAAGCATAGAGATAGGGTAAGTTTTAATCCTGTTTTCTACTCTGATATCAATGCACATTTATGCCTTCACAGACATTCTTTGAAAACCAAATACTTCCGGAATTTTCTGTTATTCCGTTTTAATGGATGGTGAGCAGATTTGATATCAAACTAATACTGCAACCCTTAGGTGAAGTAAAATAAATACCTTTTTAAAAATAAATTAAAATTTTTAAATAAATGGAAAATCTTTCACCATTCTCTATGTTACTATGAGGTGTTACAATAATGAAGCTTATTGTTAGTGTGCACACCTAAACTTAACACACCCCAATGCACTTTGCCAAATATGTGTAGCTCTTGAATTCCCTTCCTTGTTTCTCATCAGTAACACTTGCTATTAAAGTGGATTATTGACACTTCCTTCCATGATCATTCCCTTCTTTTATCAGCAGAGAGCAACTTCAGTCAATCTCTTCAGTCCTAGTTCCCTCTTTTTGCCCTGCTTTTGAGCTGATTATATTGGGGCAGATGGGGAATATCTACAAAAGAATGGTGGTGAAGGGGACAAAAGAGATGATGTCTTCCCTCTGCTATACTCTTTGGGCCCCCGAGTCCCCACCTAGCTGTCAACTCTACTACAACTTAGTAAGGCTGTGTTGAAAAGTGTGATGAGAACTGTTCTTCAGGGCAGTTGCAGGAAGGGGAGAATTCTCTTCTGAACCAGAGTTGCAAGTAAAAGTAACAGGTTCCTGCCATCTCGCTTCAGTGTATTGAATGTATTGTAATGGGAAATTCGGTTAGACTTAGTGGTAGGTTCCGGGGTCTTTCCTGTTTCAAGCAGCTAAGGAACTAGTTAGATGTGGTTGGCCAAAGATCGTAACCACTGTATATGTCTCTAGTAAATGCAAAGAGGCTGTTTGCATTGGGAATCAGTGCTTATGTAGGAGACTGGCTCAGGGCACTTAGGGATTTTTTTTCTACAGTTATTCCAAAAACTATGCTCTTTCTCACAGTAAATCTACTGTGTCTCTTTTGCCTTGTCTCCTGGGTCTGTCATAAATTTCATAAGAAGATTAGCTTCATTACTTCATTCACACCTCATTTTTTAAAATGTGCTCATCCAAACACATGCTGTATTAACCGACTTCTTCTCTTATTATTTGCTCATCTTTTCCTCTTTGCGGTAAGCATATATACTCTCAAAGGGTAAAAGCCTTTCACTGTTTAGCAGAAAGTATTTTAAGGGCAGGAATGATTAGTTATTTCATTTTGTTATCCACAATATTTAGTATTTAATGTGCTTAATAATACGTGTTAGATGAAGGAATGAAGGACTGGAGAGAGAGAGAAGGAAAGGGGGAGGGAGGAAGAAAAGAGACACAGGTTATGCAATTTTTTAATAAAAAAAAAAAAAGGAAAGAGATACTGCTTTTGTTTGAGTGCCATTCCATTCCAACTTACGCAAAACACCTAGGATATTATTTTAAAATCCTAAATTCTACTTCAAACCCATCAAAATAGTGTCTCTAAGAAGTGAAGATTGGAAAGGTTAATATTTAAAAGTCCCTCCAGGTGATTCTGATATCAGATATTTTGGGAACCACCTTGTTTTAATCAATGCTAACATCATCGTCAAGCATATACATACACCTCCTAAAAACAGTTACTGATTCAACATGGAGAACCCTCTGTCTTTGCCCCATGGATGAACAAGGCAAAGCCCCAGATGTCAAGGAATTTACATTTTACTGAGAGGATATTTAAAATAAGATGGATGGAAAAGGTCACTTGAGATCACACTTAAGTAAATACTCAAATAAAATTACTAAATCATCCATCAGTCACTATAATTAACAATGTCCTAATTCTTGTAGGGTAAAATGGCTTGCATGAGTTGTATAAAACTAGTTTTTTGGAGGATATAGTTTTGTTGTCATGATATGTTTGTGAAAACAGCATGAACCCTTTTACTCTACCAGAAGAAATTTGATTTATTTCAAGTAAACGTGGATCCAGTGACAAGGCCACTTTTAAAGCAAAGATTATCTTTAAAAGCCATTGCAACATGAAAGCTACAAGTCCCTAGACTTCCGACTATATTTCTATGACTGAAATGATAACACAAAAATAACTCAAGCTCTAAAATTATATTGTATGAAATTATGGATGCACAAGAATCAGTTTCCTCTGAGCTTTGATAATTGCATTTTAAATAGAGTACTGACATGCTGTAATTATAATATTAAAATGCTAAGATAATCAAATGCTCAAAAAGGGTATTCTGGGCTTCTAAGAGATTTTGTAAATGTCATTAAAATTTTTACTGTATTTCAATTACATCATAGGAAGACTGTTATTATGTGTGTGTTTCTGTTCACATCTAACTGGCAATCTTTTTGACACAGATAAAATTATGCCATAGTATCTACTTAATAACATTGATTTTAAAGACTCTTATTTTGTGCAATGCCCTTAATTTTTCCTTCCAGCAGAAACAAACAAAACAAAATCCTTTACTTTCACTATTTCTTCTCTCCTCCCATTTCAGAGTTCTCTCCCCTTTTTCTCAGGTCAGTCAAATCCTCTTTCTTTGTTCATATTCCTCCCCTCTCCTGTAGGAGTATGTATACTCTTGAGAAACTACTCCATTAAGTGCCTCTTTCTCTTGCAATTTTGGCTTCTTTTACATTGGATAGCTTTTTTTAAAGTACATAGTATCTCAATTCTTCTCTATATTAAAATTATAAGGGAAGTAAGAATATGACACTGTTAAGGATCCTATAGTAATTTGAATTATCATTACCTCTCTTTTCATCATGCCATCAGACTTTTTGGAAAAACTGGACTACATCCTCTCCTCAGCATTGTGTTTCTTCCATTCTCTCTTCAGTCTTGTTTCTATTCCTTTTACTCCACCAAATGGTTGTCTCACAGGTCACCAGTGCCCAGAGTCGCTAGGAACCCATGGGTCTTATCTATGTTTTGACCTTAATAGCACCTTCTTATTGAAATCTCCTTCTTCAAGAAGTAGAAAATACATTTCTTGCTTCATTTCCTGCCCCTCTGCCCCATCTCCATCTTCTTTACTGTTCTCATAAATCATAAATCCATAAATCATAAATTCCATTTCTTCATGCATTTTAATATAGCTTTCCCCAGCCTTCCAGTATCATCTTCTCTTCACTCTCTTGCTGATTGATTCCATTTACTGCTTTCATTAATTCAGACTTAAAGTGATCATTACTATTATTAAAGTTTTATTACTATCATTTAATGATAAATATGTTTCTTGCCCTTAGGATTAGCTAAGTATGTATGGACATGGGAATTAGAACAGACAGGGATATAGATTATTGTCTGTAATGCTGTGCCATAAGGGTATTACTGTATTCAAGTAATAATATAATGATGGTACCAAGGGAGAAATGGTGAAAGATCCTTCTGTCAGTTCGACTTGCCAAATGAGGTCACCATTGATCTCAACCATGAAGAACATATACAATACTTGTCAATATATGTGAAGAAAAAGTGAGCACTCCTAGCAGAAAGAATAATACATATGAACATTTAAACTATGAAATCCATGATAATATTATTTAATTTTACTTTTCTAGTTATATTTCTTCCCTAGGCTTTGAAGCTGCCTTTCTCTCTCTCAGATGGACTTCTCTAGCAGGACAGTTGGGTGGCCCTCAAAATGAACACTTTCTCTGCCCCTTTTGCCACCTTCTTCTCTACATCTGCTTTCAGTTAATGACAAGGTCAGTCTTCCCATTGTCTAGTGATCTTTGGACATAGCTTGAACTTCATCTCACCCTCTCTCTACAATAAGTTATCCATTGTTATGAAATTTTCATCTTAATATTTCTTCCATCTACTCCCGCTTTTCCTTTCCTTTCAAACTGCATCTATCAATTCACTTATTCTTTTATTTAGAACGTCTTTGCAGAATGCCTTCTTTAGCACCCCCAAGTTACCTTTCTAGAGCTAGATTAATGAATCAATGAAGAAACTTGCTTACCTTCATGACTTTTCATTTCATAATAATCAAGTGAACAAATAAGGCTGTGGATACATTCTGGGAAGAAATATCACTTCTTCAGCCTGGTTTTCTTAGATAGTTTGGCTAGAGAAAGCCCGATGGTGAGAACAGAAGGAGCAGTATCAATTAAGAGAATATGGAAGTTGATTCATGGCCATGTAGTCTAGTAAGCATCCTTAAGTACGTGCCTATATGAGCATAACAACACTGTATTAGGCCCTGAGTATGCCATGAGAAGGATACATAGAGCCATTATGGTGTTATCACAAATAATTGTAGGTATATTGCTTCTCACCATTCTTTTTGAAATTTTCCCACCAGCGTTAACTTCAAGAATTCTAAAGAAGTCTTGACATTGAGCAGATGTTGAAGATGTACAAGGAATTTATAGACTCACTTTAAAAAGATTTGATAAATACATAATTCCTTTGAATATCAATGGATAAAATGAAAGATGACAATATTGTTATTAGATGGGAACATTAATGTCATAGAGGTTTATTATTATTTTTTTAACCAAAGATTCAAGGTCCCAGAAGACCAGTCTAGCTTGGAAAATGCTGAGAAAATATTTCATTAAACGAATTCTGACAAGTGACCCCACAAAAATAGCATTGACCATAAAGTTCACAAAAAGCTTTTTGGAAAACAAGTACATTTTATGAAAAATTATATAGAGAAAATAAACCTCTTCTCCATATGTGAAATCTTGGATAGTTCCTTCCCATGTCAGTTTCTTCCTCTCTCCATACTCATCTACTCACTCCACAATGCAGAGTAGAACCTTTTGTAGAAAAGATGGAGAGAGTGGACCCTCATACGTGTCTTCCATCTCAACTTTGGACCTTTTTTTTCTTTAAAAGTTTATCTAGTGTTTTGTTTTGTTTTGTTTTTTTCTTATTTTAGAGTCTTAGTATTTAGGACATAGACAACTAATCTGAATAAATTCTACATAGACAAAAGAATTTCTGACATTTTGACAACAAATATGAAGGTTTGAGCCATTAGTGTTCCTGAATATTAATTGTCCATGTGTAAGACAAATGTCAAACTTACATACATTTAATGCTAAGACCATGATAAAAAAAGGTGCACTCTAGTTATGTAATCATATTCTAATCATAAAAAAGACTTTAAAACATTCATAAGGAAATGCAAGTTATTTTTGAAAGGTACTGTATATGGGCAAAATAAATAAAATGTTAGAGGCGTTTAAGAGCACTTAAGGAGTGAAATGACAGAGGAGGTCAAATTCAGTCAGGTGTGCAATATCCAAGAGTTTTAAAACTTCTGCTTTAAGAAAAGAACAAATACAACTCATTCCATTTCTTGATGAGCATCCTTTTCTTAAAGTTTCCCCAGCAAGGAGTGTCACTCCTTCATCTGGCCAGTAGTAGCCTGAGGAAAACCATCAGATCTGAGAGGAGGCTTCCTCCTCAGAGCCCACTCTGCTACCCTTGCGCTCCGGACTGTTACCTCCTGGGTCCACACCTGAAGAAGGAGGGATGCCCGTGAAACTTTGCAATTCCTATCATCTCTAGCTGATTCCCTTATACATGAGGTTAAGGAGCCCAGCCCAAGTGTGTTTTTAAGAGCTACTCTTACCTGAGGATCCCAGATTCCAAATCCATCTATTTGGAACTGGTAACAGATTATCTTATCTGGACATCTGGAAGGCAGACACCATAGCGGCCAAATGTACAACCATAAATTGTAATCCAGAAATAGTCAGTAGAGATCACTGAAGCCAATCCTTATTTTATGAATGAAACCACTGAGACCTAAAGCAGTAAAATGATTTATTCTATACCACATTCTAAATTAATCACATTTTAAAATTCAACACTTTAAAGCTTGTTGCTCTGCATCACACTGTCTGCCACATTTTTCCTGTAAACAAACTATTAGAGAAGATTCATTTCTGAAATAAAACCCTTTCATTGGCAACATTTTAAGGAACAGGAAAACATTTAAATAATAAAATACCATGAATGCCCTTAGTAATATGGCCTTATTTACACAAGAGCAATAGCCAATGCAAGATAACTCCTTGCTGCTGTCCTTTATTTCTAACTCTACTAGAACATTAATCATGCCCTATATAATACTTTTTCCACTTTCCCATACTTGCCTGCTAGTTCATCAAAGGCACGTCTTATTAATTCATAGATCTCTAATGCCTAACACAACAGGTGCGTATATGGCATTGGATACATGTGTGGTGCATAAATGAATGGATAGGTACCTTCATGAATGCATGAAAAGTCTAAAAACCAAACTGCATGCGGAGAGAGATCCATGCTATGAGGAGCAGTAAAAGCCAGATTTAAGGTCTTGCATTTGATGTACCAAGACATAGAACATCATTGAGGTTTTGAAATAATGAAAAGGCTTGATGAAACTAATGCTTAAGAACAAATCTGGCGGTCATATGGAAAGTAGTTTGAGAGGACATAGTATTAGGAGGAGTACATGAGTCAAACTCTACTAGAATACATCCAGTCTGAAGAGGGGGATTACCAAGATACAAAAACAATCAAGTCTATTGCATAATACATGAAAGATGTCAAAGTACTAAAAACCATTTTTTTGACTCACATCTTTAAAAACACAACTCAGAAATCACTTCCTTACCGGAACAATCCATAGTCTCAGGCAGAGCTTTTCCACTGGTATACGAGAGATCAGTTCCAAGTATGTCTAGCACATGAGCTTCAGGTCCCCTGAGGAGTCAAGGTTGGAGAGAGACCTATGGCCATTTGCTTCTGACTGTAAGAAGTCTTGACCACTTACACCTATAGGCTATACAAATATTCCCACCTCTATGAGTGCATGACATGAAAATTTTCAAAAGCACAATTGAGACCAATTATTTTTCACTGTATTGTCTTTTAACTCTTGATGTAATTAATTATCCAAACAGTACCACTTTAGGCAAGGGATCAAATAGATTTGAAAAAATCACCTCTACTTGCAGCATATTCCATTCCATAAACTTGCGTGCCGTGATGCAAGGTACCACCGTCAGAATTGGATACAACTTGAAGATCAACGATGCAGAACTAATCTGCCTGGCTCTTTGGACACTTCATCATAATTTTTCTGTACTGAGAATATTTTTTTTTTCCTTTTCCACTATGGGAGTCCATTATAAAATAACGCTTTGGAATATAGGAGGTTATATTATAATGTTTACTTATTACTGCATTATGTTGTGGCTTTTTAAGTTGTACATAGTTTTAGAACAGTATTTAGTATTACATATTTAAAAAATCATAAGTAAACATACATATCCCAAAATAGAGAAGTTCTGAAAAGTTCTTACTGCTGAAATATGCAGTCAAAATTTTGAGGACTCTTGACTTACTTTCTCCTCTAGATACCGTGTGAGTTTCCCTAAGGAGTTCCCAGGAAATGAAAGATAAACTGACCAGAAATGGCTCAGATTGAAGCAAATGCACATTTCATTTGTCTTTTAGTCCACTGAGTTCACATCTACAAATGACTGATCTCATTTACCAAAGGTAATACTTTCACCGAATGATACACATTTACTGTCTATATCTATAATATGTCCCCTCATTTATTGGATACTCTATTTTTACCACATACAGATACTACATCATTAATTTGGGAGTGCCTATTTCACTTGGGCCCTTGATGCTTCCAGTTTACTTTTAAATCTTCAATTTTTTTTTTCTCTTTGGTGCTGGAGATATTATGATTATAATTTCCTCTTTTTGTGCTGTCTTCATATTTGCTATGTAATTTTCTAACCTTTTTCAGCACTAACTAGAAGAAACTGCTGAGTGCTCAACATTCAATGTCTCATTAGGTTCTCCCCACCACATATGTGGTGCTATGAGGTGTCGTTGTTGATCTGCATTTTATAGAAAAGGCTTAGTAATTGTCCAGATTCATACAATTAGCAAGTGGCAGAGTAGAGAAATAAACAAAATCTTTGAATTATATAACTATTACTGTGAACCACCTCAATTCTCCTAGAAACACTGAGAATTTAACAAAATAGGTGATGGAAATCACAAAAAGGAAAATGTTTGGGACACTTTGCCAAATTAGGGGATAAATAAGTTGTATTTGGTTAAAGACAAAGGGAGATTACTTAGTGAAGGCCTACTGAGAAATGTGGATAAAGAATCAGAAGGCCAAAGGAGAACCAGTAACAACAGCAATTGATAGTTATAAGGCAAACTGACAAATTATTAAAAAAAAATTATGATATATTTCACAATGTATGTCAGGAAAGAAGAGGTAGATGGAAGTAGAAGGATATCATCTCTTCTCCCTCCCATCACACCCACCCCACTGAGGTCTAGAAGCTCCCCTAGCACAAGCCTCCCGAAGCTTTGCTCACTTCTGTGGGTGAGGCTTCTAGAATGATCTGGTCCCCAGGGGAAACCTGGCAGACCACAGGCTGAATGGCAAGGATTGGGATGGACCATATTTCTTCTCATGCAGGAGGAAATTAAGATACTACCTAAAGTTCTTGAATCAATAAACAAATATTCCCATTATCTTAAAATTTATAGGTAATAATCAGCAGACTATACTTAGAAAGACATTGGAGGAGGGATGACTGAAAGTGATAGTATGAATATTTTTATAATAAATAATAAATATGGGTAAAGAATTATAAATCAATAAGTAATGGCTTAAATACATAACTTGGAGTTATAGAGTTCACAATGAAGAGTACTAAAATAGAAATAGTCAGGAAGTTTCCTCTAAGGAAGAAAAGTTGTGACTTTTCATTATAGCTCTCCCTATATGTTTGTGTTTATATATAACATATACAGATGTGTTTATATATTATATATATACACAGACACACATTACTTGATTATAATTTAAAGTATCTCTTAAACAATGGATTTGACTTACCTTTGAATTTGTCTCAGTATCTACCTTACTTAAATGCCTTTTGGGGTCATTAGTTTGCACAACAAAGGGAGTTCTAATTGAAAAAGGAAATTTTTAGTCAATCTATAGTGATTTTTGCTTTCCAAATTTAACTAGCATTGGATGCTGAATGAATACTTATTCAACATTGCAATTCAATTCCTTGCCTGTTGATATGAGACACCTTTTTCACTCACTTAGCCTGGCTTGACTTCCTGCCACCCTTTTTTCCAGATGTGAGTGAGATAACCAAAGCTCAGGTACTTAAGAAGTCTTAGCAAACCACTAACACTCAGTTAGCCCTCAAAGAAGGGGTCAGAAATTCAGCTCAGCGCGGACAGCATCTGAGAGCTCACCGAAGGGGATGTAGCCATAATCCTTAGGCACCTAGGCCCTCATTTTTGCTGGCAGAAGTTTTAAAGGCATCTCAGAGAGTTCATTATGCAAATGGAATTGTCTGACAGCGAGGCTGAACTGGACAGACCGTGGGCATAAATATACACTGGGTATACCCTTCCACATGCAAGGACACACGGGACAGACCTTCTTAGATCTGGATATATTATTCTGCAATTAATAAAGGGCAAGAAAGTTCATCTTGAGGATGAGTCACAGATAACTTAGAAAATTGGATAGAATCAAAAAGCAATAAAACTTCTTTATCTTATCTAGTCTTTGATGAATACTGAAATTTTCCTGAAGCTCTGAAATACTATTTTTTGCAAAATGTACACACACACACACACAGTACACAAACACACACATACACATCTAAACTCATTGAATACTCAGTTCAAATATATACATATATTTGAATTAGTATATATGCATCTGTGTATGTGTTGTATATGTATGTGGGATGTTTGTGCGCATTTGCATGAGAGAGAGGAAGAGAACACAGTGCCAAGTGGCTGTGTGGTATGGGGCAAGTTACTTACAGATGTAAGTTTTCCTCCTTATACAATGAAACTAATAAAAATACCATCCTGAAAGTGTTTGGTCATTTATGTGCAACATTAAGGTTATTTCTCTAAATTTCCTTTAAAAATGTTTTAGCGGATTAATTTATAAGTTCCTTTCCTTTGGACACTACTTGGACATACTTGAAATGTATCTTGATTAAGAAATCTGCAATCTCTAGGGGCGCCTGGGTTGCTCAGTTGGTAAAGTATCTGCCTTTGGCTCAGGTCATGATCTCAGAGTCCTGGATTGAGCCCCATGTTGGGCTCCCTGCTCAGTGGGGAGCCTGCTTCTCCCTCTTCCTCTCTCTCTCTTTCAAATAAATAAATTTTGGGGGCGCCTGGGTGGCTCAGTGGGTTAAAGCCTCTGCCTTCAGCTCAGGTCATGATCCCAGGGTCCTGGGATCGAGCCCTACATCGGGCTCTCTGCTCTGAGGGGACCCTGCTTCCTCCTCTCTCTCTGCCTGCCTCTCTGCCTACTTGCAATCTCTGTCAAATAAATAAATAAAATCTTTTAAAAATAAATAAATAAATAAATACATAAATTTTTAAAAATCGTAGGGAAAAAAGAGATCTACAATATTTCTACAAGTTCTCAAAATGCATTTTTTTTAAGATTTTATTTATTTATTTGACAGACAGAGATCACAAGTAGGCAGAGAGGCAGGCAGAGAGAGAGAGGAGGAAGCAGGCTCCCTGCTGAGCAGAGAGCCCAACTCGGGGCTCGATCCCAGGACTCTGGGATCATGAATGACCTGAGCCAAAGGCAGAGGCTTTAACCCACTGAGCCACCCAGGCGCCCCTCAGAATGCATTTTTAGTGTGAACAGAGGCACATACATTCAGGTGGGGTCTACCACACTTAAGCATTCATCATCACCACTGTATGCCCAATCCCTCTGGTTCAGCAGCCTTATGTCATGGTCTGCAGTGGTTACTAAAGATCTTACTTGTGCCGAGAAAGTCTCCATGGTGATCTCTGCAAGACTGCCTGGAATCATTCCATTCTTCATGTTACCTTAACCTGAGAGATAAAGATTAGGATATAAATTGTGTGCCAGTTAAAACAAGATAATGGTGGTATTTGTTAATTCAAATTGGCAAATAAATATTCACTATGTGAAATACATATTTATTTTATAATAATAATCGGCTGACATGGTTTAAAACTTTTGGCTTACACTGTTGGTGCTAGTATAAACTGATCAACATATCTGAAATGAGGTGTCAAGTTCCTGAAAGACTCATACAAGTCTTCTTGTATGACAGAGCATTGACGCTTTTAGGAGCTTATCTTAGAGAAATAAATTATGTACAAGAAATGTGTGCAGCCATAGTCACTATCTTGTTTTAAAATTTCAATGTAAATGCTTCTGATTATAAAATAAAAACTGAAAGCTAAAGAAATAAATCATAATATGTCCATAAATAAAATAAGTAATGAAATACATACATATGTATATATTTCATATATATATATCTGTATATATATATATGATGTAGGAAAGTTTAATTGTATTATTTAAGTAAAATAAAAGGATATAGAAATATTAACTTTCATATCCTCTCAACAAACACACAGAAACATACAAATATAGGAAGAAAAGAATCTACTTTAAAATATTAGCAGTAGATTAATGGCTGTTTTTATTTTCTTATGATTACTCTTCTTTTTTCCAGGTATTATACAATGAGCATATATCACTTTTGTAATCAGAAAAACAGCCGTTATTTTATAAAATAATCATTTAAAACTTAATGTCTTTCTGCAGCATTTTGCTTTTCTGTGTGTTTGCTGATTTCCTACATGAAATATCCTTTTAAGCAGAACGAAATGGGAAATGGTTGCTTTGAGCCAAGAAGGCACAAATTAAGGGAAGTGAAAGCACGTAGCTTTCAAAAGCTATTGACATTATTTCAGAAATTCATCCATCTTATTCTTTTAGCTAGTTTTTGTGGGCTTTTTGTGGGTTTTTTTTTTGAGAAGATTCAGAAATTAAATGACCTTTTCTAACTAAACACACGCAGATGTAGTCACAGGTAATGACGGTATTATGTAAGCTCAGTATGTGCAGTAAACCTTAAAACGTGTATTCTACCAACCAGCAATTTTCCCAATCAGCTTTTATTTTGCTGTGCCACCATCCTTTAAAGCCCTAATCATGGAGGTGGCTCTAGAGAAAGAGCTGTGTTCCGTTTGAACTCAGTGGGTAATGAGGGTATAAGGACTAAATGTGCTTTTTGCTCTCTGTAGCACAGTATGCGTTCCCTGTTTTGCAGTCATTTTCTCCAATTCAATGCAAATTCTTGTAATTTCCCCCAGAAATAAATGCTATTAAATGCCCTATTTCTCCTTCATATGTCAGAAAGTTTCTACCCTGCCATCGGCTGTATTTTTGTCGAAAGTAAAAATCTACATCATAAGCCGGAGACAGACAGACCCCAAGTAGCCAAAGTTGTCAGCTAGGAGCACATGCAACTTCCATCATGAGGCACGTAATTATTAATGCCAAGCAGCATCGCTGTGTGATGGGCATCGCTGTCCTTCTTCTCCCCCACTCTACCTGGCTGGTTTCATGTGAGGTCTAAATAAACGGCTCACAAACGATCACACACACCACACACGAAGACAAAACAAAAACCTAATTAGAACCAGTAGCATGATCACTTCCTAAATTTTAATCCTGTTTGATTTATGATGGTTTAATTCAGACTCTATTTACTGAAACAGAAAACAGGCTTCATTGAAAAGGCCTGTTGCTTGGCTGATCTCTATTTCAGACTGAGTAAAAATGGCATGATTGCTGGAGGCCATTCAAAATGCCTTGGAATTTTCTTTTCTCTCTCTCGCTCTCTCTTTTTTTTTTTTTTTTTTTTTAAGATAGTATGACTCTATATTAGCCTAGCTGTTAATTGAATTAATATGTAAAGAAAGTCAAGGAAGAGCTAATTGAGAAACCGATCTTAAATTAGAAGTAGTTATTTTTATAGTCATTTTTAAATGGTTGTTGATGGGATACCTGGGTGGCTCTGTGGGTTAAAGCCTCTGCCTTCAGCTCAGGTCATGGTCCCTGGGTCCTGGGATCGAGCCCTGTATCGGGCTCTCTGCTTGGCGGGGATCCTGCTTCCTCCTCTCTCTCTGCCTGCCTCTCTGCCTACTTGCGATCTTTGTCTGTCAAATAAATAAACAAAATCTTTAAAAAATAAAAATAAAATGGTTGCTGATCTTTAAAAACAAATATAGCATGGCATGTCCCACTTGGGAAAAGATCATGCAAGAATACATATAAAACATGCAAAGTCTGGAATCACGTGGTGACTGATCTCTCTAGGATAAGGTCAACCAATGTATAATAGACTTAAGAGCAATAAAATCTGGTTAGAAAGTATACAATCCTACTCAATAAAGTCTAGTCCTAGGATACTACATTGTTCATGCTGCTCATTTCAGAGGACATTAAAATGAATGAAGGAAGGAAGGCTTTTTTTAAACACTTGCATAAACTCATTTAATTCTTCTAACTCTGTATCACACAGGAGAAAGCCAAGACTTAGAGAAGTCAAGTGAACTTACTTGGCCTCACACAGAGAGAAAATGGCAGCACTCAGCCTCAAATCCAGGCCATCTAGCCCCAGAGGCCGTTCTCCCAATCGCTACACCCCATCACCTCCTCTGCACTGTCCAACGGCTTTCCCATTGCTGTAGGGAGCCCGGTACTTCCTCTGAGGTGTTCACAGGTGACTTCTATGATTCTCCCATGGACTATCTGCTTTGGTCTGTTTAATAGAATGGTGTTCTCTGTGAAACTGCATTTAAAAAGAGAAGGGTGTGCAGCATATGTTACAAAGTAGTACTACATTTGATAAACCCCAAACCCCTTCAGGATCTTACACTACCTCAGAGTCAACGCTGTGGGCATTAATCTGCACCACAGATAGCTGTTTAGATGTGCTGTTACAGGAAGACTTTTTGGCTGATGTTGGGAGAGCAGTGGCGATGGAGAGTAGTGGAAGAATCCAAGATGTTTTTTTATGATGTGTTCTTTGTCCTTACGATTGTTTTTGTAACTTTTTATAGTGGGATGGTTGAGATATTTAAGGTCAGGCGAATCGAGAGAAGTTGGAAGACAGTTGTATTTACTGGCTCTGAAGCCAAATGTCAAGCACAAGGTATTGGGCCTGTGCTGTGTCTCCCAGTTGAGGCCGACATGAATTTCTATGAAGAGAAAACAAGGAGAGACACTGTATACAACATCCTTTTAGGTCTACTCTTGGATTTTCATTTTTACCCCTTGAGGTCTTCTAGGTTTTGGAATGTTTCCCAGGCTTTACTTTTTGACTGTATGGAGAACTTTCTTAATCTATAGCTTATGTGCATTCAAAGAAGACATATTTAATATTTGTGACGTACACTTAACTGTCTAGATAAATTCTAGCTCTGGACAGGTTTCCCAGTAAGATTTTACTTAACACATGACATTCTTTATCTAACAACTACACCTGAAGGAAGGGCATTTACTTTGATTCATAAATCCTGAGTTGGGCACACTACAGATCTGTTCAATTGATTGTACAGAGAATGATTCTTTTTTTTTTTTTTTTTAAAGATTTTATTTACTTATTTGAGAGAGTGAGAGAGACACAGAGAGAGAGCATGAGAGGAGAGAAGGTGAGCGGGAGAAGCAGACTGCTCGCGGAGCTGGGAGCCTGATGCGGGACTCGATCCCAGGACTCCGGGATCATGACCTGAGCTGAAGGCAGTGGCTTAACCAACTGAGTCACCCAGGCCCCCGAGAATGATTCTTAATTTTGCTCAGAAAAATTTTTAAAAAGCTGATTTTAAAATAGCCCATTTTGTAAATGCATATAAATAGAACTGTAAACTCACATTTTCACAGATATGTATTTTTCCCGTCCCGGAATTTCTTAAATAAAGCACTGTTTTAATATATAACAACAGATTAAATTATTTCTTTCATTTCATTAATGTTTCTCTTAAAATGCCTAATTTATTTCTAAAGGTTGGATTGCAGTTCATTTTTATTTCTATTGTGCCTACAACACACAAGGATGTTTATAATTTTGAATCAATGCTATTTTGTCCAGATTTGTGTCTCTGAAGGTATATTAATAAAGCAGATCCGGCCAGTTCTTGAGAATACTCCACCATGTCAGATAACCAAAAATGAAGTGTCCTGTAACTATAGATAATGACTGCTTGATGAGTCACAAGTAGGATGAGTCAAAATAATATACAGAAAAATGTGTTTTATAGCCAAGATTGAAAGGTTAATGCAGAAAAGTAGGAATTCAATACGGTGTTTGCCAAATTTGTGTAACAAGAAGTCAGGAAATAACATGAACAAAGAGAAAACAGGCAGCTGCTCTCAGGGCATGCTTATGAAATGTGGAAAAGGAAAGTAGGGCATCTTATTTAGTTCAAAGTACCAATACATTCATCAGGTACCGAGGAGAAGGACAGGTGAAACAGCTGCATTAACTGTACAAGCTTTAGACAAAGCACAGCTGTAGCGAAAGTTAAAGCGCAAAGATGTGTGTATCTCTTCCTTTCATACTATTTACTGACTTCAGTGAATACAACTTGCCACTGGCAAAGAAAGATCATGGCAGCCACATGTTTGTTAAGCTGAACAGCTTTTAAAAATCTTAAAATACAGTGGTTACACTAATCATCTGATTAGCAGTTTTGTTGACAATATTCTTAGCCTGCATAGCTTATTATGGCAGATGCTACAATTAGAATTGCATTAAAATAATAGCTATCTATTTGTAGGAACTCTATAATGATGCTCAAACTACTGGAAGATGATAACAGCCCTATTGGCTCGTGACCAAGATGGATCACAATACATGCTGAAAACCTGATTCAACATTCTTGATTTTTTTTTTCTTGCATTAAACATTCAAATGCTCAGACAGAGCAGGGAGTCAGCTCCCTGAATGACAAATGAAGTCTTAATCCCAAGCAAATTTTCCAGACAACCAATGAATAATTTTTAAAGCCCTGATATTTGTCTGTTTTGAAATGATAGTTATTTTTATTAAAATTTTTCTAAAATAAATTGCATTTTTCAATGACGTTTACTTATTATTATACTCTCTCACAATATAGAGACTTTAGAAAGTACTTATTTGTGGTAAAATCAAACACTTTCAGCCAGATTTTGAGGGCTTTAGTGTCTTATAAGTAAAATAGTTGATAATCATGATACTTTTGAATCATCAAGAAACTATTAAATTATCTTACATGCAAACTTGTTATGAGCCATAATATATGCAATGCTCATTAAAAAAGCAAAAGTGTTTTTATTAGTCTTTCAGATTTTTTTCTTTCTTCTCTCTTTCTCTGCTGGTAGATATTCAGTAATCATGGCGCTGTGGACAGAGTACCAATACCCAAGAACACCTCCCATCATTTCTTATCTTTACTTTCTATCCTTCTATGGAATAGAATATTAGATCATTGAAGTGACAAAATCATCAGTCATTTCCTAGGGGCTAAACTATACAAACCACAGAACATTAACTTTTCTTCCACTTCCAGTGATCTTTTTGTTACTTCTAGGATTTTAGGAATCAGGATGCCTGGTAGAGTGTGAACGTAGATGTGCTGAGTCCAAACTCTGGGCTCTTAATTTCATTGGTTTTTTGTGTGGTGCAGGTGATGAGAAGTTGGCATAGCCGTAAAGGAAAGGAAAGTCAAAGGGACAGGGCAAGTGTATGGTGCTCCAAGAGCATCATCATTCAGGACACTCTTTGTGACCCAGTTACTTATAAAAAACAAAAATAACAATAGGTCTTGCCTCCTCAGGTTGCTACAGAACATAACGTGTTGATACAACTCGAGTTCAAAATAAATTTGAGATATTACTGTTGCCGATCTCATGTATTAGGAGGTATGTGTGCATTGATGTTATTGTAATTATTGTTACTGAGTATATGGATATTACAGTTCTTTGGAATTTAGTTTAGGGAAAAGAGAAAAAATAGAAAGGAAGTGACTAGATGCGTTACTTCCAGATCATCTGCACATGAAGGAAAGAACCTAAAGAACCTAAATCTAATAATAATAATAAATCTAATGATTGTTCTCAATGCTATTGAAACATGCAAATAAATCAGGTGTTAATAATTGGGTTAGTCATGTTGAAGAACAAGTCCTTAAGTTATTTACTAGTATAGGTATTTTTAAATAGGTTTTTAAGTAGTTTTAAATGGGTTTTTCATTGGCAATTACACTTACACTTATCTATGTCTTTCAGCTTTGCAGAATTTCCTAGGGATAAAAATGAATATTAAATGCTTTGGTTTACCTTATTTTACAAGGATATCTTATCTTGTTATGTTACAGTCATTTTTATTCTCATGTTTCATCTAAAAAATACATTTTATGTTTATTAGCTATAGAATATTCACTAGAAACTTCACTAATACACTGCACTTTAAGGTTTGTGACAGTGCTTGGAAGGAAATGCAAAACAGGCTGTGAAACTGGACATAAAATGGATCAATTTGCAGACAGTCAATGTTTCTTTTTGACAGTCTAGCCCCAGTGCCAACTAAGCACTCTGGCTGTTATCCAGGGAAATTCTGTAGGTGGACTTTGTCTTTTACATTCAGCATGCCGCGTACGGTCTTTTCCGTACTGTTTTAACGGATTTCCCATTAATTTTTAATTAAAAAAAAAAAGTAGAGAAAATGATTGTGGTTTTGATTGTAGAGTTGAACAGAGGCAATTACTTTTAAAAATATGTAAGGGGTTGGAAAGCTCTTCTCTTCCTGGTCAATCAGGGAAGCAGGAGGTTGGTTGACGGAGGCTCCAACCGGATCCATGCTACCAGGACACTCACGGCGGCGCATGCGAAGCATTGTGCATAGGCACTCAGGAGTGCAGCATGACACTTCTGTTCACATTTCATCAGTGAAGAAAATCCCATCCTTAAAAGAAGTGAGAAAGTGCAAGCTTCCTATATTCTGTGCCACTCCACCCCCCGCCCCCGCAAGAAGCAGAATATTTGTGAGTAGCTCTAATGACTACAGCATTCGGTTTATAACTGGCCCCCAAGCGGCAAAACTGGCATTCTGTCCCATCTGGACTCCCACATGCCTTTCCATGATATTGCTTTCCTCTGGAAAGGGAAAGATGACACTCTGTAGCTTTATCCTCCAAACATTGTTTTCTTCGTTAGAACAATCTTAGAATATAATTCATTTATTGATATAGCTAACATTTTGGGGGCAGTGTTTTTATATTTATTTGTTTATTTGAGAGAGAGAGAGAGAGAGCATGAGAGGGGAGAAGGTGAGAGAGAGACCAGACTCCCCATAGATCTGGGAGCCCGATGTGGAACTCAATCCTGGGACTCCGGGATCATGACCTGAGCTGAAGGCAGTGGCCCAACCAACTGAGCCACCAAGGCGCCCGGAGCAGTGTTTTTAAAACTGAGGATTCATCAGTGAATAAGGTTAAATCCCTGTCTTGCGATCTTGGAACCTGTCCAGGAGGACATATATTTAATAAATAGTTACCATCAGGAATCAAATATTATAGAAGATGAGAGCCTAGCCTGTTGATTATCACCACTCCTCTCATTATATTTGTTCCAGTCGTATTCTAATTTCCATTGACTCCTAAGCAGCCATGAGAGGGAATGCTGTTTTCAAGTTTTTATGTTAAATCTATAGTTCAGAAGACTGAATGAAAACCTGAGGGTTTCCCCATATGCAAATTAAAATATTCATTTTTTTTCTTACTTGCTGCTATTTGGCCAATTTTAGAGTAGGCTCTATTCTCAGTACAACTCTTCCAGATAAAAGGAATGTTACTGTTTTGGTTGAAACCATTTCTATTTATTTAGGCTTTGTCTATGGAGAATAAAATCAGATGTGAGGCTTATCTACTTTTTTGATGTAGATGTGCAATGGGACAGAAAAATGTGTTTTTATCTGCATTTTCCCACTTGATTTTCTTTACTAAACAAATAAAATAACCAAGAAATCTCTTTAATTTGTGCGTGATGTCCTTGCTACCAGTAATTCATTTAATTCACTGCAAAGAACATATTTCCAAAAAAGAGATAAAGCAAGCACTCTGAAGAGACTTTTCAGTCATTGCCTGGCAGATTTGCCTACTCAGTTAATGTGCTATTTATAGTCAGATGAAATTATTCAGTGTTGGTGGTCTGCTTTTCCAAACCAGCTTTCTCTTCCGAGTTAGAAATGACTTAGTCCTTTTTGATACAGTGTGCTTTCTCCCCATGCCATCCGCATGTGGCCTGTGGGGTAATGTTCTGAGCCTGCTGATATTTTATTTTAAAAGGAAATTTGGTCAAAAAGAAAAAAAAAGAAAACAGTGGAAGACAAGAAGTTTAAAAACTTTATATTTTTATTTTATTTTTTTCTTATTTTTACATTCTGATTAGGGAACAGTTAGCAAGTCCCAGACTCATCTGTCAGGACCAAGGCTGGGCTCTTCCTCCTTGCTCCAGAGGCTTGTCAGTCTGCACTCACAGGGTCTGATCTGCCACTTTGCACTTTTCTTCACTTTCTTAGCCCTTCAACTCTGTGACAAAGTCAAGAGAAAGAGAAAGAAAGAAAGAGAGAAAGAAAGGAAAGGAGAGGAAAAGAGAGGAGAGGGAAGAGAAGGAAGGGAAGGGAAGGGGAAAAAGAAACAATCTTTGAAAAACAGATTGTCATTGGCACGCAGAGGCATTGGATAAAAATCGACACGATAGCGCTTCTACCATTGCTGGCAAGTTAATAAAACAGACCTTGACAACCCTTTAGGCAGTGTCACTGCTGATTGTGTCTGGTGACCTTGACATTTTAGATGAGTTTTACATGGTGTGAGGGATTAGGAAGGTGGCAGTGAGGAAAATCTGAGAAGCAACCCCATCACTACCAACCTGACTTAGTCTATTTAGTTGAACATTTAATAATTCACTTAACAAACAAACTAAGTGCTGGGTGAAGTGAATACACTTGACCTTGAACAAAGGGGTTTGAGCCCTACAGGTTGTCTTACATGCATTTTTTTTCCAATAAATATGGTTTAGTACAGTAAATGTATTTTGTTCTCCTTATGATTTTTTAAAATAGCATTTTCTTTTCTCTAGCTCACTGTATTATAAAATATAGCACATAGTACATAAAACATACAAAAGATGTTAATTGACTTTTTATGTTATCATAAATAGTCAATAGCAGGCTATTAGTAGCTAAGCTTTTGGGAAGTCAAAAGTCATACGTGGAGTTTTGACAGTGGATATTATTGTCCCTAACCCTTGTGTTGTTCAAGGGTCAACTGCATATTTTAACCTTGTCCTTTAACTTCTCATCAATAAATTATCCTATCACTGATCATCATCATCATTGATGACCCACTCTGAGGGCCATCTTCTGGGCAGGAGGAATTCAGTGCACCCTCATCCTGCCCCTTGCTATCCATTGTGCAGCTCCAGTTGGAGACTCCCTTCTTGCATACAATCCACATTCATGAAAAGGAGGCTCTGCCTTGGGTACAGCATACTGAGAATCCTGAGCCCCAGTTACCATTACCCCAGCTTGTGGTGGTTTGACACTAGCAGAGACAACCCACAGGACCTCTGCCTGCTGCCCATCCCTACACTGAGCTCCTAGGGTAGAGGTGTCATTCAAAAAGAAGCTTGTTGTTGTCCCACCCCTCAGCTCCAGAGACCCACTCTGGGATTTTGCCGAGTAGTACAAGTAGGCCATAAACCAGGTGGCTCCTAATCTGCTATCAAAGGAAATAACTGCATTTGCAACAGAACATGGAAAAGTTTAAACCTAAGAATACTCTCAAAAGTAGTGCAGGTTATGGTGGAAGATAGAAGAAGGAGATCAGTGGATTTAAAGTAGATACAGCTTGGACTGTGCACTGGTTAATTTGCAGTTTAGGAGCAAAGGCAGGTCACCCCCAGATGTGCCACTTTGACCTAAAGATTATTTTAAGCTAAAAACAATCAAGGTTTAAAAGATTCAGGAAAAAACTTTGATCTACCCCCCCTAACTGCCCAAAGGATTTAGATTGAGGACCTATTGCAGGAAAAGAGCCATCACCATAGGTAATTACATGGTTATATGAAGTAGGTACAGTGGACAGGGAGGAACTTGGCAGAGTCTGTTGAAAGTCCTCCATAGATAACATTTTTTCTGTATGGCACTACCAACATTTGTTTACCAAACATTTACTCCTTTTCATCTTCCTGTACATTGTTTCCCATGCCTTGGAAGTCCAAGACACCTACCCCCTTCTTAGTTCAGGATGACATTTGTATCTCTTTGCCTATCTTTGGTATCTCATAGCTGTGTGGATTTCCTGTATGTATGCAATTGAACTTGATTTTCTCCTGTTAAGTTGTCTCATGTCAATTTCATTCTTAGACCAGGTAGAAGAATCTACAAGAGCAGAGGAAAAAAGTTCCCTTTCCAACCTAGGAAAGAACCAGGAAATTTGAGAACTGAGGCTCCCTTATGGGGCTTGGGAGTTTTCCCCTCACTCTCCTGGATGGTGAAAGCCTTGATGCTTTTGGCTCTGCCACAGCTGGGGATTACAGTGCTTTTTACTTTGTGGCTAGGGTAGAAATCTCAGCTCCTCACTTAGCCATTGCTGGCAGGGTTGGTGGTGAAGCCAGTTTTCTTCTGTGGTATTTGACTTGAGTAAAGGAATTGTTTTCTAAAGGTTTTCTGTCTTGTTGGGCTAGGTCTTTCCTGGCCCTTCTTTTAGAGGAAGCAGACTTTTTGTTTGGGCTAACTTTGTCTATGCTTGTTGGCCGTCTCAGGTTGTTAGCTTCTTCAGCTCCATGTCCAGAATACATAAGGCGGAAGTAAACTCAGGGAATTTACAATTTGTTCTTTGGGCCCTGAAGTTCCTAGCTGGTCTGCAGGCTTCTTTCACAATCTTAAGTTTGTTTTCTATAATACCTAGCCTTTTTAGTTGTGCTTAGTGGAAACAGAAGTCTATTTTATGATTTTTTTTTTAACCTTGCTTAAAATCCCTCAATATCTTCAGATTGGTCTCAGAATAAAGTCCAGACCTTAGCATGAAGTAGAACGTTTTTTCGGGATCTGGCTATTCCTTAACTACACAGTCTCATTTCCTGACCATATCCTTTAAAATTCTGTGTTCCAGACACACCCTGTTTCTTTTTCCTTTAGGCTGATTTCTTAATCTGAAATGCTTCTCTCACCCACTCCTGATCTCATCCTTCTGGTGTTTGCTTAATCACACATCTTTCTCGATACCTTATCCCAACTCTTCTAGTATGATTTCATACATGCTATCCTTGCCTTTCTCAAAGGCCTTTGCACTTGCTGTGCTTTCTGTTCAAAATGCTCTTCTAAGACCTTCTGTTTTTTTCTCATTCAAGGCTCAGCTTAAAGATCAATACCTCGGTGAATCCTTCTCTGCATTTTAAAACTAACACAGCCACCGAAAGGGCCAGTTATTAGTTCATCAACCCATTTTTTCCCTACTTCCATTAAAAAAAAATCAGAAACTTCATTTGTTGTTGAGGACTATCTGGGGCCCTGATTACCTCAGTCCCTAGAATGTCGATTGTACTAGGAAAGATTTTATCTGTTTTGTTCATTGCTTTATTCCTAGTGCCTATAGCAATATTTGGCTCTCAACAGTACATACTGATTCATTTATTCCCATCATATTAATTGAGGTTCTGTTGTATACTAGACACTTGGGATGTATCAATCAACAAAATTACATAAATATAAAGTTTAAGTCTAGCATAATGTTTGACAATATATTCATAATATTCTTATATTTTATCATGGTAAATAAGTATTATATTGTGTATTATTAGAAGATGATAAGCCTATTTAAAAAATAGAGCAGATAAAGGAATCAGGAGTATGAGACTGGGTGACATGTTGCAATAGGAATTATGAAGAGCAATTTTCAATAAAATATTTTCACTTACTTTTGTACTTAGTCTATTCCAAAAAAAATAATAATAATAATTTAGCCATCCAGAGTTGAAGAAAGGTAGACTAATGAATGATATAAAGCATTTTTATTTTTATTTGGATGCAGATTTATTTTTCAAGTTTTTAAAACAAATGCTCTTATGATTCTTTTCAACTTTCTTTTCCAGGTACAAACAATTTCATATATCAATCCAAAACAAATTAATTTGGTGTAACTTTCTATATAAAACACCAAGACACTAATCCTGGATTTCAGGAATAGTCATAATATCCAGAGCAGAGCAACTCATGGAAGAATTATTTTCTAAGACATTTAACTGGAACTTATTATGCCCTATTAGATTAATTTTTGAAGTTTGGGGTTTTTTATTCAATTTTCATCTGAGTGAGAGAATCTGAAAACATGGATCAGGAATAATTACTCAAGAAACCCAATTTAATTTTTTTTCTAATTACAAGAACGAAAAACAAAAATACACACACAAAATTGTCTCTTAGGCGATTGCTCTACTGGGTATTTACCGCAAAGATACAGATGTAGTGAAAAGAAGGGGCACATGCACCCCAATGTTCATAGCAGCAATGTCCACAAGAGCCAAACTATGGGAAGAGCTGACATGCCCTTCAACAGGTGAGTGGATAAAGAAGATGTGGTTCATATACTCAGTGGAATATTACTCAGCCTTCAGAAAAGATGAATACTCATGATTTTCATTGACATGGATGGAACTGAAGAGGATTATGTTAAGTGAAGTAAGTCAAGCAGAGAAGGACAATTATTATATGATTTCACTCATATGTGAACATAAGGAATAGCACGGAGGACATTAGAGGAAGGAAAGGGAAACTGAAAGGGGAGAAGTCAGTGGGGGAGACTAATCATGAGAGACTATGGACTCCTGGAAACAATCTGAGGGTTTCAGAGGGGAGGTGGGTCAGGAGATGTGTTAGTCAGGTGATGGGTATTAAGGAGGGCACATGCTGTAATAAGTACTGGGTGTTACATGCAAATAATGAATCACTGAACACTATATCAAAAATTAATGATGTACTGTATGTTGACTATCATAACATTAAAGAAAAAGCATGTTCTGACGAAGGGAAGGGATTGATAATTGCAAACAAAAACAAAAAGCAAAAAATTAAAAAAAAACTTGCATGAATTAACAGTAGCAGTATATTTAAACATATGAATAGCTGCTAAAATTATTAATACAGAGAAAATTATAAAAATAATAAGCAAACCAATAAATGGAAGTAATAACATTTTTACCAGTGGAAACCTAGAAGGAAAGATTGCTCTTGCAACTACCTTTGATTCTAAACTTTACATGGAAATTAAAAAACACAAATTCAACCTATATATGCCTACTGTTTGTTTAACTTTATTGTATTTATTCTAATTCCTGAGGCAATACAAGTTCATTGAAGACTTTTGAAAAAATACAAAAAGGCCTGAAGAATTTTTACATAGCCCAGAAATAACCACTGTTCAGGTTTTCACCATCTTACGTATCCATTCACAACACTGGACTATACTGTATTAATTTTCTACTGCTACTGTAACTATTGCCACAAACTTAGTGACAACACAAATTCATAAAAACCTCTTCTATAGGGGTGCCTGGGTGGCTCAGTGGGTTAAGTCTCTGCCTTCTGCTCAGGTCATGATCTCAGAGTCCTGGGAAGGAGCCTCCGTCGGGCTTTCTGCTCGGTGGGGAGCCTGCTTCCCCCTGTCTCTCTACCTGCCTCTCTGCCTACTTGTGATCTCTGCCTGTCAAATAAATAAATAAAATCGTTAAAAACTAAACAAAACAAACAAACAAAAAAAACACCACCTCTTCTATAGCACTGGTAGTCAGAAGTCTGAAATCAGTCTCACTGGGCCAGAGTCAGGGTGTCAGCAGGGCTGGGTCCTTCTGAAGGCTCCCAGGGGAAAATCCATTTCCTGGCTCTTTCAGCTTCTAGCGGATGCCTGTATTCCTTGATCGTGGCCTCTTCTATCTTCAAAGTGTATCACTCCAATCTGATCCTTCCCTCACATCACCATCTCCTCTTACTCACTCTGACTCCATGCATCCCTCTTACAAAGATCCTTGTGATTATACTGGACTTATCTGGATAAACCAGGATAATCTCCCTATCTCAAAACCCTTCATTTAATCTCAACTATAATGTCTTTTTTGCCATATAAGGTAATATTCACAGGTTCCAGGGATTAGGACGGGGTCATATTTGGAGGCTGTTACTCAGCCCACCACAGTAATCATAATATTCTCTAATATTTCCCCTGTGATGATATGTCAGGAATGATGAATTCCAGAGAGCATTCTCTAAATCAACAGAATAATGCTAAGAATTGGGGCGCCTGGGTGGCTCCGTTGTTAAGCGTCTGCCTTCAGCTCAGGTCATGATCCCAGGGTCCTGGGATCAAGCCCTGCGGAAGCTTCCTTCTCCCTCTCCCACTCCCACTGCTCTTGCTGTCTCTCTCTCGCTGTCAAATAAATAAATAAAATCTTAAAAAAAAAAAAAAAACAACTAAGAATTTTTAATGTCCAGAAGAGAAGACATGCCTATATGGTTGATACAGACCTGACATTTTTGGAATATGTGAGCATTTTGGAATAGATAATGGATAACAGTTAAGGTTGTTTTGTAAAGATTATTTTGGTCTGGGAAGTTTGCTTCATTTCTGTCAATTTTCAGTCTTATATACCATTCCTCCCCTCCTCTTTTTCTTTTCTTTTTTCTCTTCCTCCCTCCTTTCCTTTTCTCGTTCTTTCTTTCTTTTATTCTTTCTTCCTTTCTCTTTCTTTCTTTCTTTCCTGTGAAAACTTTTTCAAGATTCTTTTAATGATTTCACAGTTATTGATGCTAAGGTGAGTACATCTTTCTATCTTCATGAGTACTTTAGAGATAAAGAGGAAATGTTTGTATCAGGGATCATTTGCCAAATGATCATTTATCCAAAAATCTCTCAATTCCAAAATAATGGAGTTGTTCTGATATTTACAGTTTGCAAGTCATTTTCTTTAAGAACAATGTTAGAAAAAACGGGAACTATGTACTTCCATCTTCTTTGTTCTTATAAGTTTATATTAGTTAGTATGAGCAATAAATTATCACAACTTGGTTTGTATGTTTGTTTTGTTTTTCTTTAAATATAAATGAAAACAATTTTTATGGTTTTACAAATCCTGCCAAGCCTAACTGCCGAGTACTGTGCCTAAAATATAGAACACAACCTGATACGTGTTCTCTGATCTGTTCTGCTGTCTGAGCAACTCACCAAAATGGGTTCTTGGCTTTAGACTTCTTTATAGTCTTTTGTGATATATTTTAATTTTTCTCCCTTTTAGTATAATTAAAATTGACCATTAAGTAAGTGCCTTTGAGCACTGTCAGGTTTTGTGGAGTTAATAAAATTTTCCCTCTATATTTCATACAATTTTAAAAAAAAATGTGTGCTCATCAGACCTCTCCTTGTGTGGTCATATTGGATTTACTTACCTACTTCTCTCTCTCTCTATCTCTCATCTATTGATATTTAGATCTATCTATTCATCTAACACAAAATGCTCCTCTTGAGCTGTATGGTTGGGAATTTTCAGGTCTGTTTTCCTTCTTGTTAGGTGATATTATCTAAAGCCTGGCCATTAGCTCATATTTTATAGTACCAACTTTTTAAAGCTGTATTTTTTATGAGGTTTAGCCCATGTATATAATATTTTACTCCTTTTCTATCTCTAAAAACAAGAGAGCACAGTCACATCACTTGCCAATCACCAACCCAAATAATATTCTCTGTATTTATTTCTCTTCACTTGTATGAGAAAGATGATCGAGACAGGTTCACAATTAGTCAAATGTTGTCTTTTTAGAAGAATGACCTTTCCAAATGATGTGAAAATTTTTGAAAACCCTAAAAAGGCCCAATACATTTGTTCTCTAAGTCGATTATAGTTTGTACTATAATAAAAGTTCCCATTTGGATCAATAGTCATGCACACTTCTGTTACAACATTGCCCCCAAATCCCTTCCGCACTAGTCCTGCCTCTTTGAGTTCTTCTAGATGTTGGAATTCTGACCTGAAAGCTGAGAGTCCATTAATAGGTATGTTCTCCTTAAACACAACGTCTCTGGAAGTTCGATACCTCGCAAGACCTTCCTTCTGCTTGTCATGCATTATCTTGTTGTTCTGTTCTACCAAGTTGTTAAGAAATTTTCTTATTTGCAAAACCTGGAGTCTTCATTGATTCTGGATATATCCCAGGTTGTAATTGTTTCTTGCCTAAATCCTGCTACTGCCAGATTCAGGTTTTGAAGGATTATAGACTATGACAGTTAATAGGAACCAGGAATCACATGAAGCAACTGCAGTAGCCCATGAGAATTATTTTTACAATGTTTACGAAGAAACATTGTTTACAAATAAACATTCTCGTTACCCACAAAATGTTAGCATAGATGCTGAGATGCTAAATGCGTCCATAAGCAGAGGAATGTCCTTGCTTCTCAGTCCAAACACATTTTAGAGACATCTCAGGAAAAAATAGAGAAAAGTAGATTGTTCCACCAAAAACGTCCTGTGGCTCATCCTAACTGTAAGCTTCTGACAGCTGCTTTTGATGCTAATCACTGCCACAGAAAATCACTGTCAATTCCAGAAATTTTCTGTAATCTGAAGTCCAGCCAAGAGCTGACCTAGTCATCTTCCTCTTTTTTAATTAACTGTGGCATAAACTACTACCTTACATTTCCATGTTGAATTACAGATAATAAAAAAATGACAAGCCAGAATGGGATTCTCCCTACATATGCCTTCCACTTTATCTCCGACTTCTCTTGTTCTCATGGTTATGCCCCAGGTGCACTGCCCTTCTTTTTATTTTTCAAGTATTCCAAGATTTTTCCTGGTTCAGGACATTGATTCCCATTCTTCTTCCTGGAGTGCAATGATTATTCCCTACTCATTATAAAAGTTCAAGTTCACCTCCTCAGAAAGGCCTTCTGCAATATGTTATCTAAAGTAGTCTTCTGGGGTGCCTGGGTGACTCAACCGGTGAAGAGTCTCTTGGTTTCAGCTCAGATCATGATCTCAGAGTCATGATCTCAGGGTCATGATCTCAGGGTCATGAGATGGGATGACCCTGCTTGGGATTCTCCCCTGTCCCTCACACCCTCCCCGCACTTGCACACCATTCTCTCTCTCTCTCTCTCTCTCTCAAATAAATAAATAAAAACATTTTTTACAAAAATAAATAAATAAAGTAGTCTTCTGGCCACCTCAGAAACCTCCCATTTCATGGGTCATTTTGATTTTCTGCATAACACTTTCAATTTTTAAAAGAATTTTAAGTCTGTGTTTACTTACATATTTCTGTCCATCTCCATAAGGAAGTAAGCTCAGTGAAAACTAGGACCTTACAGATATGTGACTCTAGTGCTAGAATAGTGTCTGGTGTAAAGCTGAGTTCTCAATAAAAATTTGTGGAAGAAATTTACAGCCATTTTCATACACAGGACCGTGAATAGACATGAGGATCTTCCATACAACTTTTTTAAAATGCCATCAGTTTTCTTCCTTGTTGAATTATTCTTCATAATTTCTCCCTCACTGAAGTACTAGATATTCATATATGTTGCCTGTGTATTTCTTCCTTTTTCATTTACTTTCTTTTTGTCACTTTTTCTTTCCAGAAATGAGAAAATTTCTTTCTACCCTGCTGTCCATGTTTAACTTGAGTCCAATATTGCAAGGCCTCACTGTTTAATTTATCTTTTTCCCTAAACCAATAGAGTATTTGCTTGATCCAATACCAGTAACATCAGCTGTGATTTCTTTTTGTTTGAGCTCGCTGGGCAGACACCAGATGTACAGCAGTAACTTAAATGTTACAACTGGAGCTCAAAATGCTGATTTAATTGAATGTCAGGTTGTGTGCTTGGAGTCTTGTGTCTGCAGATTTAACTATTAGTGTCTCCTGCACTAAGAGGTCAGATTCCATCCAAGGTCATGTAAAATAGATGTCCAGCAATGAATGCTACTTGATGATTTGGTTTTAGCTACATTATTAATTTGTTCCTTAGGAGTCTGGGAAAGAGTAAAGTGCAGACACATGAAGATTTGCTGGGCTCATCAGCAGAGACCAGATCTGGTGGTTTGGAATAGGATGGAACTGTTGAGAGAAAAGGAACAGACTATTCATTATTGCATCTCTTCAAAGGGTTTATTTTTCAGGCTTCATAAATTAAACTCAGTGCTAATTTATTTACTTGCACTGATCTATTTAACCCACATTTAAACAAATTCATATAAACCTATATATTTTGACTTATGTGTCTTTTTCTCCCAGAACTTCCTCATCCACAACAATTTCTACATAGATGCCCCTACCTTACCCCAGTACCCTGATTTTTGTACAACAGAGCTTGTTTTTGTGATGCTATCATAGGATGTTTACACATTACAGATGATAAGAAAGAAGATAAAAATAGCACCCTAATATTAACGACAGATGGTGAATTCTTATTTTACCATTTGCGTAAAAAACTTAAGGAGGCTTTGGCAAGGGCATTTAATGCCTTAGTCGAAAGCTTTGATTACTGTGACTATATCAGATTAGTCAGAAAAATGCTTTGTAGAACATTAGTCTTTTTCTGCTCTTCCAATAACACAATAGCAGGTTACTAGCACCTTACCAAATTCCCCAAAGGGAATAGGGAACTTTCAGTACTTAATTTCAAATCTTCCAAATGCTAAGGGTGTCTCACACACTATCACTCTTATCTCCCCCATCTACTTCACAAGTTGCAGTGTAGTATTATCAAAATATAGTCACACTGTATTGTTCCAAGTCTTTTTGTCCTTGGCCATGCTTTTCCTTGGGCCAGTGTGTTCCTCTTATGCCCCTTACCAAGATCCTTTCTTGGATGCATTTGTACTTGGAGGCTCAGCTTGAGTAATTGCATGCTAGGTTTCTCCCTCTAGGTTTCTCTCCTTGGCAAAGTGCACCAACATTCACCATTACAACTGGTGAGTAAGGGACAGGTGAGGTTAGGTAGGGATAGGTAGAGGGTTACATGGCCAGGTTCACAGAAATCTCAGACATGAGATTTATCTATAGATGAGATATTAACCAGACAGAGGGGACTATAAATGTTCCTTGTATGTTCTAAAATATAGATGTTCTAAATATAGATGCGATGTTCTCGCAAAGTTACAAATCCACCCTCTTTTTCTTAAATGTTATTGACAAGATATTTACCAAGTTCCCTATTAAAGACTGACCATAAAAGCCCTCTGGGGCAACACATTTGGAACCCACTCACTCTAGAGAGCTTTTTTTTTTTTTTTTCTGTCCTTTTTTTCCCTCACCTTCACTTAATAAACTTCCACTTCATTTCACCATTTGTGTCCCTGAGATTCATTCTTTGACTTCGTGAGATAAGAACGCTGCAACACTATCACACTGATTAAAACTATGTTTCCATGTCTATACATCTAACACTAGAAATTACCACTGCAGGGCAGTGGCCTTACTTTATCCATCCTAACACCTTAGACGGTTTGACATATATACTCCATAGATATTTACAGAATTTGGGGGGTTTATCCCATTTGGGATTTGCTCAGATTCTTGAATTTGTAGTTTTTATTTTGTTTTGTTTTGTGTTGTTTGGGGAGGGTATTGCCAAATTTGGAGAGTTTCTAGATATTATTTCTTCAAGTGAACTTGAAACAGTACCTTCTTCCTTTTTTATTTTCTGGACTCTGTTGATACAAATGTTAGGCCTTCAGGTATAGTCTTACAGGTCCCTGAGGCTCTGTTCATTTTCATTCTCTTCTCTCTGTTTTTCTACCAGCAAGTTTACTGATTCTTTCCTCTGCCCTTCCATTCTGCTGTTGAGATCATCCACTCACCTTTTAAATTTCAGCTATTATATTTTTTCAGTTCTAAAACTTCCATTTGGTTCTTCTTTATATCTTCTATTTCTTTAACGAATCTTTCTGTTTTCCCATTTATTTCAAGCACACTCATAATTACTCTCTGAAGCATTTTTATGAAGGCTTGTTTATAATCTTTTTAAATAATTCTAACATCTTTGTCATTTCAGTGTTGATGTCTGTTGATTGTCTTTTTTTCATTCAAGTTGAGATTTTCCTGGTTCTAAGTATAAGAAATGATTTTCAGTTCAAACCCAAACATTTTGAATATTACATTACAAGAATCAGAATTTTATTTAAACCTTCTAATTTTGTTGGATTTTTTGCCACTGCTCTGGCAAGGGAAGGTGGGAGTCTCCATTCTAACACCCTGACTCCTCGGTGCCGTTGAGCAAAAAAGGTAGTTCTGCTTCCCCAGTAGGCCCCCTCTGATGCTTTTCTGGCTGAGGGATGTGGAAGTGCCTCATTATTGCGCTCGATGTGGGCTCCACTGATGATGGGGAGTTGGACAGGCCTCATTATTACAGGGTGTTGGTGAAAGTCTTAACCTGACATGAGGCCATTTCTAACACCATCCCAGTGGTACCTCATTACTGACAGAACAGAGTAGAAATCCAGGATCCCCACATGGTGTGTCTACTGACACCATAGGGGTTGGGAGCAGCATTCATTACCACCTGGCAGGGATGAAAGTCCTGGCCCCACACTCAGATTTCTTGATACTATCCTGGATGAGGAGAGGGTGATTGGGGTGCTTCCTTATAGCCTCCACTGAGTGGAAGTCTAGGTCCCCACTCAGCCTCGACTGATGCTGTGGTGAGGGTCTACAGTTTCTCCTAGAGTACATATTTGAGGTAGTAGGATTACTGTTGAAACATTTTTTGTGTTGCTAGGCTGCCCTTTCCTGCTCCATTATTTAGAGACAGCATGCTTGTGTTGGGGCTTTCTGGGTCTGTATCCTTTGGCCATGCTTGGTTGGTGGCTTCTTTGTCTCTAAGTCTGGAATATTTGAGGCAAAGAGAAAATGCAACCTACCACCATGTTGCTCCTCAGGCCCTGGGGCCCCTGGGCAGTTGACCTTCTTCTTTCCAATTTTCAGTCTTATGTTTGTTTAAATATAATATCCATGTTTTCTTAGTTGTTCTTAATGGGAGAAGTAGAGAGAAGTATGTCTTCTCCATATCCCAGAAACAGGTCTCTCTAAAAAGTTCTTACTAATAAAGAAAACACTAATTCTCAATATTATTAAAGCATTGAATTAGAATGTACTAAAAATATTAGCATTATTTCATTTCCTGATACATTTATGACTGATTGTAAGACAGTTTTTAATGTGTTAACAAAAAATTTTAAAGGTCATGGGACATTTGTAAAATTTTCCACTGATTAGTAAAACTGCTCTGCAGGATGTCAGCATCCAAAGTCATTTTAGGGTCCCACACCACCCTGCAAAGTGAGGACTGAAGGAATAAAGGAAAGGAAGGACATAGTTCAACCTCTTTATTTTATTAATGAATAATAATTTATTATATTATTAATGTAACATAAAATTAATAATATAAAATAATATAAAATTAACTATTATAAATAATAGTTAAGGAAATGAACCAGTGACAATTCTTCTAGCTTTAACCTGCATTAGGACCACCTGGAAGGTGTTAAATAAAATGTTGAACTTCACTTCATCAGAATTTTTGATTCCGTACATCTGGGTAGGCTCCAGAATCTGTGTTTCTAAGACTCATCCTGGTGATGTTAATGCTTTTAATCCAGAACTACTTTTTAGTACTACTGGCCTAGAATTACAGAATAAGAAGTGACAGAAGTACATTGGAGGTCCAGGGTGCTGGCTTTTTAGTCCCTTCTAAGGAATTGCTTATTCTTTTTTAGTTTTTTTCTTTTATGTCAGTTATTTCTAAACTTCCAGAAAGTTCACACCAATCTGTAAAACCTTCTTGAGATCCCGCCCTCATTTGTATCTACTATACTTAAGGTATGCATTAAATATTATTGAAATATTATTTTTCTTATTATTGAAGTTTTATTTAATTATTCAATAGAATTCCTATTTGTTTGCTTTTTTTTTTAAGATTTTTATTTACTTATTTGAAAGAGAGATAGAGCAAAGGGAGCGTGAGAGGGAGAAGCAGACTCCCCGCTGAGTGGAGAGCCCGATGTGGGGCTCCATCCAGGACCCTGAGATCATGACCTGAGCCAAAGGCAGACATGGAACCGACTGAGCCACCCAGAATTCCAATTTGAATGGTTTCTTTCTGCGCCCCAAGGGACCACCTCACCTCACCCTGCCACATGTATCACATTTGGGAAAAGAGTTCCATATTATAGTATACATTTTTCATTCATTCATCTTGATCACTTCTAAGCGGTAATGTACACAGATTTTTAAGATAGGAAAAATGACTAACTGGATGATCAATTTTATCGGTTTAAGAAATGAAATATAGTAAGTGATGTGGGAAATAAAGGCAAAAGAAAAAAATTAAATTTCCTTACTACTTACAGCTCATTGGTAACTCCTTGAAACAGGCAGAGTGACCTTCCTCTGGGAGCTCAGCTGCTTTGATGTTGACATTTTGCTAAGGGCAAAAGGCAACCTTATCCCAACCCCCAGTAACCTGTGAATCTGCTCCAAACATGTGTTAACATTCATCCTCCAAGTGTATGGCCCATTAAAATACATCCCAAGGGTCTCATGACTGAGTTTTTCTAACCAGTAATAAATGTCTTTTCTTAACAATAGCTAGCCCTCTCAGGGTCCTGGAAACTTTGTTTCCAAAATGCCTTGGAGGTTTGTGCTGTCCCTAATCCCCTACCCATGGGTCTTGTCCCCATGCTTTAATAAAACCACCTTTCAGCACCAAAGATGTCTCAAGAATTTTTTTCTTGAGCATCAGCTTCGTACATCAGTATTTTCACATCAATAAGAATAATTATTAGGTTTTGGAGGGGAGGGGGTAGGGTTGGGTGAGCCTGGTGGTGGGTACTAAGGAAGGCATGTATTGCATGGAGCACTGGGTGTGGTGCATAAATAATGAATGCTGGAACACTGGAAAGAAATAAAATAAAATAAAAGATTATTTAAACTATTCCTTGTACCAGAGACTGTTTAAACTCTAAATAAGACAATTTAAGCATTCATTCATTCATTAATACATTTTATTTTCTCAAGAACATGAAGAGGTCACCACTGAAGATGTGTTTTGTGAATGAGGAAACCCAGTCACACAAAGGTTAAGGAAATTTCCAAAAAGCACTCATCTAGTGAGCAAAGCAGCTCAGACTCAAATGCAACATCTAGAACCCTTGTGCTAGACTACGTCTGGAATTTTCTATGGTACATTACATCTTTCTAATATCTCTGCTATGGGATTATAGCTCAGATTTGCCAGGTACCAATATGATTATATGAGAAAAAATAATTTCTTAATAAGGAAAAGACTCATTTAATACTCACAAAAACCCTATGGGAAAGACACAATTATAATCCCCATTCTGTAGATGAGGAAAGATAGGCACAGAGAAATTCAACAGCTGGTTCCCAGTCACACCCTGGTAGGGGACAGAGCAGGGATTTAAATCCAAGCCACCCGACTCCAGGGTCCATGCTCCCAGCTGCTACATTAAATTTACTTGTTGCTGAAATATAAGTTGTTCTGCAGCTGATTAGATATTACACAATTTTCTAACATAAATATAAGGAATAATTTAAGTATAGTAATTTCAAAAAAATGTGCAAAATTCTGAGTTTTCAAAATTATACACTATGTAGCACCTAGAATATTATATTCTTCCACTTTGACAATCAGAATATATCCACATTTCATAGATTTCATTTCAGTTTTGTACAACATTGATGAAGGCCTTTAGTTAATTGGAGAAAAAATACATAACAGTTCCATTGTTACCTTAATTCTGTCCTAACATCAGTTTTTACATTTGATGCTAATTTCATCTAGAAGGCAAAGTTTTTTATTGATTGATTGATTTTCTTTTTTTTTTAATTTAAATTCAATTAGCCAACATACAGTACATCACTGGTTTCAGATGTAGTGTTCAATAATTCATCAGTTGTGTATAACACCCAGTGCTCATCATATCACATGCCCTCCTTAGCGCCCATCACCCAGTTATCCCCACCCATCTCCCCTCCAGCAACCCTTAGTTTGTTTCCTATGATTAAGAGTCCCTTATGGTTTTTCTTACAAGGTGAATTTTTAAAGGAATAATTGTGTTTCCTAGGCTTAATAATTCATTATTCATTATAGTTCATTATTAAGCCTCATCTAATAAGTCACCTAATTTAATAAAACATGCATTCACATGCAAACAAAATGATCTGCCTTCTTAAAACTGGTTAAGGAAAGATCACTCTCTAGGCTTTAAAAAACCTGCAACTACTCACTCAAGTCTACTGCCAGATTGTAAGTCATGTATCAAGTACCCTGAAGATCCCCTAACCCCCAATTCCTTCCCTGGGGTGCCAGGAGAATTGCATTGGAAGCCTCAGCTAGATTCTGGTGGATTGTTTCCTACTTGAGTCCTTTCATTATTTCTGTGCAAACTCTAGTCAAAAACCTGGTGCTTAGCATTCAGTGCATTTGTGTGCTGTCCGATCATGAAGTTGCCATAACTAAAGAAGTCAGTATACTCAATATCTTCCAACTGATGACAGAAAAGTTATAGAGATGTAGTCACAGGTTCCTGCTGAAACCCTCTGAAAGCTTTTTTAAAAATCATTTTTTCTAAAGCAAGACCTTCAAAGTTGATCTTCAGATGATTTCGTTACTCTGTTAAATTTCTCATTTTGCAGGGCACCTGGGTGGCTCAGTGGGTTAAGCCTCTGCCTTCGGCTCGGGTCATGATCCCAGGGTCCTGGGATCGAGCCCCACATCGGGCTCTCTGCTCAGCAGGGAGCCTGCTTCTCCCTTCCTATCTGCCTGCCTCTCTGCCTACTTGTGATTTCTCTCTCTGTCAAGTAAAAAATTAAAAAAAAATTTCTCATTTTGCTTCATATGATGAGGGTGAATTTGAATTTGATTCACTGCACTGAAACTGATAGACAACCCCACATGCCTGCAAAATTTGCTGAGTGATTTATCTATTGCCTACTCATTATGGAAGCTTATTGCCTACAATAATTCACCTACAATATTCATTACAACTTACGCTTTTAAAACTGTGAGGATGGTGGACTATTTGAGGCACTTTTTAGACGGTATGTATAAGAATTCTGTTCCACTAAGATAAAATAGATGCTTAAGATTTGGATAAACTTATTTCTTAAGTTTAGAATGGGTGATCTATTCATGGATTTAAAGACCAAAAAGTATTTAAAGAGAAAATAATGAGTCTGCCTTCCATCCTTGACCTGATGAGTCCAATTCCCGCACTACCCCCAGTTCATACACATATAACAACCACTCTTGGTTCTCAAGTGTTCTTGCACAGCTTTCAGAGATGTTTTATACATATTTCACAAAATACTTGCGTGGCTTCTCATTTTTCCCTCTTCCATATCTCATAATTTTCTTCCCATAGGTTTTGCTAATTTCTGCATAATTTTTCCTATATATTTTATCTTTTCTGTTAATATTCCAAATGGAGTCTTAACCTTCATTATAGGTCCTATATAGGTGTTATTTTATATCTCAGTGTTATTGATTACTATATATCAATCATGTGCCTTACTAATTCACTGAATTCTCTTTCTAAATAGTTCTTAATAACTTAATTTTCTTTATTGTTTCTTGTACAACAATCATATCCTGTGCAGGATAAAACAGTTATCTATTCACTTTAATTTTCTATACCTTTGATTTTTCCCTACTATAATAGTTCCTACCACAGAAGCTCATTGAGAGAACCGGATACATTGATACACAATCTTGGCTAGTACCTAGTGAGCATTATATAACAGTTTGCTGTTATTTTTTTCTTTGTCACTTGCTTCTCTATTATCTGCTAGTCATCTTCTGTGTCACCCAGGCCAGGAGTTGCCCTTTCTTCTTATCAAGTCTTTTATTTTACTTACAGAAAATTCTCAACCTTCTTAGAATTAGTTATCTAGTGCCTAATATGTACCCAACACTATTGTAACTTCTTGTGATGCATGTGTGGTGAACAGGAATAGTTTTAATGGAATGGGCAATCTGGCAAAGGATACAGAGGTATGCATGCAATATCATGCATTGATTTTATTAATATCTCCATCAACCATGTATACAGACTTAGCTCTCCATGTTCTTAATTAAATACTGGACAAATCAATGTATTTCTAGAAACTCAGGGATTTCTGTCTCTTTTGTCTATAATTCCCTGCTGCCACAGCTCATTGCTCAGGAATACCTTCTTCATTTCTGCACAGTGGGGACAAGTTTGCATAGACTGCCCTTCATGTTGCAGAAGGATGACTTCCAGGGTAAGTCATATGTGGAAGTCTTTCTACCCCTGCAGACATGTTCAGTTTGCTTGCTGCCCCTTCAGGTGTGGCAGAATGGGGTTTTATTATTTAACTACTTAAAGCCCACGTGGTGTCGGAACACGTACCTGAAGAATTCAGTGGTGCAATTTACATTTTTGTCTTGACGGATTCATTTATGTTACTTGATAACAGCACATGAGGCTATCTATAAAACTTTAAGATGGAATAATTTTAAAACCTTCTCCCTCTGGCCCACAGTGGGTGGTTGCATTATTCTACTTTCCATTTTATTTTTTATCCCTACTAGGACACGGCTAAATCTAGATTTCTTTCTTTGCATTAAGTCACTCAAAATAATAAAGTAAAAACTAGCTTAAAATAACACTTAGATGCATTAGAGTAATGTAGCCCTTCTTTCTTCAGGGGAGAAGAATCTGACAGCTTTTTACACAGTAAATAGAAGTAGGGCAAAGAAAGTATGTTTATCACGATTTCCCCAGTCCAAATGCAAATTTCTAAACCTAAACAATGTCTTAACTTCTCTTTTGGTGCTTCATGGGAAACTAAATTTTGGAATTGGGGCAGAGAAAGTCATGTTTTTGTTGCTGTGGTTACAGAAAAGAGCAATTTTTCTAGCAGAGAAACAGAGGCCACAACAACAATGGAAGCCTGATTACCATAATCAGTGAGGCCAAGGCCACCATTACGGAGGAGTGACTAGAATGCCCCCGTGCATGCTCTAGGGACAGGTGTCTAGGGAGTGTTTGTAGGAAAGAAAACATGGCTCGGGGAGCTAAAAAATTGAGGCTGTGGGGTTAAGGAGTCCATGCTAAATAGTGAAGATAAATAGTGAGGATGTTGAATGACTAAATTTGTTAATTCCACAAAAGGGAATTAATTGAGCATTGTGTCAAATATATTGGACAAGATTACCAAAAGCTGTGTTTATCTCTAACCGCCATGATGGATTCATCTGTAGATTCATTATTTGACATTAGTGAGGAACAACCCAGTGAGAGTTTCATTTGGGAATGTGAAATTATAGATCAAAGGAGAGACTGTGGCAAGAAAGTGGAGTTGAAGCAAGGATTTGGGAACCATCCGCTTGGTGGTAAGAGCTGAAGCCTGTTCTCCCCCCAAGAGTGAAGAGATTTGAGGGTGAAACCCTCAGAAACTGCAGGGGGCATCAAGAAGGAAAAGAAAAGTAAAGAAATAAAAGCAGAAGTCAGTGGAGGACCAGGATCATATATTTTTTGAATTATTATTTCTCATTTTCTGCTCTTAATTTAGAATATACTCAAATAACTTCTATCTTTCTTTTAAAATAAGTCTTTTTATACTTATCATGTTTTTCTGTAATATACACCCATCAGTTAGTGTTTTGAATAATCAAGTACAATATAGTTGTATAAAATATTTTCCTAGAAAAAAGTTGGTACAATTTCACTGTTTAATAAACCTTAGAACAATACAATTTACTAGAGTTACTTTGTATAGTGTTGTTTTCAATTAAGAATTAATCAACTTTTAGGGGTGACTCAGTCGATTGAGCATCTGCCTTCGGCTCAGGTCATGATCCCAAGGTTCTGGGATCGAGTCCCCCATTGGGCTCCCTGGTCTGTTTCTTCCCCTCCTCGTGCCCCTCCCCCTGCTCTTGCTTGCTCTCAAATAAATACATAAAATCTTAAAGAAGAGAATAAATTAACTTTTATGATTGGAAAGAGAACTTAAATGTATCTTTTAGAGCTTTCCATAGGAAAGGCTTCCATGATGTATTACTCTGTGTGGCATATAGGAACAGCTCGTGGGCTTCTAGGTTAATTTAGCAGTATAAATAACAAATAGGAGGATTAAAAAGAGATCCAATGTTTGCATACTCTGGGGCTTCTTTTAAGTGTACATTAGTGCATATTAAGTCCTCGCCTTTTAAAAGTTCTGACATTCCTTATTCAAAATAAATAGTTTGCTCTGTATCTTAAGTTATGAAGCTTACGTATGGTGATTTAAATAATCTCAAGACAATTATATTGGTCACATTAGTGCTGCACGTGTTCTTCTAAATTGCCATCCAGAGACAGAGAAATTAGACATGGCCCATTGCTCTGAGTAACAAGGTTTAGTCCATTATCCAACAAAAATTTGTCTCCTTATTTCCTATGTACTTTGCCTAGGGTTGTTATTTGTACAAAACCACCCCTATCTTTTTTTCAGTGTAAATGTAATTATGTTGCTATTCCAATATGTAAAGTATCCATAGGTCTATTTATCTAGGCTAAAAATTCAGATCTATAATCTAAGGGGGAAGATAATTCTTTAATTCCCAGTGTAAATGACATAGTGTACAAAATAGAGCAAAGTTAGGTGGGGCATTCAGGCAGCATCTGTCCAGAAAGCTTTTCTTTAAGCTCTTTGTTTTTGTCTTTGGGAAAATATTGACTATTTTAAAAATCTACCTTATATAATTTCAGCCATTATTTTAAGTGAGAAAATGATATTCTATAAAATAGAAAGGGGAAAACAACCTTGAATGTATTCATCTGCAAATAATGCGTGCCTTTCCACACCATTCCATCAGAGACAGAGTTAAAGAGAGTAATCCTTGCTGTTAGACTTAAAATATCCTGGGACTCAGTGTGGGGTCACAATGAAGGTAAAAATCTGTTAGCTCAAGACAACCTGGTTTATATTAGTTGTCCCTGCTTTTTATTAATACCAGTCTCTTTGCCCTCTCTCATGTGCCCTGATTTGGATGATAAATCATACATCCCCCCTAAGTCAGCTATAGCAATGAGGAACTGCTCTCACTGCTCATTTCCCTTCCCAAACCAGTGATCCCACTGATTACCGTCCACAGCAAAGGCTCACACCCCTGGATGCTCGCTAGCGCCCTCTGTCTCCACCAAGAGATTTCAGTTTAATCGGTCATATGTGGGGTCTTGTCGGGAAAGCTTAAAAAAAAAAAAAATGTTTTTAAGCTCCACATGTGATTCTAATATTTAGACAGGGTTAGATCCACTCTTCTGTATGGAGGGAGCTCAGAGGATCGGACACGCAGAAGCTGGGGAATCAAGTAATCCGCCTTGGGCCCCGAGGGGTTGTGCGGTGCTGCTGTGTGACTTCAAGCTGTTTCTTAAATTCTCTGAGCCTCAATTGTATGAATGGCCTGTAAACTGGGAATGGGAATATGTCTCCTGCAGGGCTATTTGGAGTTTTAAGCAGATAATACGTGTACAATATGTGCAAAATAGTAAGCACTGATGAATCCTACTGGACCATTCCAGATGAAGGCATGGACTTCTAAGAATGGATGAAGCTGCTTAGTTGAGAAAGTACTTCCAGAAGTGTGACTCACATGCCTCTAGTCTGAAATAAATATCTTTTCCTGTAAAAATGACTTGCCTTAATATTCTAGTCTGGAATGTGAGTTTGCATACATTTGACAGGATTATTCTACAAGTCACACAAGAGGGAAATTTCTTTTTCTTTTTTTTTTTTCCTCTCCAGCTATAAAGACCACTGAGATTAGCATTACTTATCCACAATTAGGGATAAGAAGCACATAATTAGATATTAAGAGCCCTAGATTTCATTACTAACAATTAGTGTGATTTTGATACATTGAACTATTTTCTATGTCATAGTTTCCTCATCAAAGTTAGTAAGAGCCATATTTTTTCCCCTCCTACACCTATATTTAAGTTTTTCTTTGTATTCAGTGCTTGGTATTAAAGGAGAAAAATAGGACATAATACTGTTTGTAGACAAGCAATTGCAAACTAAGATAATTTAAGTAGTTATGCCATTAGAATCATCATCATCTTCTTCATAGAATATACTCTTGAAGGATTAAAGCACAGAGATGTTATTTAAAGGTAAGGACAAACAAGTCCACAGTGATTTGCTATTGGTGGATTTCCAGTTTCGGAAATGGACTATAAGCTATTATGACGTATTTCAACATTTTATTGGGACTTTTGAGGTACACTGTATTTGCCTATGGTGACCTTGCCTTAGTATTCTATTCAACAAGTAACTCCCTTTGGAGTATAGAAAATTCATTTGCTACTCCAGTGTAGACATTTTCTGATTCATCAGAATTCTGCCTTAGGTAGCTTTTCAAGTTTTCCTGCTTTCCTAGGTTTTCCTTACATAAAGTTTTCACAAACAAGTAGCATTTGAGAAAGTGATGTCATGTGAAATAATTCACTCCAGAACTCACCCGGGATGATTCATTTTAGAAATGTGATCTTAGGATCATCTTAGCATGTTTCCTGATTAACCTCATCTTGTTTTACATTGTATCTACTGGTATTGTACTTTGGGACTGGTAGGGGTGCCGGAAGGGAAGTGCTGAAAAGACGGAGAACACTTCAATCCAGAAGAGATCAGCAGATGGGGGGGTCCATCCCCTAGCAGAACCTGCTGTTCTTCGCCATTATCACAGCAACTGATTGAAAAACAAAGCAAACACCTCTTCTCAAAAGCCTTGGGGCAGATAAACAGGCACAGACTGCTCGGAGGACAGTATGATCCCTCTGCTCTGCTTTATGGCAGTCACTAAACCATTAATAACAACAAAATCATAAGAGAGGTAAAATGCCATTCCTACGTGTCACAGGTGTCATTTTCTCTAGGTCCATAAAGCAAGCTCATATTTTGGTTTCTGGCCTAGATCCGGAAACACCCAGCAACCACTAGTAACAGTAACAACAACAACAACAACAAAACCTTATTGAAATAAAACAGAAGACAGTTTTTATGTTCTACACTAAATGTCACTGAATGGTGTGCGTCAGAATACAAAAGAAATAAAGGAGAAGCCGAACTTTCTTAAAAGTCATGAAAGTGGGTCTCAAGTGCTTGTTTTCCTAAAGAGAAAGAGCTACAAAGGCTACCAGAAACAATAAAATGATTGAGAAGATGATCTTGTAGACTTGGTCTAAAAAGCTGGGCATAAGTAAGAAGCGAAAGAAAAAGGAGTGTGGGGATTGGTTATTGGAGACAGGGGTCCGCGTCTGGGGGGTGAACTGTGGACATAGTGACTCCGGGCAGAAGGGTCTCCTAGTACAAAGAGCAGCCATTCTGAAAAGACCCATTATATCACAGCAGGAAGCATCTTCAGCAAGGTGGCCAATAGCATGTTGGAAATCAATCCATTCTTTATTTGTCCTCCACTGTGCTCAATTTCTAGCTCAGTTTTTTTTTTTTTTCTTAAGATTTTATTTATTTATTTGAAAGAGAGAGAGCAAGAGAGAGCAGGAGCAGGGTGAGGGGCAGGGGGAGAAGCAGGCTCCCTGCTGAGCAGGGAGCCTGATGTGGGACTCAATTCCTGGACTCCAGGATCATGACCTGAGCTGAAGGCAGACGCTTAACCCACTGAGCCACCCAGGTGTCCTCTGGCTCAGTTTTCTAATATAATACATCTGGGCGGACCTGCTGGTTCAGCACAGAACAATTAGATATTCCCTCTCCTTTTCAACTCACATTTGATTTTCCCAACAATTTTGTGAGACAATGCTTAATTTAACATCCATGTTTTACTAATACATGAACTGCCATTAAGACAGAATAAATCACTTCTCTAAAGTCTCAGAGTCAAAAAAGTTGTAGACTGATATTCTAATTGGCTTTAAAGTCCTCGCAGTCTTTCTATTATTACACCTTCATCTTTTTGTTAAGCAGGACTTTTTTTTTTTTTTTTTCTTTTAAGGGACAGGACCCCAACTCAATATTTGGGGATTAATAGAAGACACAAGTCAAGTGAACCAACCAACAAAAGGGGAATGCATCTTATCACCTCAAGAGGATGGGCAGCTGTAGGACTCCTCTCAGATTCAACTGATCCAGAAACTTCAGATCTCTCTTTCCCTGTATTCATTTCATCTCTGTCATTATACATAATGTCCCTGTCTCTCTCCACCTCTCTATATGCTGTCCTGCAATCTCTTCTACAGAGGTTATGGAGACCATTTATTCTACTGAAGAACCATTGCTTTCTCCACAAAGTAGGAGATACAGTTATCAGTAGCTCAAAACTTAAATTATCTTACCCCAGAAGCTTCCGAGGACAGGGAGCGCTTCACTTTTCATTACTTATCAATTCCATGGAATAATTTGTCCAACCTCTTTCAAGGGTCCAATCATTAAGAGCAGGGGATATGTGGCCTTTTCTATGTTGCTAATGGTGGGTTTTGGTGAGTTTCGAGAGGCTGGGAGAGGGCAGAGTGGCTTCCACTGTAAGAGAGAGCTAAGTTGGGAGGGCAGAGAAGAATAGCTCTTCCTCAGCCCTTAATTTTAATTCAATTGTCAGAGCTAAAGACAGAACTCATGTTTTTAAAACAGTATTAGTAGAGGGGCACCTGGGTAGCTCCATAGCTTAAGTGTACGACTCTTGGTTTCAGGTCAGGTCATGATCTCAGGTTTCTGGGATGGAGCCCCGTGACAGGCTCCGTGCCCAGCGGGAAGTCTGCTCGAGATTCTCTCCTCCTTCTTCTGCCCCTCACCCTGCTTGCCAGCTCTCTCTCTTTCTCTAAAATAAACAAATAGATCTTAAAAAAACATACATTAGTAGATATGGCTTCTTAGCCCAACAGACTATGTTTTATTTTTATTTTATTTTATTTATAAATTTTATTTAAAAAATTGGTATTTATCAAATTGATAGCAATCATCTAGAAAATACAGCAAAGAAATGTATTGAATAGCACCCTACTTGGAAAAAACTCTTTTGCTGAGACTCTAAGTAGAAAATCTGCACCTTGGGTTCTAGTTTTTCTTTTGTGTTCTATAACCCGTGTCTAGAATGTAAATGTATTTACCATGAGTAGAAATTCCTCCTATAAAGAGGGAACATTTGAGAGACAAAGTGGAAGTGGGTGAATGGAGAAAAGTACGCCTTTCCACTTACAGAGGTTTAAGTAATGATTATATTTGCCATTTTTCTTTCTCATCATTCCATTCACCCCATTGTTCTCACTGTACCTTGTCCTTTTTCCTCTCTGAATGCTTTTTTCCTGCTCATCAAATGTTCATCTCTCATTTTCTTCCTTCTGTGATATCTGAAGTGCTTTAATATCACATGTGATTTATCCCGACTAATAACCAATTCAGAATATCTATGTCATTATGGATGACACAAGTAGACATTTGTTGGATTGAACATTTTAGATTCCAAGAGAAATACATATAGTTATCTGACTCCTTAGAGGGAACAAACATGGATATTGAAGAACCTATTTTCAGAATATTAATTTGTTTTATTTTTATTACTTAATTCCTTCCATACTGAAAATGGCTCATTCAAAAGAAGGGAAAAAACACAGAGCAAAATAACTTTGGAAGCCAACAAAAGTTTGCAAACTATATGAGCCAAGCAAGGTTAGTGATTTATTAAAGACTAGGACAAAAGTTAGTATTCATGTCTCCCTTAGAATAATCTCATGTGCTTATGAATCATCATCCTGATACAAAAATCAGATATATCATATTTAACACAAATGGGAACCAGAAAATTATATAATAGGAGAAATATAATTTTATAACAAGGAAATTGGTATCATTTAATTGTTTGCTAGGTTGCATGTATTATTCTGTGTAGCCAATATGTCGCTCTTAAAACATTTATAAAATTCATTTGATGGTGGTGGGAGAAACAGGGATGGAGGAAGCACTTACAATTGTCCCAATGAGCATAATTTATTTCTTTCATTTTCCTTGTTTTTTATTTAAAATAAATCCTGGTTGGGGCACCTGGGTGGCTCAGTGGGTTAAAGCCTCTGCCTTCAGCTCAGGTCATGATCTCAGGGTCCTGGGATCGAGCCCCGCATCGGGCTCTCTGCTTGGCAGGGAGCCTGCTTCCCCCTTTCTCTCTGCCTGCTTGTGATCTCTGTCTGTCCAAAAAAAAAAAAAAAAAAGTGGTTAAAAATAAAATAAAATAAATCCTAGTTGATATGGTCAGAGGAATCCACCTGGACTGTGGAATGGTTCTCTGTATCGCAGCAATTCCGTTTCTTTTGTATTAATTAGATTCGTGATCTAGTATTTCACACCAGTAGCTAACCAACATAACCTATTTGTTGCTAGTGTGCCACATGGCCCTTCCACTGACCATTTGCCAGCTGCTTTTTCTCCTTTTTAGAGCATGGGTTTCTCAGCTACCTAGTTTTATTAAATGATCTTAGGAAACTCATTTTTTTCTGATCCTCTCCTGTAAAACTGAGAGATAGAGTTAAAAATGTCTTAGGGCTTTTCCTAACTGATTGTAACTCAGCAATCAATATCACCCTTTATGCGGGTATGGAAATGTGGTGTCTGGACATAGAGGTTTGTAACTTTTAAATTTTCTCCACAGCACCATCTATAGGCCTATTGTGTCGGTTCTCATGCCAGGCCATCCCTCTGTTTTCTTTCAGTGCTAGTTAACCAGAAGAAACACGAGTTGTTTGCCATTAACATTTTTTTAAAAATTTCAGCCTTGAAAATTAGGGGCTAATTGGCCTCAGTAACAATGACATGAACTGAACTGAACTGACAAAATCAAGACCCATCACTCAGAAACTATCTTGTGAGAGTGAGATACACAAAAATGTATATACCCCCAAAGAGTGTCCTTTTAGAAACAATGCCAAAGAACTTGAAAATAAAATTATTTAGTTGTTCAATCCAGATCAATTTAACCCTTAGAGCTAAATTCATTTGCTCTTGACCAGGTTTTTTTTATTTGTTTGTTTTGGGGGTTTTTTTGCCTTTTGGGATATAATTTGTACTAAAAGATTAAGCAGTCATCTCTCTTTTGCTGGTATGACTTTCACCCATAGCACTGTTCTTCACCAGATCCTACTTGCAAGAACATTTTAACATTTAATGTGAAAAATAAAAAATATATATATTTTCATATCTATATCCCATAATCTGACTCAGTAATCATGGTCGTACACACACAGACACACACACACACATATGCATTTCCAAAGAATTCCTCAAAAATTGCAATTCTAGTGCAGGAAAACACAACTGAAAGCGTGATATATACCATTTTAACAACTCTTAAATACCAAGTGTGTGTTCGGAGGGTTTAATTTTGAATTTTAATTTATTTGTGAAAAGGCAGCTCAGAGCTAAGAAAGCACAGGTCACACTGCGCTTTCAACAGTCATCATAACTGAAGAAGGAAATTCTGGCATTTGGCACATGGGTTGCATGCCCTGTGCAAAGTCACCGACAACAGAGTGATCGCGCTGCCCAGCTGTTTCCCTGGATACTGATTTCACATTGACATCGGACTGCTCTGGCTGGAGCTGGTGAGCCGAGCTGCTTCAGACTCACCCTTCCTAACGGCAGTCCACGACCTTACGAACCACACGTTCTCCGCATGAGGAACGGAAGGCTCCAGGAATGCGTACTATCTTCTCCTCATGTCATGGCTTTGTAAGCTTCATCTCTACAGAAGCTATTATTCTTTTAATCACCCACTCTCCTCCATCACATGACTCATTAAATAGATGTTTCTGAGTCTTTATCTACAGTAGGTCCTTGAGTACAAATCTTATGCCTCCTTTTTCTTTCATGAATAGGAATGAAGTAGTAACACTATAAAAGGTACTCTGTCTAAAAAAGAAGCTTTGTCTTATATATAGACATTTTATTATAAAAGCCTTTGGAATTGTTCTGCTACACATGGTTAACCTTGAAATAAAGGCTGGCACAGTAAAAAATTCAGGCACTTAAATAAGATAACAAATTACGTCAGCATAAGATTAGATATATTAGTTCTATATATTTCGTAAGAATGTTTCACCTACATAATCAAAATGTTGTGACATTATTATGCAAAATGCTATTACTTACAAGTTGTAGGTGAGAAGCTTAAGGTTTATCAAAGTTAGCCACAACCACTCAGGGTTACTGTAAACAAACCTTGTTTATGCCACTTAACTTTAAAGAAATATCAAGGCCTTATTATCTTTACAAATATGTTGTGCAGCTATATAATACAAAATCAGCTCTTTTCCTAAAGCTTAAAACATTTCAACAATAAAAATAATCATACCATGCTGATGTATAATTTGTAGATAGCATTAAATTCGTCTTGGGTAGGACACATCTTTTCCTTTTGGTGAAGACTAGTTTTTTTTGGCTATTCACACATATGTTCCTACCCTTGCAAACAAAATCAGGAAAACCCTGTCCTTTAATATATGAAGACCGAGTTTATATTTTCTCATAAAAGGAAAAGATACTCTGAAAGAAACAAGCCAAAAAAATCAACATAACATTTCTTTTTCTAGAGAAGCTGAGGTGCTTCATTATATCCTGCTGTATCAAAAATGTACATCTCCACAGTGAACACTTTGCCACTGGTACCGGGCTGTGACATGACATGACAGATGCCACATTTACAATGGCCAACTGGAATTCAACTCAACAGACCTCCGGCAGAAAAGTGACAACACTGATATGAAGTCACGATTACATAATAAAATGCAGCAATTTGATGAGAAATGAGAATGTTTTTATCTATTATATTTTTTAAAGAATTTCAGGGAGCTTGACTCACTAGGCAGGGTAAAGTGCTTCTAAGATGCTTAGAGGTCAAGTCTTTCCTTCCTTCTCCCCTCTCTCCCCCATCTCCTCTTTTCTTTAAGTTTATCCCTCCCTTTCCCTCTCCATATCTCCCTCTCTCTCCTATCTCTCTCTCTCTTTCTCTCTTTCTCCCTCTCCCTTAGCGGGAACGAATAACTCCTGTATTTTCTCCCAAATGCAATATGAAGACTGGTGCAATCAAAAAAACTGAAACCACAAGAAAACATCTAGTTCAGCACTGAATATCGTTTTCAGCACGACTACATGTACTATGTAATTCAACTGAATCTGTTTCAGTTGCAGGTATATTCTTTAATATAAAAAAAGAAATAATAACCCTTTTCGGAGTCTTTAAGTAGCTTTCATACTGCATAGTTGATGGGATTGGGAATTTTCTTACTGACCTCATTTTGATTAATGAAATAAAAAATAAAATCTAGGAAGTGCAAATTAATCTTAGACAACCCCAATCAGTGCAGATTACGGATGCCATAGGACTCACCATTAGATTTATCAGCAAAAAAAATGAACACAGAGAAATACGAGACAAATAGTAGTAATTATGTCTAGGAATATGTGTTCAGAAACATTGTAAATTAGGCTTATATTATTAAAAAATTACATGTTTTTGTTTTGTAGGAATCAGCAGTATTCATGATGGTTTGTAAAAAATGAAAAGAAGTTTTCTAATGTTACGTGAATGGATTCTTCAGATAAACCTTTCAAGGACAGCTTCACACTAGGGTGCAAAGGGGCAATATCCATCTCTCAGTACGTAAATGAAAATGAAAATAAGGGGGCACCTGGGGGGCTCAGTGGGTTAAGCCTATGCCTTCAGCTCAGGTCACGATCCCAGGGTCCTGAGATTGAGCCCCACATCGGGCTGTCTGCTCAGCAGGAAGCCTGCTTCCCCCTCTCTCTCTGCCTGCCTCTCTGCCTACTTGTAATCTCTGTCTGTCAAATAAATAAATAAAATACTAAAAAAAAAAAAAAGAAAAGAAGATTTTCTATAAAATTGTTAGATTTTTCAAATAATGTTTCTAGTGATGTCTAGGAAATTTATTTTGAATTACAGATGAATTTAATTGTTTCATGAAATATGAGAACAGAAATAAGCAATGTTTCTAAATATTTTTATTTTATATATTACGATTTTAAATGTATTGACATGTAAATTCATAAGCTAAATATAAATAGACATTTTTCAATTTTATCTACATGTTTTATATTTTAATTGACCAAAGCAACTTTTTCATATTTATTAAGAAGAAAAATAGGGTTTTACCTTGTATTTAGGATTGCCCTATTTTGGATCTCTGTATATATTATATATACATATTATACATATTATAAATACACATATATGAATTATAAATACATATTATATATATACATATGTATGTATTACAAATACATATTATACATATTAAAATACATATTATAATATGTATTTTTAAATTTTTTTTCTCAATTCAGTTTGTGGACTGGGAATCATACCTGTTATAGTTGATATCATTATTTTTTCATAATAAAAACTCAGATTTAAAAACCACTAGTTAAAATTCCCAAGTTGATACAATTAGTGGTATTTGAATTCAGGTCTACTGGCTTCAAGGCATATGTAAAATACATCATGTTGCCTCTTTGAACAATTTAAATCTACTGAGATGATAATACTTTTTACACATGACAAGCTATGAGCTCTGTAAGTACCAAATGAATGGGATGTGCTAAGCATATTGGGTGGACATTCAGAAGAAAAAGAAATTGCTTTAGATCGGGGTTGTCAACAACAAAGTCAGATCCCAACCATCCTGATTTGCCTAGGACTCAGGGGTTTCTAAGGATGCAGGACCTTCAGGGCCAGAACCAAGAATGTCTATGGATGAGGGATGTGCTGATGACTCTGCGACAAGGTCGCGAGTAACTCGACACAAGACAAGTTCACTCCTTCAAGGTGAAAGACTAGAGAAGTCTGTGGTGTGACTGACAATGAAGTAATTCTTTGACAGCATACATACTTTTCAAAGAGGAATTCTATTGCTTTTGGATCTGAAAGAACTAAACAAATAGGGTAACCCAGAATCCATCATGGGAAGCAGGTTTGATAGACACACTTGTTACCAAGCCATGTGGCAGGGCTGGCTTCAACAAATCTTTGGCATTTTTTGAGCACTGTGAACAATTAATCTCCTCATATTGATCACATGTTACAGAGAAATATCTGTGTTCTTTCATATGTAAAATTGATTATACTTTCACTGGTTTTCTTCCCTTAATGATAATTTACACTCCCATGAAAACTATATTATTAGGGCTTACGTATTATGCTGTGCACTGTTCTTTTCAAAGCTCCTTTTTTTTTTTTTAAAGATTTTATTTATTTATTTGACAGAGAGAGAGAGAGAGATCATAAGTAGGCATAGCAGCAGGCAGAGGGAGAGGGAGAAGCAGATTCTCTACTGAACAGAGAGCCCAGTGTGGGGCTCAGTCCCAGGACCCTGGGATCATGACCTGAGCCAAAGGCAGACACTTAACTGACTGAGCCACCCACGTGCTCCCCTTTTTGAAGTTCTTAAAGAAAGTTTCCTGCATTGAAAAGAAGGGATAAAATTTAGTATATTTATTGAACTCTTACTTTGTGCTTTACAAACACCATCACATACAATGTTCATAAAAACTGAGGAAAGAAAATGCCATTATTATGTCCATTTACCAAATGAAGAACCAAAGTCACAGAATGGTTATGTTATGCTGGTCCAAGATCCCGTTGTAAGAAAAGAGTTCAGGCAGGATTTGGATCCAGTTATTCTGACTCTAGAGTCTACGCATTTAGGCACCATATAATAATGAGGACTTGACAAGAAAATGAAATAACTTTAAAATGTACATCATAAAGAACACATAAAAGGCAAGGTACCCAAGTTTCTTACTTCTAACTACAAATGTATATCTGTGTGTTGAAACCTCAAAGTTATTATTTTTTTAAGTTAAAACTTGATGCTCTTTCTATGACATAATTTCCCTTGTCCCTTTTCCTGTTTCCCTCACAGTGGGAGCTAGCTTTTCTAGCATATTTGGAAGGATAGACAATCCAGGCAATCCAGGACTGAATTGCTCTTATAGCTCTGAGTCCCTTGAATTTGGTCTTTTCTCTACTTAAATTCACTGATAAATTGCAAACCTCTGCTCTGTTCTGATACATTGTGAGAATTTCATCCAAATAAGCCTTAACTTTCTTAAATAGACTACATTTTTATTAACATTTCAGGAAACAGCTTCATGCTCTGTAAAAAAATCAGAATATTGAACTTATTTCTACGTAAAGTAAAAAATCAAGAAACATGTCACCCTTATGATGGTAGTACTGTAAGCAACTTATGTTTATTCATTTACATTTATTTACAGAGATGGAGAAGTTACTCCTCCCATTTTAGAAATAAACTGAGGGAGAGAAGTTAGGCGGTATGCCCAAAGTCATACAACCAGCAAATGGCAGAGCTTGACTTCTAACCTTGGCAGCCGGGCTGTAGGATGTGTGTCCTTGCTCACTGTACAGTATTGTCCAGGTCTCCCACTTCTAAAAGTCATTTGATCTGTTGATGTATTCTAATTTTAAAAAAATATTTTATTTACTTATTTGAGGTGGGGGGGAACAGGAACGGTAGAGGGAGAGGGAGAAGGAAAGGCAGACTCTCCACTGAGCTCCCACGTGGGACTCTTGGAGTGGGGTGCTCCACGTAGCGCTTGGTCCCGGGACCCTGAGATCATGACCTGAGCCGGAGTCAGACGTTTAACTGACTGAGCTACCCAGGCCAGTCCGCTGATTTATTCTTAATGATTGACTAGAAACTAAAGGCTGATCACTCAGTAGTAGTTGTGTTCCTCCTGTGAGTTAAGCATTAGCCATAGCCTAAATATTATTTCCTGACATATTATTTTCTTGGATACTGTAAGGTAGATAAGAGCCATTCCATTTAACAGACACTTTATTTTCTCAGAAACTTATAATCCTTATTTAAAAAAAAACAAAAACAAAAACAAAAACAAAAACCCAAAAAACTGAGGGGTGCTTGGGTGGCTTAGTCATTAAGCGTCTGCCTTTGGCTCAGGTCATGATCCCAGAGTCCTGGGATGGAGCCCTGCATCCAGCTCTCTGCTCTGCAGGAAGCCTGCTTCTCCCCTCTCCCACTCCCCCTGCTTGTGTTCCGTCTCTCACTGTGTCTCTCTATGTCAAATAAATAAAGTCTTAAAAAAAAAAAAAAACACAGCGAAACCCAGATAATTCAAGACACACAATTGTTAAGGAGAGCTCTCTCTACGCAATAACTTTATGCTCTCCCCTCTTTTTTTCAAGAATAGTTTGATTTTAAAGATAGGTAAAATAATCCAGCTTGAAATAGCATCTGGCTAGAAGCCCTTTTACAACTTCTCTTAACATACAGCAAATTCATGTTTCAGAACAGAGATTTTATAATAATGTTGATATTATGTAGGAGTAACTGTTGCTCTATCACCAAAATGTGGAAGGGTTTCTACTAAATTAAAAAAATAAGGGGTGCCTGGGTGGCTTAGTCAGTGAAACATCTGACTCTTGATCTCATGATCTCTGGGTCATGAGAAGAAGCCCTGTGTCACACTCCATGCTCAGTGGGAGTCTGCTTGAGTTCCTCTCTCTCCCTCTCCCTCACTCCCTCCCTCTGTCCCTCCCCTGCTCTTGCAGATGTTCTCTCTCTCTCTCACTCAAAAATAAATACATCTTAAAAATAGTAGCACATGGATTATGCAACAAAATTGATGTTTCCCTAGTGCTCTGCTTAAGAGAATGTGCAAACCTGATCTCCTGGAGGTAGGGAGGCCCTTTAATTGCTTCTCATGATCGGCTTCCTTTTTCAAGATTAGTACACATTCATACATTAGTGTACATTTAGTATCCATTAGGGAAGTGGTCTTTTCCACCACTTGTCTCCTGAGGCAGTCAAATGTCACTCTCGTTTCCTTCTGTGGTATTTAACTTCCATGCTAGATCTAAGAAGACTGCAACATCCAGAACATAGTTAAGAAGGCATCTGTAGAAGAGTAGTTAATAGAGGTGAACTGTATGCCATGAAATATCCAGGTCAGAGTGCAGAACAGAAGTGCTGGGATACCAGTGTGTACTTGGGCTCGGAGTCCGGCACGTACCACATGCGATGGGGCGCCAGACTGGGGGTAGGAGGGTAAATGATTATTCCGGAGCCTCATTCAGTGATGGGTACTGATAATGCTGGTGCACAGTTAACGTTTATTGGGCATGTGTATGTGCTTATCCCTATCGCAAGCACTTTATAGTACTATCATATAGTACTATAATGTCTATGGTACTACAATATACTACTATCCTATCAGCCTCATCATAATGGTTCTCACTAACTGTACTCAGCTAGACATTAGGAGCAGATGAAGGTGCTGTCCAACAAGAGCCATCCAGCTGTGAGACTTAGTAATTCACCAATACACAATAAGACAGGGAATGAGACAAATGGCAATTTGGAGCTGATTCATAAAAATGGAAGTATCAATAGAACAGAATAGATAGGGGACGCCTGAGTGGCTCATTTGGTTAAGCATCTGCCTTCAGCTCAGGTAATGATCCCAGGGTCCTGGGACTGAGCCCTGAATCAGGCTCCCTGCTCAGTGGGGAGTCTGCTTCTCCCTTTGCCCACTCCACCTCGTGCTCTCTCACTCTCTCAAACAAATAAATAAGATCTTTAAAAATTAATTAATTAATTAATTAAAAATAAAACCTTAATAAGAACAGAATAGATAGCTCAGAAAAAGGCATTGGCCAAAGAATTTGGTTTATAATAAAGGTGACATTAATCAGCGTAGAAAGAAAGCATTAATTCATGATTTGCCAGCTATAATAAATAATCTGGCTCCCTATTTTGTAAAAGAGAAACAGATCTTTACTAAATAATGCATGCAAAAATAATACCCAAGTATGTTAGAATTAAGTATGATGCTATTGGTAGACAAAACCTACATATTGCAAACCCTCTGTTGACCACTGCTGTAGGTGCTTTACATACAAAACTGCTTTAGTCCTCAAACAAGCCTATGAGGTAGGAATGATTATTTCACTCCCCAAAAAAGAAAAGATGGAAGTCAAGTAACATTGTCCAAGGTCACATAGCTTCTCAGTGCTCCAACAGCCAACTCAAACTCACAGTATCCACAAGCAAATTCTGAATCTTCCCCTTAAAAACATATCCATCCTCAGTCATCTCCTTCTCAGAATATTATTTACTCAGACTCATCTAGTTACTCAAGCCAAAAATCTCATGGCCATCCTAATTCTTCTTATATCCTATATTGTGGAAAACTCTGATGAATCTAAGTTGGTCCACATTGTATTTCCTGGTTTGTTTCAAGAGGCCCCTAAATGGTCTCCCTGCCTTCACCCTTACTTTGCCACAGTCTATTCTCAATGAAACAACCAAAATAATCATTTAAAACACAAATCAAATCAAGTTATTGCTCTATCTGGAACTGTTCATCCAATTAATCTTCATAGCCAGGTCCCTAACCTGATAGGTCTTTACCCAAATGTCTCCATATTACTGAAAAGTATCCTGATAGCTTGTCTAAAATTGCAACCCACATCACCTCACCGTCTGCTCCCACTAGCACTTCTAATCTCCATACCCTGTTCTTTGAATCACACTTGAATATTCCATATAACTTACTTATTTAATATACTTACTAAGTTTTGTTTGTCTTTCCTAAGCTCTAAGTTGTACAAGGACAGGATCTCATCTGTTTTGTTCATAATGTGTACTAAGCACCTAGCACAGTGCCTCACACTTAATATAGACTCCATAAATGTTTATTGAATGAATGTTAAGACTGGGATTTCAAACATCGGCAGCATGACCCTGTAGAGTTCATTAAATTAATAATAACTAAGCAGTTCTATAAGAAATGGAATTATTAAAACAAATGCTCAAGAAATTGGTGAATATAAAGGGGGACAAGTCTTATGTAATATTAAAGTACTAACATAAACTATTCAGGAAAAATGTGATAGTTTAAAGCATTTAAGAACTAATTTTTTAAAAAAAAACAACTAACATTACCCAACATTTTAACAATAAATAAAAAACAAGCAAGATCTACTATAAATATAAGTAATTAATGCTCTTACTGTATTAAGACCTATTACAAATCACATGGGGAAACATAGCACTAAAACCCCTGTGAGTATTGAAATAGTATATAAACTCAAAAGAAAAGAAACAAATAGCAAAGCAAAAGAGTATATAAAAGCCATATTTTTTAATAATACAACTCATTACATTGAGATGCTGTTCTTCAAAAATGGTAAGTTAGCAAAAATATAGAAGGAAATGAGGGAAAAGATTATGTATTCCCTGCTTGTGAGGGCTCCATAAAACACATGTAATATGTATCACGGGCTTTAAAATATTCCTGCATTTTGGTGTAGTGGTTCTATTTCTAAGAACCTGTTCTGAGGACAAAATCTGATTGTACAGACATGTCTTTCAACAAAGTCTTACAATAGGGAATAAAACTATAAAAACAAACCACTTTTACAAGACTTGAGAATACTTAAATATTTCATAGAAGTATATAGTGAATTATTAAAATAATTTTTAAAAGAAAGCTTAGTAACTTCGAAAATATTAAAAACTTTTAAAAAGCAGGTAAAATGCTGTGTTGATAGCATGATCCATGTGGTTTAGATCAAAGCCTAGTTACAACTGATGGTAAAAGGGGGGGGATGCAAAAACTTGGGGCAGGAGCCACTATCTACAAGGAAAGCTGAGCTATCTCAAGCCCTTGAGTGAGGGGTAATCCCCTGTGCAGAATAAGGGAAAGTCCTGGTCCCACAGATAAAAGACAGGTCACGTGGGCTTCAAAGACAACGCTCACCTGTTTCCCAAATTTGCCTAAGAAAAAGCCATAGTCATATATCTGATGATAGTATGCATTACCACCACATAAAATAATGACTATGATACACATACAGAACTACCATTTTCCAAATACCTGTTTCTGTGATTGCCTCTGAGTCCGAGATGTAACTGCTCTGGAAGAAAGTGTTTCACATGCTCCATATCAGCTCTTAACTGGAAGTATCATTTCAGAAATTAAGTTGAAAGTTGAGTTCCTAATACAATTGGAATTCCAGCTCTGTGATATATTTAAGCTATGAATTGGCATTGCAGAGAATTGTTTTACTGCGATCATTTCTTGGGTCACTTGTCTTGCTAATTTCGAAACAAGAATGCTTTCTTGTTTTTCTAACTCAGGTACTAAAAAGAAATTTCCAGTAAGGATATAACATTTTCTTATAAATTTCTTTGGCATCAATGAATTGCATTTTAAGTGAACTGCATTTGCAGGTTTGTGGAATGATGCCAAATTTGTATTTTAAAAATGTAAACAAAAACCACAAACAAACCTTCCTCCTTCTATTGCTGATGACTGTAATATACACAGTTCACCATGTTGCTTAAACAGATTTCAAATAATTTTCCTGTAATTGCTAATCATTTTAGTGGCATGAGGTTAGCAATCAATAATCACCTGAAACTGTTGAAAAGAGGTTCCAGGATCAATAGAACATTCTTCTTCCCATGGAAACAAAGCTCACTCAGATGGCTATCCTCACTGTTCCTTTCTGTTTTGTATTTGTTGTAGAGTCACAGGCACATTTCTTACAGCAAAAACAACTTAAGGAAATAGACAAAATGTCTCTTACCAACATCATGACAGAGATGGCATTTGTTACAAAATACCTATCCTAAAAGAGGCAGGAGGAGGTATACAATTTGTACAGATGTTATATTTGCAAAATAAAGTTATTAATTTCTGATCAAAAGCTATGTGTTGTCACTGGTCCACCTTCTTTTAAAAGTATATTAAAATATATTACAAAGACATATACTTATCTTGGTAAGTGTAATTCTACTAGCGGTTTATTTTTAAAGACACTGAAATAGACTATGCAGAATTTTGTTTATCTGGCTGAGACAAAAGATTCCATCAATAATTGTTAGCTTCATTTTTATTTCTTTAGGTACTTAAACATTTCAGTTACTGAGGATGAATAGGAAGAGGAGTTATTTCCTCAAAAAATATAAAAATATTTACAGTTTTATTGCATAAAACAGATTTTCATATATATCCCCCCTTGTTAAATAGAAAGCAAACTTGTGTTTATTATGAAGTTCATTACCATGTCTACAGATAGATGTGTTCTTGCATATTTTAGAAAAGCCATCATTTAACATTAAGAAAACTAAACAAAACATTTAAAGATGTTAATGTATTTTTGTGGTTAAGAGTCAAAGAGATTCAGGAAAGAAGGGAATCCTTTTTGTTGTTCTTGCCTTTGTTTTCTGGAGAGCTATTATAAGAACCAGGTTTGTCTCCTGTACTTCAGTATTTTGGAGGAGATGATCTAGAGGTAGTACTCCTAAAAATTAAGAACCGGTGTCAAGGCTGAGCTTGAGATAAACACAGGAAACGAGTAGTAAACGAGAGAAAAAGAGACATTTGGAAATTAGAAAAGTGATTTAAAAGAAGAAAGCAGCATGCACATCACACAAGTGGGTGATCTCTAGAGATAGCCTCTTTATTCATGTAAATATCCCCCCCTCCCCAAACCCTCAACTCCCGTGAACTAAAGAGGAAAGGAAAAAAAAATGGGGGTGGGGGGAGATAACCAAGAAGGAAATTTAATTTTGCGCTTTGGAGTCTGCGTGTGAGTGCCGGCTTGCCGCCTACCCTCGACGCCCTTGGGGAATATTCCTTGGGAAGAAACTGGTGCTCCTCTCAGTCCGCTCGGCACCGATTCCAGGAAGGTCTAAGACCGCGCGGCTGGGACGGGAAGGAAGGGTTGCCACTCATCTGTTGCACAGCCCGAAGCTGGAGCGGGCAGCTGCTGAGACGCGGTCGGCGACCCACCGCTCACCCCGGGGCGCTCGGAAAAGAAAGGAAATCAAGTAGAAACCGACGGTCTCCCGCGGATACTCCTTAGCTAGGATTCCGCATGGACGCCACTCTTCATTTTACAAATGGACTCTCAAGTCAGTGGGCCGTGACCAACCAAGGCTCCGTGAGTCACAAGCTGGGAACCACCACGTCTCATTTACAGCGAGTAAGTTACTGCCAACTTTACCAATATATGGCATTTCCTCTCCGCACTTTGGTCTTATTTTAGTGCGTGAACTCCACAGAGATTGGCCAAGAGATAACTTTTATCCTGAAATCTCAGAACGCTGATGCAAGCATCACACACACGCACACGCACGCACGCACACGCACCCCCCACACTCACACACTCCCCACCTGAAGCCACCGAACCTCGCGCTCTGGGGCTGGTGCGTGTTTGGGGTTTTTATTTAATATTTGGAAACTTACTGAGTTCCTATGCTTGTTGGAAGGACCGGGCTGGGTGGGGGTGGATGGAACGCTGTGCCTCATCATTTATTCATTGCGACTGTCTCAATTGTTGACACTAGTGGCAAGACGCAGACTCCGGCTCTAGCAGGGGAAGTCTGACACCTTGAGGACGGGAGAGGGGGTGCCGGGAGCCCAGAGGAGCCGGAGTGGGAGAAGCTTTGAGAGTTCCCGGGTGGAGGTGGGAGTGGGGGTTACTTTTTTCAAGTCGGGCGACCTGCAGCCTGGGTGCTGGTTCACTGGTTTGGGAATAGAACGTTCAGAAGCCCGGTGCCCGCGCGAATTGAACCCCGACGTCTCTGCAGAGCCCGCCCAAAGACTAAAGGTGTATCCGGCCGGCATCCAGGACCACACCACGTCCTGACCACTGACTTGGCTGGACGACGGCCGGTGTGGTGAGCCCGCCTGCCCAACTGGCTGACCTCGAGGAGTTGGTCCAGGGAGGCGGCGGCTGTCTGGGGGCAGCGGAGCCGGGGACCCAGCGTCAGCGCCCGCCCGCGCGCGGGTCCCGTCCACGGCCAGGCAGAGCAGTGCGTGGGACGCGCATCTTCACCCGCCGTCCCTACCCAGCAGGGTCTGTGCGGACCCTGAGTCAGGCAGCCGCCCGGGACGGAGGGCGGGGTATCTTCCTCTGGGCTCATCCGCTGTCAGCCGTGGGAACGCTAACTTTATCCCGAGGGATCGGTGGGGGCGGGGGTGGGTGAAGTTCTCCTCCCCCGGAGCTCACCTCCCCCTCCGGAGCTGCCCCTCCCCCGCCTCCCATGGCACCGCTCTCAGAGCATCCTCACTCCGCCCAGTTCGGTGCCAGCTGCGTGGGCTCTAGCTTCGTGCGTTTTCCTTGGAATGCTCCAAAACTCGGCAGCGACTAAGGAAATCCCATTGGAATTTGCCGGGCGTGCTCTCACCCGGCATAGCACCCGCGCCGCATGTCCTTGGATCGATCGCTCTTCAGCCAGAAAATTGCCAACTTTGCAGGTAAAGAGGGTGTCGCCTCAGAGCTCCATTTGACCGGAGCTGCACCTCGCCTCCTTTCTGGGATCTCGGTTAAGTTTCTCAAGCAGCCTGGGAAGCCGGCTCCCTCTTGGGAGGCGGACATCCCTGGGGGGTTACGAGTTCAAAAGGCTCCGGCTGCTTGGTTTCTCTTTAAGGCTCCAGACCGGATTTGTGAAGCTTTTCTGTGGTTGACCTAGGCTGAGCGGGAGTTTGGGGATGCTTCTCAGCCTTTCAGTGCATCCAGCTTTAAAGCAGGGGAGAAGGCGAGGAGTGAACCCCTGGTGTGACTTATATGGTAAACAAAGCAGCTGCAGCCACGCCATGGTGCTGGGGAAGAAGGCTGTTTTTAGCCTTTTATGCGTTTGGGGAAAATGGAGATCTTGGTGGCCCCTGGGCATATACGAGCGAGCCCTAGACTCGCTGGCACCTAAACTGGGGGAATGAAGAAAGGAAAGTGATCAATTTCCTGTCGATCAATTACACTCTGCGTCATTTTCATTCTCTGTCAAGAAGCAGAAACACTTTTATCCGTGTTGCTGGACCAACGCTAGGGATTCCTAGTCCGCTTGGCAACTGAAATTCCAATTAAGCCAATGACCCTGTTTGCTACTTCGGTAAATCACTGAGATTCACAGCACAACTTGTTGTTCCAGCTGTGAACTCAGCTGCCTTTTGTGACTAGAGACTAGAGAATACTGGCAAGGGATGGAAGATTTGGGAGAGATTGAAAAAAGGGAGCTCTTATCTTGTCTGTGTTCACTATGTTGTATCCACTGTGATGCACCCTTGTTCACATGGTTTCTTAGGGAGACCCTTCCCATTAAATTCCACAGCTATAAAATGCAGCAGGTTGCTGCTGTTCACTGAGTAAGCACCAAGGCAGGGGAGTGGGAGGAGGCAGAGCAAGGCTTACTTGTTTTATTAAAAAATAAATTTCGAGTAGACTTGTAAAACTGAAAAAAAAATCTTTCGGGTTTCATACAATTTCTGGCTTTTCGATCATTGTAACCACAACAGAACATACTACAAATTCTTTAAGAAAAATGGTTAACTAGGGTTTTTTGGTTTTTTTTTTTTTAATAAAACTATGAATTAGACAATGAGAGTAAGAAAGTGTGGGTGGATATGTTAAAACATTGAAATCATCAACTCTGTTATGGTTTGCTATTTAAACTGACATTTGTAATACCTACTAGTCACCCGGAGAAGCATCCCAGGAAACATTTCCCCTTAAGTATTGATAGCAAAGAATCGAGATACATGGATAACTAGTACTTCAGATATTAGAGTCAAAATTCAGATAAGACATTGTTAAAGAAACACTTAAAAAACTGTACTTATGAATTAATGCATTTAAGCCAAATCGGCACATCAGTAGAAGTTAAATGGGCTTTATCAAAGTATTTTATGTAAATGGATTATGTTAATAAAGGTTAGTGCAGGTAGAAAGAAAGCAGGCAATTACACTGCTTATGAATAAGAAACCTTAGAGCTGGAGAGCCTTTCAATAGAGCTCTCATCAGAGCTCAGCCATTCTGCAAACTCGCTGTCGTGGAGTGAAGAGCTGAAAGATTTATGCCAAGAAAGTTACCCTCAAAGAGAAACACTAACTGGTTAATGAGACTGATACACAAGAGGTGCTTAATATTTGAGTGAGTAAATATAATGAATATACCATTAGATCACTAGACAGTTCAAACAAGGCAAAGCGAGAAGATGTATAATTGCAAATTTAGAAAAGTTCTTCCTCTTAAGAACTTAAAGAAACATGAGCATTCATCAAAGCAGAAAGTATCTAAGCTCAACAGAAGAAATGTCTCTTTAGTAAAACCTTTCAAACATTGACAACGTTTCTAAAAATCTCTGGTTTTGGAAAATAAGATGTTTTCCATTTACTTGCTTAATGGTTCTCAAAGATTTATAAAAGGTAAAATAGATTTCCATTATATATAAGCTGTAAAATTTTGTAATTTTTATGATGTTTATTTTTCTGTTGTAGTTATTCCCAGAAGGTCAAGTTCAAATTCACAGAAAAAACTGTGAGAAAATGAAAGTTCTCTATGAATTTTACGGCCACTTTGACTGTTGAAATAGTAAGAGATCAAATAACTTTCCATGTAAGATAACCTTAATTAATTCATACTTTACATAAATAAGAAATATCTAAAACATTGCTATTATTCTTTCTGATTAAGAGAAATTCAAGTATCTTACAGATCTTGTTCAGCACACACATTTTAAAGTTTGAAACCTAAAGTCTGTTATAAGCACGATAAATTTTTGTTGAAGTATAATAATAACCTTTAGGATATGCTGATTAACCCCCTGAATTAAAAATATTTTTATAAATATATTGTTGAGAATATTGGCATATTTTTATTACTGTATGTTTAATTGCCAGGATAGTTTATGGCAATTCAGATTACCAACATTACATTTAACAGCTAAAAGCTGATGTAATCGATCTTTTCTAATTACTTCATAGATTGTAACACAAAGATACACACACATGTGTTCAGTAGTTAAAATTTTGAATATCAGTGCTCAAAAACATGAAAGATTCTGTAAATATAGATATACAAAAATTGCTGAACAGTATAGCTAGGACAGTAAAACAATGGACTGAATATTTTCTTATGAAAAGATGTTTGTTTTATTTTTTAAAGCAAGCTAGGTGACAGGAAATGGAATAAATAATTAAATCTTTCTTTTACAAATTCATTATTGCTAAACATTTTATGAGATCAGATTCTAATGTGCATCTTTACTATCTACATTGTATTGTCTGGGCTAAGTTGAAGCCAATGCTCTTCACCTTCTTAATATCTATGGAAAACCTCCCATAAGCAGTTTGATTGTCATTGAAAATGAGATTGAGGAGACAGCTCTCAATAAAAAACTTGTCTTTTCACTTGATATGCCCGTCACCTCTCCACCACAAATACACATTACAACCAGTTAATTCAACCTCACTTCCATTGGACAGTTGCTTCTATCTAGTGGTGACGAAAAATTGCTTCAGAACTCTTTCCTGTCCTTATGTTTTCTACTTCTCATCCTCCCAGATGTAATGATATCTCAATATTTCAAGAGATTTGAGAATATTTTGATCAGGGATAGAGTATCATGGCTCCATCTTTTTAATCAGCACAAATATAGACCTGATCTCTGAGAGCATTAGTACTGCCAAAACCACTCTATGATGAGAAGATACATTTAGAAAAAGCAACCATTCATTCGCTAAACTGAAAATTAAAGACACATGCTTTGAAAATATACTAATTTAAAGCTACGTTGTTCTCTGAAGTAGCCGGTAAATGAAGTGATCTATCTAAATTTTTTACAAATCTCAGTGATCCTTTTGCAAGTTCAGTTTCACTTAAATAGGACACAAAAAAGAGATAACGGTTTCGGTACCGGATCTGCTCTTGTAACTAAAATGTAGATGACATCCCACTAATATTAGTGTATGTTTTGTCTCCATTTGAAAAAACGTTTCCTTTGAAATACAGCAGCGTCATAGAGTAGTGGCTTCTCGAGGAGCAAAAGATGCCATATAGGCACAGTTTTACACATATAATTAGAAATGTTAATTAAAACATTAATTTAAAAATATGCCTTGATCGCTTCATCTAGCACACTGCATTCTTTTCAAGAAATGGTGAGTGTAATGAAGTAAATCAGATACGCGTTCATTATATTCTGCTTGTCATTTGCTATTGTATTTTTTAAATATGTTGAGAAAGTCAACATCAGTAATTTCCTTGAACAAATTTCATCAAAAGTTAAAACTTGCTTAAGACAGAAAACAGGAACTATTATGAAAAAAGAAAGCAGAAAAAGAGAGGGGCCAGTATTTATGGGTACTTACCGTGTGTATTTATGGGTACTTACCGTGTGCTGGGCACTATGCTAGGAACTTTTAAAAAAACTTTTTCTCTGGTTTATTTTCACATCTACCCAAAGACCCTACCCTAAACATCTACCCTAAAGGTATCATTGCCACTTTTTGAAGAATCTGAAAAGACTAAATTTCTAAAAAATCACAAAGCTGCTTTGTGCCAGAATCAGGATTTGAACGCTTGTCTACTTGATTTTATTTTATTTTATTTTATTATATTTTTTTTTTAAAGATTTTATTTATTTATTTGACAGACAGAGATCACAAGTAGACAGAGAGGCAGGCGGAGAGAGAGGGAAGCAGGCTCCCTGCCGAGCAGAGAGCCCGATGCGGGACTCGATCCCAGGACCCTGAGAACATGACCTGAGCCGAAGGCAGCGGCTTAACCCACTGAGCCACCCAGGCGCCCTGTCTACTTGATTTTAAAACTGACACTCTTTTTACTTAATTCTTATGGTTCCTAAAATGAAATTAGTACTCTCTTAACAAGATTCATAAATTCATGATATTCCTATAGCTATTTCTTTAATTTTTTTAATGTTTTAACATTGAGACGTAACCCCAGTACGACTTACGAAACAATACTCTGTTAACAAAGCTCTAACAGGTTCAAAGCAGAGTGGGAGCTAAGCCACTCACCTCCAGCAGGTTCTCAAATTATTTCCTTTCTTCCTCTTGAATATCAATGTAATATGTATGGAAAGAAAAAAAGGGTTATTGTCATGGATAAAATTTAAGGTTATAGTTTTTTTCTCTAAAGAGACATCAGATTACAATTTGTCAATACACAGGTCTCATTCCAAACTTTGAAGCATCTCTAGGCTGTTAATAAAGTATCTTTGTTTATAGAAAATGCAATCATGTTAAGACATGTTAGGTTTATGCTGCATCTTATCGATGGCATATAAAACTTCTAGACAAGTGTTTTGGACTTAATTTTTTCTGAAATTTTAATTGCCTAATTATTTTTAATGTCCCTTGGTATTTAATCAGGGGAGCTCTCATTCATACATCCCAGAAGGCATCTATCAGCTAGTAACACATTTTAAGAAATTGGCCACTTTTTTTTTTTTCAAAGATATACCTGCAGTTAAAACAAATGTGATTATGTCCAAAGTCTTGTTGACATTGAAGTTTTAATGAAGTTTTAAGAATTTTGTTGAATATGGGTAATACCATTACAAAAATTAACACTGAAATGGTACCCATTCAGTAGATATTTGTTGAATATTAGTAAGTGAATAATTGAATAATTAGATGAATGACACACGAACAAACCCTTCATCTTTGCATTTTCTGCCAAAGCTCCCTCTGTATATAATAATTTTTCCCTTATTGCCCCCTGTCAAAATGTTCTCCAAGCACTAAAGTCTAGTTCACTATTGCTGTTTCCTTCCTGTCTCCAGGTGTGGCAAGTATAAATACAAGCACTACTCGTTATTATTCTGACTTGCAGGTGCATAGAGGTTTGTCTCCTGAACTAAACAGTAAACTCCTTTAAGAAACATAGAATATGCTCAAAAAATGTGTGAGTTTTTAACTGAATTAGACTGTCATAAATATTGCGCTTTTGTCATCGAGCATAGTTAACTTATTTCACAGTTTTATACTACTGTATTTGGCTAAATTTTGAGCATAATAAACATATAGATATACATAGAAAATATATATACTATATACATAGTATATATAAATAGAATGAAGCCAGCTATAATAATGACATTTCATTTGTGTGATATATTGCATACTGTATTACTTCCTATGTTACAAAAATAATGAACCACAGTTACTCAGTGGATATAACTTCCAGTCAACTAGTTAGTTACTCCATAGTGCTCACTTTCACAGGGTTTATGTAACTAGTTATTAGTGTGTTTTACTTCATGTGGTGCTGGGCCACAGTTCTTCAGGGAGAGTTTTTGTCCCATGACACTGTGGGAAGTGTGGTCAAAGTTGAAAGGGGACAGATAGAAGTATTTCTCAGGAATACCTACAGAACTAAAGAAAGCCGGGGACTTCTTCTGAGTGATTATATTCGGCAAATTAAGTTGAGAATTCATGTCAAAGACTTGACAAGTACATAATGTCCAATTGTGGGTGGCATGAGTTTTTTGCCTTTTTTTTTTTCTTTTGATCTTTTCATTCTACTTCATTGAGAATAAGATTGTTACAAATCAAGGTTTATGAAAAGTGTTCAGATACTCTGCTGCATTTTTCATGTATTTTATCTCTAAATGATAGTGGAGAAACTACACAAACTAGATCCTGGATTATAGTTCATAGCACATTGTACTGTAATTTTCATTTTCACTGTATTTGAGCAATTAGTATTCAGTATATGCTTTTTGAATAGATGAATGGAGTAAAGGAATGCATGGATGATTGGTCTGTTGTCAGCTGCTATGTTCAACCCCTATATTTCAAATGCTGTGCTTTCTATTACGTGATCACACACCAATATGAAACTCCAAATGAGAGGAGATGAGAGGACAGGCATGATGCATAGTGTACATTGAGTGAAGAATGGAGAATCCACTGTACTCCATAAATAGTAGCCATTTCCACTATTTGTGACAGCACAGGTATCATTTTATGTAAAGATCTCCTTCATGCTAGGTGGGATGAAGCTGCCTATCCTGAAGATCATACTGAAGACTACATTTAAATGAACTCTCTTCTGTGATAGTTGTAGTGTGACAAGTGCAGTGTTATTGGGTCTTGTTTAATTTAATCTGGAGTCATACATATCTATATCTGCCTTTAAACATAAACCAGCATTAAAAACTGACATTTAAATTCGTTAATTATATATAAATTGTAAAATCTAAACTATACATGAGATATACTATATAATAAATATATGATACATTAATATAAATGTGATATTTTAATACATTTGTTTTTATATGTAATCTATTTTACATATTAGAAACAGAGCGCACACATATCTACATGTGTACAAAATGTACGTAACAAAAAATTGGGGGACTTCTCCTGGGTGATTAGGTCTTAAAGTAATGACCAGAATAATTATCAGAAACCATGAGATACAAATAGTTAGTAGAGTGCAAAGTAGCCCATCAGAGAAAAGTGAAGTTATTTGCCAATATCAGTGTCCCTGTAGCATGGTAGATATGTAATGAATGACTTAGAAGGTCATCTAATTCAAGTCTTTTTTTAAGCAAGACTCTCAAATCTTACTAAATAATTTTTATAATATACTACATACATATATAATATTGTATATACACAAATATAGGGTGTTTTATTGAGGACTTATTTAATGCATGATAATCACTCTTCTAGATGCTAGAAATACAGAGGCAGATGTTTTCTTGTTTCTTTAAGATTTCAAACAAAGGATTCTCATTAACTTCATTATCATGCTCCAGTATCCCACATTATCTTGGAGACATTGTACTATTTTATTGTTGGCTGCTCTTTTCTTAGGAAAATAAAGAACTCACTGAGTAACTAAAAATCTTATTAAAATTTAATATTTTTAGCCTATACTTGTAATTTAAACAAAATAACATTGGGTCACATTATAAGAAATCCAAATACATCCTCCTAGCCTCAAACTACTATTTTCTTTAAGAATAGGATTTGGGTCTTCCAATTATAAATCTATGTTACATTTGAATAGCATAATAGTGCTTTCCTTTTATATATAGAGATTGTTAAATTACCATTCAAAGACTATGTATTTTAGGGGGTCAGTGGATTCCAAAGTGTTGATGGATTTATGGTAATACATTCACATGTTATCCAATCTTCCTTAGAACCAATGAAGCAAACATAAGAGAAGAAGCCTGTTTTAGATCTAGGGATATAGTACCTTGGATACTCAGCTCTACCTTTTGCCTTGGGATGTAAAAAATCTTGGCTCAAGATATTCTTGAAAGGGTGGTTCCATTCTAGAATCATCTAGAAGTTCTCAGTATCCACTGCTAATGTTTCCTAGCTGACTCCTCTGTCTATAGCTGAGAATGTACTGAAGACCTAGAAACAGACCGAGTTTCTTATGGTCTGAAATATTTGGAACAAAGAAAGGGACTGGACTAGCTACCTTAATCTTTGATTTAAAAAACAAAACAAAACAAAACAAAACATTTTTTGCAACCCCTTTTTTGCCAGAAATTTTTGCTTTCTGAGAGTCTTCATGTGAAATAATCAGAGTGCCTACCTCTAAGCCTCTGAGAAACTCCATAGTTAAGGAGAAAGAAATATTTCTAAAGAACAGTCAAATTTCAGGGTTATTATTGCTCTGTAGGGTATTAAATAGCTTTGTAACTTAAAAAAATAAGTATGTCTCTATCTATGTGCTGAATAAAAAGAAAATGTTGGCAAAGGAAAAAGACTTATTTGCTTATCTAGTTCATTTTAACCTCACAGTTTAACATTCTGATTTGTAATGTGCAAGGTACTTAGCTGAACGGCATACTTTCATTTAGCACTCCAGCACGTTCTTGGAACAAAGTGAACCAGCAAATGATTTTGCCCTTTCATGAATAAAAGAAGGTTTAATGAAAATACATTTCATTATAATAGTATACTTATGATAAGGAATTTTCCCAACATACAAAATATCAACAACTTTAACTTTTAAGAATAAAAGCTTATTTCTATTCTCTTGTACTTAGCAATGAGCCACGAAAAGCAGAATTTAAAACATAACTTTCTAATATACTTACTTTCTTGCTAGTTATTATACTGCTGAATTGAAATATTGGGTACAGTTAAAAACTGGAAATTGCCCCCTTTAAGGTTAACAGTTAATTGTAGTAATTTTTGGCATCTGTTTTATGTTATAATATTTTAGCCTCTGATTTTATTTTTTTAGCCTCTGGTTTTTTATAATATAAATATTTGTGAAGTAAAAATAGAGACAGAGGACAATCTGAGAGGTAAACAAGTTGAATATTTGAAATAATCCATTGTTGAATAATCTAGGTGTCTTTGAAACATATAATTTTTACTCATTTCAGTTTATTTAAAGAAAGCTATTGGAAAGCTGAGCTACATTCTTACTATGCTCCTGGTCTTGAGATTCAGAATAAAATCTCATCTGTAAAAATATACCAGGATTATGTGTCAAATATTTAATGTAATTAAAGAGAATCTCTAACTATTCATAAAAGCATTAGCTTTTGGAAGTGTTTTAGGGTCTGCCAGAATTTATTTTGATTACTTATTTTAATCAAAATAAAATGGATGTACAAGTACAGCAAAGACAGTAGCTGCACAAAGGGTTTCATATACTCTTTGGTTCATTTCCAATGCAACATTCAGTCATCATTATTGTTTGTACTTCATCAGTTCTCTACCAACAGATGGGCTTCCTGTTTGAGGCTGCACCCTCATGGACAGGAGGCTTATGACAGAGGAGTTGCCATATACAAATTCCCAATCCCTGCTGGCTCACACAGACCAGGGTGCTTCCACATATAGATGGCGAGTATGATGAACATTTTTTTTTTCTGAACATGTACAAAATTGTGGTAATATCCTTATTCATGGTTGAATTATGACTTATGATAGAACACCATTAATAGTTTTTTTTTTCTTTTTCTTTAGGTTAGAGATAGAAGTTTCTTTCTAACTTATTTATTTATTTATTCTTTCTAATATATTTTAAAAAATTTGGTATTAGGAAGGATTTAAGCAAAAGTTTTTTAAGGAAGGAGATTTCATATTGTCACATTCTCCTTTGATATATAGGGGAAGGCACAAGGAATTTAATCTATTGTGTTTAAGAAAAAGGAGTAATTGCGTTTTCTGCTCTTTTATGAGGAGAAAATCATTACATAATTGGTGCTGGGATTTTTTAGCCCTTTTTTTTTGGTTTACACTAAAATGAATGTTCACTATAATTTTAAGGATAAATACTAACAATAGTTACTATATGAATATTTTCAAATGTCTTTTGTGAAACATCAAAATACTTAACATATGTGGTTGATTCATTAATCATAGATAATCATTTATTTTAAAAAGGATTTAACATTTTAATTTTAAGTCATGTAACAAATACTTTTATTTCTTAAAATTTTTAGCAGTACTTTGAAAGTGTTTACCAATTATTTGAAAGATAAGTGTAAGACCAAACACTATAAAATATTTATTTGACTTTTGATGAACTGTTGTCTTCATTTCTTGCCCTAGATTGTGTTGAAGTACATGTGAGGGATAGTGTATTTATCTTTAATTAAAATAAAATATGCATATGCTTTTGGGGGCTAGGGAGGCTCAGCTGGATAAATTTAATTTTCTCTTCTTTCCATGAATAATTATAAATCTGTTTTATTTTCTGTTTTAGTTTTCTCTTTTATTTTTATAATTGCATATATTGCACCTGCTACTTTTGGATGCCCTCTCTTCCTTCTGTGGAGAACCAAGAGTTCTCATTGGCATGTTTAGTGTCAGTATGTTGGCAATAAATTTTTTCAGTCTTTGATTGAAAATGTTTTTGTTTTCACCTCACTTATAATGCTGTTTTCAATTTTTAGAGTATTCTAAATTGGGAATTATTTTCTTTACATATATCACCCAATTGACTTTCGACTTCCATCATTTCTGATGAGAAGTCAGCCATCAGTCTGATGGTTGTTCCTCTGAGAACAGCGTGTTCTTTATTTTTTTTTGTTGCTTTTATGTTTTCTCTTAGTCTTTTGTTTTTGTAGTCTTGCAATAAGTCTTTTGTTTTTGTAGTCTTACAATTTTGTTTTGTAGTCTTACATGATCTCTTTGGATTTCCACTGCTTGACATTTGGAACATTTCTTTAAAATGACTTCATAAATTTCACCAATTTTAAGAAATTCTTAGTCATTATCTCTTCAGATACAGTTTTGCACTTTCCTTTCTTCTCCCTATGGCCTCCAATTACACATTTTTACCTTTTTACTCTATCTCATATCTAGCAGTCTTTTAATCCTTTTAAAATGTATTTTCCATCCATTTTTGCTCTCTCTTCTGTAATCTGGATATTTTTTGTAGCCTTATTTTCCCATCCACGAGTCCTTTCTATTGTTTTTACTATGTCCTATCTGCTGTTAAACTCATTTGTTAAGTTATTAATTTTAATTATTACATTTTTCACTTCCATTATTTTAATTTGATTTTTTATAGATTTTAGATTCCTCATAAAATTTTCAATTTTTCCATCTCATTTCTGAATATTATTGAATACACATTAAGTTTAAAGTTGGAAGCTAATAACAACAATAACAAGGCTATGTGTTAATCTCTTTCTCTTAATTTTTACTAGAATGTCTCACATTTTTTAATTAAAGGTGGAAAATGTGTATCACAAATTGTAGAAAAAAGAATTATAGAAGTTTTACCATCTCCTCCCAAAGAGGATAAACCCTACCCTCTGACAGGCAGCCAGGATGAGAATAAACCTCTTAATCCAGTCACAAACGAAGCTGTTTAGAGGCTAATTTTCAGACTTTGGAAGATTCTATGAATCCCTGGTTGTCCCAACTAATATGTTGTAGTGTTCCAGGGTCTAAGAACTTTGGCAGTTTAGTAAGACTACTTCTCATTGCAGGTTCCAAAAGAATGAATTTTGTCTTTGCATTTGTGTGAGATTGATGAATACTTTGCTCTACTTTTCAGCAGCTTTCTGAAAAAATATCTTACTTATTTTCTTGCAGAGCTTAAGATTTTAACAAATGCTTGGAGAAGAGTTATTGAGTGTGACACTCACTTCCATCTGTCTCCCTTTTTACCAGGATATAAGAATCTTTTATAAATGCCTTGAGGGGAAACTTGGTTTCTAGAAGGTCAATTCACCTCTCTACAGCTTCTGTCTATAGAGAAACTTGGCTCCCCAAGTCCTAGTTAGGTTTGCAACAGTTCTTTAAACAGAGGTTGGTTGGTTGGTTGGTTTATATTTGCCCAGCTTTTCTAAAAGCTATCAGAAGGAATCTTGATCCACTATATGTCATTCCATCATAGCTAGAGACACAAGTCTTCTTTTATATTTTGACTTTAATCCTGAAAAATTCAGTCAAAATATTTAAAAAGAAGAAACTATACTCATACAGTATAGTATAGATATGTAATTGTACCCATAGTGAGATGAATGTAGCAACTGCAAAAGAGCTCTGGGATTTTTAACCTTATTTATTTATTCATTTATTTATTTATTTGAATAACAGCATTATTCTTGAAGAATTAGTAAGTGTTTGACATTAGAAACTAAACAACTATTTTAAAGTATTTTGTTTTTGTTTTTGTTTTTGTTTTTTAAAGATTTTATTTATTTATTTGACAGACAGAGATAGCAAGTAGGCAGAGAGGCAGGCAGAGAGAGAGGAGGAAGCAGGCTCCCTGCTGAGCAGAGAGCCCGATGTGGGACTCAATCCCAGGACCCTGGGATCATGACCTGAGCCGAAAGCAGTGGCTTTAACCCACTGAGCCACCCAGGTTCCCTTTTTAAAGTATTTTGTATAAAAATAATAAATTCTAAACAAAACTGTATTAATCTGGCACAAATCAATTATAATTTAGTTCTAATTAATAGCTCTTTCTTACTGAACAGCAAATACACTATTAACTGCAGAAGAAGGAGAGGCAATATAGTGCAGTAGCGATTTGACCTCTTCATTGCTGAGGTGAGATTCTTTTCAGGCCGGTGGTTTTCTAAGTAATCTTCATTTCTTCCACTTGAAGTCCATTATAAAAATGCTATTGCTTATTACTGTTTGTTATAGTTATAACTGTTACTGTTAAAATTACCTAAGGCCTGACATATTTCCTTAAAGTTGTTCTGCAGACAGACTACATTACTATATTATGCCAGATAATATAACTTGACATCACCAAACCTGCTTATGAAGACATTTTTCTGATTTTCTCATCAGTATTATTTCAGCATATGATTAATATATCTGCTACTTGTTTTCATTTGATCCTAATCAGACTTTGTTTACCCTGAGATGTGCATTTGTCTATTTTAAAAAATATTGTAATTTTAATCTTTGTTAATGGGATGCAGGAGTGGATGGGGCAATGCTGAATTCCCATTACAGACTTGACCATGGTTGGATCCCAACACAACATGATGTCAGCTCTGGCCTGTTAGAAGTTGTCAGTGCTGAATCTTTTGGGTCTAGAGAACTAAATTTTTTTTTTCACAACCTCTTCTTCTTTAATATTGGCTTTCTGTACAGTGGAGCCCTGTTAGATGGCCTGAGTAAAAGTTTGTTAAGAAGATAGTGAGGAGTTAGATTTAATTTTAGACCCAGTACTGATCAGTTGTGTCCCAAAAGGGAAATCCACATTTGTCCTTTGGCTGAAATTCCTAACCTGTCCCTCAACACAAAATCTGATGCCATGGTTATGACCATGGTCCTCAACACTACATCTCCCACCATAGAAAGGACTTCATCTCATGATCAACAGCAGGTACACCATTCTGAGCTTCAGGAGAACCCATCTTAAAGTCAGGCTTTCCCTTCCCATGGAGCATCTTGGCCACTAACCCTGAGATTCATCCAAGTTTTTGTGTACATCAGTAGCTTATTCTTTTTCATTCCTTAATATTCCATGGTTTGAATGAAATAAAATTTTCATATCACTGGGATAACAATAAGGGAGGCTAGAAGGTATAATGATCTAGGATCTCATTTCCCCCCTGAACTACCTTCTCATCAAGGACTGAGCACACCCAGTCTCCTACCCTGGAAGCCCAGAGAATTCATATAACTGTGGGAATCCAGGTCTTTGTGACAGACTGTAATGGGACTTCAGACAATACCTTGGTACATCTAGAGGGAGGTAACCAAGCTTCCCCAAAAGTTTTAGTGTGCCATCTGGAAGACTTTGGGGCTATAACCCAAGACAGTCCTTGAGGAAAGAGCAGATATTGGAGGTCTCTCAAACCTGATTCAGAGGATCATCTCATTTCTGTGTCACAGACCTGTAAGCAAATACTTTAATTCTTATTGACCTGAGTACTTTCTTTTTTCTTCACACATTGCGTAGATTTGCCGGAAAATCATCATACCACTTTTATTTGTACTCATGACTAAGAGCACCTCCTTAGAGGCCTCCCTAATCTGCTTGAAGGCTTTCTTGGAAAATGACTTCAGTAACCTTTCAATCATCTTCTAACTGGATCTATTTTTTCCCAGATGATAGGATGAGGGTTGAGGTGTGACACTGGAGGGGCGTACTATGCTTTCCTTCTCATCTTTGTAGTGATGCTCTCAAGGCTCCTCTATCTCTTGACATGCCCTCTCTGAAGACCATGTGCTCTACAGGCAACAAGAATGGTGTGGACAAGGAAGAAGTCGGGAACCTGAACACCTTCTCTCCTCCATGCATTCCCATTTCCCCCTACCCTCCCTGTCCACAATTTTTATGTACTATCATGGTCCATAGATGCTGCTGTGTATGTAGATTTGCAGTTTGTATATTAAAGATTTTTCTATTTAAATTTCTTAAGGCTAAAAAAATTTATACCATACATATTTTTCTTTACAAACGTCAATTTCGAGACATACTTGCATAACTACATAATGTCAAACCCTCAAGACTGAAAACCTCTTTGAACCATTAAAGTAGATGAGATTTTAACCCCACTGAGTTCAGTTTTCTTGAGTATTTTCTGAAGAGCAACACACCTAATATAATTTTCCTTCACATTTTTTTCTCATCTCTTATTCTGTGATACTGCACTGGAGCTTAACATCACAATGCAATCCCCCGAATACGCAATTACCATGCTAAGTCGCTAGCTGGCTTTTAATGATTCTGGGAAGCTAAGCTAAGAACATGGGAAGTTTAAGATGCTCTTCTACTGGCAAGAATAAAGATTTCCAACTTTTTTCTGAAAACAGTAGCAAAGTAGTATGGATTAACATTTAATGACTGCTTAGTCTATGGTAGGCCCTGGGTTGGTTGGTTTACTTTCATTGTCTTATTTTATTAGCCTCATGATAACTGTCATCATCTCCATTTTAGAGATCAGGAAACTAAGTCACATAAGTAGTATATGGTGTCACCCTGAATTTAACCCAAATCCTACAAATTCCAAAACCAAGTTCCTAACAATTATACTATAAAGCAAGTTTGAAATCTGGGGCATTTTTCTCACTCTACCCCTGTAAATTACTAAGCAGCCTCTACAATCCTTTTCTTCTTTATTGGTCTTAGTATGTATGACACTGTGTTTCCAAGACTTTTAAGATTTTATAGCACTTGCTAAGGTACTGACTTTTTAAGGACTGGTTTTAAATTCAATTGTACAATGCCTAAAGAAACACAGTGTCCTTATTTCTTTTTTCATGTCTCATTCTTATTTATCAATGTCAATTTCAGGAAGAATCACCAAATTTTTATCTTTCTTCCTCCTTTTCAAGTATATTTTAAATATGATTGTTACAAGGTCTGCCTCTTGATTTATATTTTTACTTTTTTTTTGTAGACACCATCTCCAATACCCAGAAACCATTCATTTGCTTTCCATCACTGTAATTTGTCATTTTGAGAATATAATTGAAATCATAAAATTTGACTTTTGGAGATTGGCTTCTTTCACTCAAGATAATGCCCTTGAGATCCATACAAGTTGTTGTGTGCAAAAATAGTTTGTTTGTTTTTTTACTGATGGGTAGTGGGTAGTATTCCAGGTGTGGATGAATCACCCATCGTTTAACCTTTCACACATTGAAGGACATCTGGGTTGTTTCCAGGTTTTTGCCATTACCAATAACACTGCTATAAACATTTGTGTACAGATTTTTGTGGGAACATAAGTCTTCATTTATCTGGGAAATGTGCCCAGAGTGTAATTGTGAGTCATATGTTAGTTGCATGTTTAGGATTTTTAAAAAAAACTGCCAAACTGTTTTTTAGAGTGACTGTACCACTTTACATTCCTACTAGCAATGTATGAATGATCTAGTTTTTCCATATCCTTAAAGATCAGGGTGTGGTAACATAGGATAAAGTTGCATCCTTACATTAGCATCATTACCAATTATTACTTAAGTCATTCCTCTGTTAGTGACATCTTATTGTATTAATTTGCATTTATCCAATGGCTAATGATGTTAAACATCTTCTTATGTGCTTGCATCTGTATGTTTTTAGTGGAATATCCCTCCATGTCTTTTGCATGTTATCTAATGTTTTGTTTTTGCTTTAGTTTTCAATGTTGAGCTTTGCAAGTACTTTATATATTTAAATAATGATCATTTATCTGATATGGTTTGCCATTATTTTCTTCAAGTCTGTAGCTTGTTGTGTCATCCTCTTGACAAGATCATTTGTGGAGCAAATGTTTTAATTTTGTTGAAATCCAACATATGACCTCTTTCTTTCATACCACATTTATTTTTTAAAAAGGAAAAAAAGAAGGCATGGGGCACCTGGGTGACTCATTTTGTTAAGTGCCTGCCCTTGGCTCAGGTAGCCATCTCAAGATCCTGCGACAGAGCCCCACATTGGGCTTCATACTCAGTGGGGAGTCTGCTTCTCCCTCTCTCTCTCCCCCTCCCCACTGCTCATGCTTGCTAACTCTCTGTCTCTCAAATAAATAAATAAAATCTTTAAAAAAAATAAAGCATAGAGAAAACAAGGGATTCCCCAAATTCTCATAGCGAACCAATTTATTGCCTCCAACACTTGCTCCTAATTACAGTGTTCTATTGATGAGTATCTCAGTGATTCTATCCTTGTCTATCTGCTCACCACTAGACTATTGGTATTTCTGTTGACGTATAGGTTTAGAAGAAGGTAAAAATTTATCTTGCATATTCTTATACACTTGCTTATTATGACCTTCTGTAAATCATCTGTTATTATATACCATTAAGCACAATTCCAGCTGTTTTTTTATTTTATTATGTATCATTTTTAAAGTGTTTACAATGCCTTACCCCAGACCAGTGATACAAAGTTTTTTGCTTGCATGGTGATTAGTATTAGGTGAGTCTGTCTTGAATTCCAGATTCAAGATGAATTATTTACTTGAGTAACAAAAAATTTCCATTAGGAATGAATCTGGATCTGTAGAGAAGGAGATTCCTGGCAGCTCAGTACTTTATGTTGATCAGTATTCATATGACTATTGTAATGCAAATGAATCTTACTGGTTTCCAACTGTAGGCTCAAACTTTAGACAAAAGATGGAAAGGCACCTTTGGTGTAGGACCTACTAGAAACGTTATAAAGTTGAAAACGTATAAGTAAATTTGTAGCTCGCTGAAGTCAGAAGGTAGAAATTAAAATGAGAAGAGAACATTAAATACTGATTTATGAATATTTAACTAATAGTACCCTAAAATATACAGTCGTTTGGGCCATATAAAACTGCCTATATTTAATCATTTTTTTCACACAGGAATTCATGATTCAACCAGATACTAAAATAATTATCATCATTAGATTGCTAGAGGGAAGAGGTTGGGAAGGATGAGAAGAGATGGTGTAAGTGAACTAGGCCTTTATCGTTCGTAGCAGAACATCGATATGTGTCTAAAGAATCACATTAAAAAAAAATCACATTAAAATATTTTTCTTACAAAGTTTCTCCTTATAAGTATTCATTTTCAAATGTCAGTCAAATTTATACTTTCAGCTGTCTGAAGTCTTTTCAGTTTTATTAAGATATAATTCACAAAATTGTAAAATATTTAAAATGTATACTATGGTGTTTTGTTCTATACATACATTATGAAAAGATTCCTTCCATGTAGTTAATTAACACATCCACCACCACACATATTTATCTTTTTCTGTTTTGTTTTATTTTGTGCTGATGAGAACATTTATGTTCTATTCTCTCAGCAAACCCAATTACACAGTACAGCTTTCTCAACTGTAGTCACCAGGTGATACATTAGATCCTCAGACCTAATTCATCTTACAAACCATTTTACCAACTTTTCTTTATGTACCCCACCTCCACCCCGCAGGCCCTGGCAACCACATTTCTACTTCTTATTTTTATAAATCTGACACTTTTTTCAAAATTCCACACATATGTGGGACCATGCAGTATTTGTCTTTCTCTGTCTGGCTTATTTCACTTGGCTTAATACCATCAAGGTCCATCCATGTTTTCTCAAATGTCAGGATTTCCTTCTTCCTTATGGCTAAATAATAGCCCTGTGTGTGTGTGTGTGTGTGTGTGTGTGTGTGTGTGTATGTGTATCACATCTTCTTTATCCATTCATCCCTTGATGAACACTTAGATGATTTCTGTAAGTTAGCTATTGTGACTAATGCAGCCATGAATATGGGAGTAAAAGGCATTTGGTATTCTCTTTTCATTTCCTTTAGATATATGCCCAGGAGTAGGACTGCTGATCATATGGCAGGTCTATTTTTAATTTTTTAAAGAAAAAAACATATTTTTAAGTAAATACTTCTGATATCTTCTTTTATAACATTTGCACTAAAGATTCCTAATTGTTAATAATCCTTTTCTTTTGAAGCCCTGACTTTCTGAGGTCTATTGTCTGAAACAACTAGAAATATTTTTTTCCTGTGCTACCAAGTACTTGACAACAGTAGCGGTGAAAAAGCAGAATTAAATAATTGATATGGTTTCTTCTGGAATCAACCTCTATTTGATTTGATTTGATTTCCCTCCCCAGCATTTTCACTGACATAACCTGTCAACAAAGTTGTAGAGTAAAACAAAAACATCAAGACACAAGAAAATGCATATTATTTTCTGCTTGCAAAAATTCTGCTTAAGGTAAAATTTGTCTGAAAATTAATTATTGATGGTCTGACTAATAAAAAGATCATATTTCAGACTCAAATGTGATTGATTTTACAGTAAATTACCCCAGGAGAATGGAATGTTCTGGTTGATGGAATATTATGGTTAACAGCATTTGAGAAAAACGATAGCATTATGACACACTTTCACACATTTCAGTGAATGTCTGTCATTTGAATTGTGCTAAACCATCCTAGCTGTGTGGAAGGAAGTGATTAAAAGCCTCAGATTTGATGTTACAAAGACCCCAGTTTGAATTCTGGCCCTCACATTCACTAGTTGAATAACCTTATATAAATTACTTAGTGTCTCTGCTCCCCAGGATTCTCATCTATAAACTGAGGATAAAAATATCCAACTTACAGTGCACTTAGGAAGATGTGTGTGTGTGTGTGTGTGTGTGTGTGTGTGTATGTATATAAATAAATATATATATATGTATGTATATATGTAACTTTTCATTGAAATCATGCTCTTTTGAACAGTTAGAGATGTAGGATAACACTAGATATGACTGCATTATGAAACAAGTGAAGCCCTTGACTGTAACCATGTCATGCAAGCTTTAGAGAGAGAGAGAATGAGATGTGATCAGAGTACAGTTTTAAAGACCAGGAACTCATGGCTTCTGCTAAAGCCCTTCCCACTGTTTTGCAGTGGAGTAAGGATGCCTCTGAACGGAGAGAGTCAAGGAAAAGAATGCACTTGATGGCTCCATGAGAGAGCATGTAGAGCTATAAGTATCAAGATATCCTGTTGGTGGTAATCCCAGCAAATTCTTCTGGCTACTGGCCTAGTAGTGATAACAATAATATTAGTGGTTAGTATTTATTGAGCACATATTATGTGCTCAAAACACTGAAACTTTCATGCATATTACCTAATTTAATTCTCACTTTAGCTTTATGAGATAAGTTCTGTGAACATCTCGACAGACAGTGGCTAGGAGCATGACATCAGACTTACTAGGTATCTCAGTTCTGTCACTAACTAGCTATGCCACTTTGGGATAAGTTATTCATTAAATTTAAGCCGCTATTTCTTCTTCTATAAATGGAGAGTATTTTTGACCATTCTATCATGGATGAGGGCACTAGGACTTCAAGTCTCAAAGCCTTGCAGAAAGCATGCGCTAGTCTAGAATATTAACCTTGGTGTATATATTCCTAACTTACCCTTGGTACTTCTCCTTGTATAAGAATAAAGACCTATATTTAAAATGTGGTACATAGAAAAGTGGATATTGTTTATTGTCTATATACTAATTTATGTTAGGGCAAAGAAAAAGCTTGTTGTATATTCAGTTGTATACAACTGAATCACTTTGATATTTTTTCTTTTCAAATAGAAAAAAAATCTAAATTTTTCATTATATAAAAAAATAGATAACAAACCATCTGAGTTATTTCATTCAACTGACATGTATCTGAGTAATTACTAAGCACGAGACAGTATTTATTTAGACTGTAATCCAAAAGGCTTGACTCTGCCACTGTGATATCGCAATTCAATGTTTTCTTTAAAAAATTGGTCTAGCATCTAGATCAGGGCACATCAGATTACTGGGTTATGCCCCAGAGTTTCTGGTTCGGTGGGTCTAAGGTAGAGCCTGGGAATTTGCATCTCCAGCAATTTCCCAGGTGATGTCGATACTTCTGATCACACACTAAGGACCACTGCTCTGGATCAGTGGTTTTCCATCTCAACGTTGTAGCATTCTTATGTGATCAGATATAAAGTTTAGTGCAAATAATTCATTATTAGATATAAAATAGCAGTGTTTGAGCCGCCCTCTTAGCGCAGTAGGAAGCGCGTCAGTCTCATAAAATAGCAGTGTTTGGAAGAGATATAACTAAACATTAGAGCTTATTTATATTTACCTTAATAATGTCACTTCTAATATATAAATCACTGTCCTGGGAATTGGGCATAGGAATATACCACGCACATGAATGTCACCCATCTTGTGTGTTGATTTGAAAAATAAGTTTGAGAGTAGCTAGAGTATAAACATTTAAGTTATCTTCCACTTTCTTTTGGCTCTCCTTGTTACTGTCATATCAAATTGTCCAGTGAATTGTGCTGCAATCACTTGCTGCCTACCATCTTTCTTTCTGTACAACTCCTGCCAGTAACTTGAATGTTGTCCACAGCTGGCAAGACCTAGAGGAAAAGAGGTGTGACAGAGTAAGAAAGCTAAGAAACCCATGGTGTTTGCACACCATCACAAAGATGTGAGAGCAAGAAAGGATAAGTGTACAACAAGAGTTTGGATAAGACCATGGGTGAAGCATTTTGCCTTTAAAGAAACACCTCAAAGCTTTTAATACTAGGGAGAAGGATGACTGTGGATGGAGGACATGGGCAGTCATAGACTATGTTTTACAGTGAAACTGAAGGTGCCATTGCTTTCTGAGAAGCAAGGAATGGTGATTTTTAGGAGGCATAAGTGAAAATTAAAAGCTTACAAGAACCACCAAAGAGAACAGAAAGTCAGCTGATCAAAACAAGTAAAAGGATTAACTATTGACTAACAACTTTGAGAAGATAACTGCCATTAGAAAATGGATTTCATAGTGCCAAACATTTGCATGCATTTTTTGTTTTGCATTATATTTTCTTTCTAACAGCAATCAATATATAAGATAAACAAGAAAAAAAATCAGAAAATAGGATTTATCCAAGATTTATCCAGACGTGGTAAAGAGACGAAAGGATATCCTCAGTCACTTTGTATTTATCTTAAGATGTTATAATGGAAACTATGTCAAAGAGAGGGCTCAGAGGCAAGAAACTTAACACAAGAAATATGACAAGAACACATTCTTGCATGTCTTAGAATTTAATTAGGAATGATAAGGAATATAACCATTCTCAGTGTGACAGTTTTTGTCATTTAGAGTTTGTAGAAAATAATTTCCTTGAAATGCCTTGATTGTTTTTGACTTTCTGCCAGTAGCCTAATTCTTATTTAAAAAAACTCAATGGGCAACGTTTTTATTTTACCAATATATTAAGTAATACCCTTCCTTAAATAAAAACGTAAAACAGGCAAAACTAAGTTAGAGTAAATCCAACTTAAAGTGTTCAAAAACAACACATAATCTAGGATTGGAAACAAAAAGAATTTGGAAGGATGGATAGGAGTAACAAAATTAAATATCTTGTCAGTATCGTACTCAGCATCTTTGAAAATCAGGTAATAATGTAGAACCTATATGAAATTATTTTTATCTTTTAGATGAAAATGTGCTAATATTTATGTAATACAGACTAATATTACAGTATTAGTGATAATACTCTTCAAGTTTATAAATCTAAGCGTAACTGGATTTGTAAGAAGTAATGGTTGGATAGAAGCTTGGATACAAGCATGAAATGGATTGGATACCATGGTTGATACCTTGGATACCATGCTTGGATACAAGCATGAAATATATTGACTTTTTCATTAACTATCCCTCAACTCTGTCATACTGAACTCCTTTTATCTGCTGGGAAATGGCAATATAATTTTTTAAGTCACCTTCAATTATTCTAGCAGTGTAGCTCTGATTTCCAATACTCAGTCATGCTTGTTTTCTAATGTCAAATTTATATCCGATTCACTTAAAAACTTTTCTTCCGTACAAGCTTATAAATCATAATATCTTAATATTTTTCATTTACTCGAATACTATTTATCTTCATGTTACTTCTACATTTCCCTCATAAATTTGGTGCACTTAAATAAAATAAATGCAATTAATTTCAACTAACAATCGTAGTATCAGCTTGAATGTTTACAACTCAAAATACTCAGGTAAAGAGGAAGCTTCAATATTTAACTTTGTATTTGGACTTAAATAATATTTGCATGAGTTCGCACTTAGCATAAAATCAATTACTGAACAAACTTTTTTTAAAGGCACAATTGCCTAGTAGCCGTAATTTACAGAGAAAAGTTTTTATAAGCTTGATTATAGAAAATTGTTTTTAAGTATAATCTACAGTAAATATTTAGCTCTTTGTAGGGTTTCTTACTGAAGATAGCCTACTCTTCCTTGATAAAATACAAATAAAATAAGAAAAATGTTAAAATTTCAACCTCAGTTTTTGTTAAAATTAGAAAACAGTTAAGACCACAGAGAGCTAAAGGAATGGAGGATTGTAGGAAGCATGAGGCATGAGCAGGAGCCACAGAGAGAAGATGGCAACAAATCTCTTAAAGATGTGGCCAAAACACTCTTCCTGTAGTTGAGGGACTAAACCTTGAGATGCTAAAAATATCTCTTTCTAACAATGAAAACAGGCTGGCAGTTGCAGCTAGAGGTGTCAGGTGATCTCCTAGACCCCAGGCAAGAAGAAATAACCACTCAGGAGAACCTTTGTCTGTCTCTTTGGCAGAGGAGGAAGAGAGAACCTTTTCACTTTGAAAATCTCTCCCCTTCTCCTCTTCTCTGGCTATAAAGACATTAACAACTAAATCAACTGAAATGTCCAGATGATAGCTTGTCCTAGCAAAATTCCCAGTGGTTGACGATGAGTTAAAAAATGAACCAGTACGGAAGCTATACAAGTATATTGCAGGAAAATAATGAGGAAGAGGCAAGAAGATAAAATTAGGAGATGAGGAATGCATACTAGAAATGTATGATGGGAAGCAGAAGGAACTGACATTTTACTATGAGTTTAAAAATAATACCTATGAAGCAAGACCGCAAACCAGTAACGAAACTCGTGGGGAAAAGATGATGAGTCAAGGAAAAAAAATGAAAAGGACTGTGAGCAGACAGAACTAGAAATGAAAAAAAAAAAAGGAAACCAAGAAAAGAGAGAAACTGTAAGGAGCAGGAATAAACACTGCTGCAAAAAGAGTAAGGGACATTGTAGGGAAAATGTCGAAAATCAAAACAACTGTAAATAAAGGGTTTTTAAAGGCTTCGATGGAAAACAATAGACACAGATAAAATCCCAGCTTTCTGTGACTAGAGTTAACATGGTATACTTTTTATTCTGCTTTTACTTTAAACTGATCATTGTCTTTGTATTTAAATTGGATGTTCTTGAAAGCAGCCTATAGTTTGGTATCATTTTGTAACCAATCTTACAGTCTCTGCATTTTAATTGTTACCGATTGAGGCAATAAAGCCTTCACTGAGGAGAGATCTGGGTGGTTCATCATAGTGATTCCCCATAGGTAACTATAATAATAATGAGCTCCCTGGGGTTATTTAATTGTTAATGTGGGGCATGCCTCCTTTCTCTGTAATAGCCGCCATTTGCACCAGATACCCTTTCCTCTACTCCCCAAAATTTGCAAAGCAAATACTAATGTAATTTTCTCAGACAGGCCTGCCCATGTTTTCATTTTCATTTCAGTTTCATTAAAGATCTTTTAAAGGGCTGTGGACTTTTGGTGTTTCAAGGAATCTTTCAACATAAGACTGAGATAATAATTTAATAATCTGGACGCAGAGCTTTGAATTCATAGAACATCATTTCTTTCATAGTTATGCTCATTTCTTTCTTTGAATTCTGAAGAAAGAGAACAGAATCTTCTAAATCTTCTTTTAAATAAGTAGAAGAAAGGAGATAAATGTGAAAGGAACAAGGCCTTTAGCACCTGTTAGACAGAAAGGGGTCAGTAATCAGGATTTATGGCATACGACATCTTCTGTGACCAAAAGGGTGTGAGTCTTCTTTTGAAAATAAGTAAGAATTACATTTGCAAATTAACAATTTGAAACCCAAATTTCTGTCATTTAATTGAAGGTCTTCTATATGATTTTTAAAGACCTTTTTAAGCCTTTCATTAATTATCTTATGCTAGGTGGTTTTTTCTACTTTAAAACAGTTTGGGCACATCTGCCTTCAGCTCAGGTCATGATCCCAGGGTCCTGGGATTGAGCCCTGCATTCCATTGGGCTCCCTACTCAGTGGGGAGTCTGCTTCTCCCTCTGCCTTTCCCTGCTGCCTGTGCTCTCTCCCTCTGTCAAATAAATAAATAAAATCTAAAAAAAAAAAAAAAAGTTTTGTTATTTCAGAAGCAATATAGACATCAATGAGAGCAATGGCACTTGAATGATTCATCTTGGAAGGATGGAGGGACTTTTAAGTCTCTGTTCATTTCTCTTGGGTTATGGCAATACAGTGGACATCTTTTGGGCTGGCTGAAATTGATTTCTTCCCTTTATGCTTATATTGGGTCCAGACAGAGACTTTCTCGTAGCAAAATGGATGTGACAGAGAAAGAGGAACCCCGGTGTCTTGTCCTCAAGTAGTTTGCAGTGTTTTACATGGTTTTATATTGCTGATTCATTTTTCTTTAAAAAGAGACTAAATTGGGGCACCTGGGTGGCTCCGTGGGTTAAGCCTCTGCCTTCGGTTCAGGTCCTCATCTCAGCATCCTAGGATTGAGCCCCGCATCAGGTTCTCTGCTGAGCAGGAAGCTTGCTTCCCTCTCTGTCTCTGCCTGCCTCTCTGCCTGCTTGTGATGTCTCTCTCTGTCAAATAAATAAATAAAATCTTAAAAAAAAAAAAGAGAGAGAAAGAGAGACTAAATTGTATTATAATTAAGACTCTGGAGTAATTAGGTGGAATTCTTGATATTCAACTAGTTAAAGCAATAATGCTGCCATTTATTATTACTATTATTATTATTATTATTTTGCTGACAAAGGCTGAAAAGCAAATGTGATGATTTTAAACACCCATACTTTAGGGGACTGTTTGCTTTGAGCACTGTCCAGTCTAAATGCTCAAATAGAACGTTTGCATAAGAGCCAGCAGCATTGCTGTGCTGATATAGATGTAGTTATGAGCATTGATGGCAATCAGGAAGGAAGGGTTTCAAAGCCAGAGAGGAATTGTTATAGCATATTAACTAGCATTTAGCAAACTCTGTGTAGAGAGCGAGAGAGGAGGGGGAGAGGGAAGTGTGTTTGGCTCTGTTTGAAGTCTTAATCAAGTATGGACAAAGGGCAGGGAAGGATGTCGGCCGTGTAATCAGTGCAATTTTCTTATAGGGCATCTGAATTTATAAGGTGCCCCAGAAATTATTTTTCTCTAAAGCAATTTTCTGCATTTTGCTTCACGGACATTATTAAGGTCGGAGTTTTGATGAAACACTCCTTTGGGAAGAAAAAGTTAAAATTCCAGGACTCTTGAAGAGTAGGAATAGTGTGTTGGCTCTGCCTGACGCTCGAGACCCAGAAGGAGCTAGCGGGGTGAAGTGGGGCGGGGGGTCATGGGGCCAGAGCCTGCCATAGCAGCGGGTGAGAGGAAGACACAGGCATTCATGTTTGGACTCCCATAGTACCCCTGCCCTTCTCCCCAATTAATCAGGTAAAATCAGGAAGAGAGCAATGAGCATAATGAATCTTCCTGACCTCACACTTCGGTTCTGAAGGCCGCTCAGCCTAAATTAATTCTCTTTTTACTCACAAACATGAAAGTTTTCATAGGTTAGGTACACTGACTTGAGACATTAATAGAGGCAAGGGGGAGAACTTTTCATATATACCAATATCATTGCAGTAGCTAAAGGAATTGTTCATTACATGTGTTTTAAATGTCCAGTCTATATGTTTGCAACTGGGTATCTGAGCTGCTTTAGTATCAGTGAAGGTTTGGTAAGGTAACAATAGATCCTTAGGAATAGTAACCAACAAATCCCTCAGATTTTACCTTATTTTTTCTTTAGCCTTTAATTAAACTCAATAAGTACTTTAATTAAACTCAATAAGTTGTTGTGTACAAAAATTTCAAGAGGCCACCTTTTGGTTTGTATTAAAGTTGAAGGTAGCATATGGAGATCACCCTGTGTAAAATATTCCTATTGGCAACAGTACAAAGATGAAGGTGGAAGGAAAAGTATACTTGTTAACTCTGAGTTTCGATATTCTTAATTGTTTTGATATTCAACAGTGTATGGTTGACTTCTCTGGTACCTTCTCCAGAATCTTAACATGTTTTCTATTTGGAAGGTCTTTTGTCCACATATATTTCCATTAGCTTAGAACTGAACTCATCAAACTCAATAAAGGCATCATTCTTTCTCTAAAACCTCCCTTCTATTTTCCCAGCGTTAAACTACACATTTGTTCTTTCTCTGATTTTGCCTTATCCTTACTTACCCTTGTTTCAGTGACATTTCTGATTCTTCCCAATTTTACTTAGAAAACATTGGACTGGATCTCAAGAAGAAAATGTTTTTATTTCTTAATAAGACAATGTTTATTTATTTATTTATTTATTTTTTAAAAGATTTTATTTATTTATTTGACAGACAGAGATCACAAGTAGGCAGAGAGGCAGGCAGAGAGAGAGGAGGAAGCAGGCTCCCTGCAGAGCAGAGAGCCCGATGCGGGGCTCGAGCCCAGGACTCTGGGATCATGACCTGAGCCGAAGGCAGAGGCTTTAACCCACTGAGCCACCCAGGTATCCCTAAGACAGTGTTTAAAACAGTGAATTGGTCACAATTAAGGGCATCAAGAAGAACTTGACACGTGCAGACTAACTGAAAGATTCGTTCTCTCAGTATATGAGTTGAGGATAGGTTGGCTCTTCTGACTTGTTATCATGATGTTCATTATAAATGAATATAACATGCAAAGCCCTGGACAGCAATTGTAAGCTATTGGCTTCAGAATTTTAGATGTATTTAGTAGTAACCAGACACCCAGCTAAAGAAGCATAATCTTCCAAACTGATGCACAGCATACTCTTCAAAAGAACAAAACCTTGGGGTCAGATACTATTGATAGAAAAGTCCCTCTCCAGCCAGGCACTAGAACCTTGTGTCAGCTGGTGGTATTCTCTATGTAGGCATCCTTGCCATAAATTAAAAAAAAAAAAAAAAAATAGGGACTTATATTCAAAGGAATAGAGGTTACTAACTCAAGAATCCTCCACTGGAAGCTTTACCGAAAGGCGATAAAGTGTATATAAAACATGGTAACAGCAAAGAAGCAATGTTTACTTCATTGTGTAAGTAGATGTACAATTTGCTATCGATGTATATAATAGGTGGCTTATAGCATGTTTCCAATGCCAGAGTTCATAATAGTAAGTTATACAAAACCCAAGACAATACTTTCTGCCTATAGAACAAGTACTAATTAGCCATATCCATTAGCTCATATAATAAAAAGAGTATAAAATGTTTCTATTAGCAGGTATATTAGAAATCTGAAATCTTTGACCAAAGAATGTTCTAAGGGAGTTGGATAAGAAGATCAATGTACGACTTTCCAGATAAGAAATTCTCTGATCTATTTATGATATATTTAAAGTAATCTATGCCATATAAAAATAAAATACCAACAGTTTGAGACTATCAAGGCATTTTTGACGATTAAGAATCATATATAATTAACTTTTCACTTACAGTTTGTTGACACAGTTCTTAGTTGTTAAGGCATGTCCTCACAGAAATAGTTTAATTATCTTGTATGTGTCGTTATGGGTGAAGTCATTCGGACACATTAACTCCCAAGCCCATTTCCTCACCTCTAAAATGGATATCCTTTCTCCTGGGATTGTTAGGAGAATTCATATATGTGAAAGCACTTTGAAAGAACAAAACATTATGTATCAGAATTATAGCTACAATTGTTATTCACTTTGCCCATTACAGTTCTTTTCAAATCACCAAATATCATCTCGTGTGTTTTTTAAACTACCCTGGTCCTTCCCTGTTATTATAGATGCACAAAGTGAAATTTGAAGAGATCTACAAATGACTTGTAACCTATAAACTACAACATCAACCTTTTTTAGTTAATAATAGATCTTAAGAAAGGTGATGACTCTTTATAAATCGGTCATAATCTCTTTTTTATATATAAAAGAACTGATATCCTTTTTTCACAGTTCTTTTCCATTTGTACCGAAAAGAAAAACAATGCCAGAGTAAAATGTGTGGGGTCCGTCACCAGAGTTCCTGGCTGCATACCTTAGTTTTACCCCTTACTAGTTACCTGACCTGAGGGAAATAGCTTTATCTCTCTCTGCTTCTATAAAGTACAATAGTCATGCTTCTTCCTCTTGGAGTTTCTGTGAGAACTGAATGACATAGTAGGTATTGAGCACAGGGCAGACGGCTAGAACATACCAAGTACCCAATGAATGTCAGTTTTTTTTTTTTTTTTTTTACCGTGGTTTTCTCTGGAAGTTTCTAATCAGTTCCCTGCTCCAGTACAGCTCCTACCCCCTAGGACATAAGGAGTTTCTTAAACATCCAGATCCTCGTAAATCTTACTATCTGGATTTTACCTTCCAGACAAGTCTGGGTCTGCTCTGATTTTGTGACTGTAGGTTGCTGTTCTCAATTTGAAGATCTTGAAGTCCAGGATTAACGAGATGTGTATCTTGGTGGCTTTTTTAATGTCTCCCCGCATGTTTCAGATCCTTCTTCCAACGCCCCAGCAACGCTGACCTTCATTCTGAAGCCTGGCGGAACAAGCCAAGCTCCTTCCAGCCTTGGAAACTGGGCTCTGCCTCTTTCATCCAGAGCTGCTGCTGTCCCCTTTGATCTTTCCAAGGCACACTCCTCGGGTCATTCAGAGCCCAGTAAACATCCCCCCAACACAGTAATGGGACTAAAGTAGTCACACAGGTGCTAGGTATCATGTCACTGATTTTGTCTGTGCTTCCTGATGAGTTTCATGGTTATCTTGTATTTGTTCTATCTCCCCATCATGAGATGTAGTCAGGTCCTTAAAGGCAGTGACCAGATCCGACTGACTCACCTCAGTATTCTTAGCTTTCTTTACGGTCTCCCCTACTATGTGGCACATATGTATTGAATGCATACACACAAAAACCAAATTGTCCATAAAGTGGCAGAACATTTTCTTATATACAGAGTATCTTCCCCACATTTATCTATTTGTCAAAATAGCACTTAAGCCTTTTCTGTGAAACTTTTTAAGCCTCAGAGGGGAAAATATGAATCTCTCCCTCCTATGTACTCCTACATATGTACAACTCCCTTAGATCCAAAGACCTTGGTCATATATGACTTTGTAAGAGGAACTACTTACATGCTTGGTCCATACTGGGCTCTAAGATGAGTCATAATTAACTGTGAGGTTCAGGTTATACAACATGAGGGAGATTCTTTTGTTCAGATATTTTTAAAAGATGATTTGAGAATTACTATATGGAAAAAGAATTGCATGAGTTTGTTATATACTTAAGAAGTTTATTTATATATATAAAACTATAAAAATGTACAATAGGTACGGATTTTTAGCATTCAATTACTTTTAACTAAAAAATCAGAGACGTCTTTTTAAAAAATTTTTTTTTATTTTTTAAAGATTTTCTTTATTTATTTGACAGACAGAGATCACAAGTAGGCAGAGAGAGAGAGGGGGAAGCAGGCTCCCCACTGAGCAGAGGCCCGGATGCGGGGCTCGATCCCAGGATCCTGGGATCACGACCTGAGCCAAAGGCAGAGGTTTAACCCACTGAGCCACCCAGGCGCCCCAAGAGATGTCTTTAACCAATGTAACAAAATGCAGTATTTCTGGTGAAATTTAGATTTGCTTTTGACAAATTTATCATCATGTGTTTCTCCACCTTTAGTATTCCTCCCAATTCTACTCGATAGTCTTTTCTTTGTCTCAAGGTTTTTCTAACACACCGTGTAAGCATACGTCATCTCCATCTGCTCTTGGATATCGTTCAAATGCAGTCTTCCTTCATGTACCCAGTGAAACGAAGCTTATCATTATGAGGTAGGTGGTGGGAATACAGGGATCGGCACAGCAGTCCCTGCAGTTAAGGGAATATATTAAGATATGTTGGAAGAGAAAGATAGAAAATTAATAAGAACAGTTGGAGGTTTTAAATGCTCAGAGAACCTATTTGCTCAGAGAAGTGTGAGACTCTTAGCAGCAGGGAATGGGACTGAAAAACCTTCCTGAACCTGTCATTAGTGAGAGTGAGGAGGGTCAGGAAATTCTTCCAAGAGTAAGGAATGCTTGAAATTCGGGTGGTGATAACCATGTTGATGGAGTTGAGTTGGAGATAACCAAGTTGAGCAATTTTATTCGTAATAGCTATGGGTTTTGAACAGACATGCACAGTGCTGGAGGTCCCAGTACGTGATCTACAAATTACTGTTTCTATTTTTCCCAGATCCTTCATCTCTTTACTTTATCTGTTTAATGTGTGAATGTCATGGCCACTCTTTCCTCTGAAATTTGTTGAGAAGAGTTCCTGATCTTTGGCAGGAAGAGAACAATTTCCAAAGGGTTCACCCTGAAAACAGAACCCCGTACATTGGTGTTGACACCGTTTCTTTCTCTAGTACACACTTACAGGTGTATGAGATTATGTACAAGATTACAGATTTATTAAGAAAGTATGCCAGGACCATCCCCTGACACCTCACAGCCAGTTCCTTTAGTTGATGCCCTTAGAACAGCACTGACTCATACACAGATATTTCTTTTAAGGAAGGACTATGTCCTTTCCATCTTAAACTTTACTAGCACACTTCCAAATATATATTAAATCCTCAATAATATTCTTTGAACGCATGCATATTTTATTATTTTCCCAATGCCAATTTAATGATATTTAATTTGTGACAAATATTAATTAGTTTTCAAACACCAGGGTACTCAATAACATGGACATGTTATGATTTGAGTTACCGCATGTTTCTTCACCATTATTATTAACACAGGCTGGAGTTCTTCACTTTACTTTACGGGATCTAACATAAACTTTACATCTTTGGTTCCACACAGTGATTCATTAATGGTCGATCTCCTTTGAACTGTAAAAATGAAGAGACAGTGGAAGGGATGGAGAAGAAAGGATAGAATCTAAATAACATTGGAAAATAAACTTTTGTCTAGATATTACAAGGCTGAGACACAGAGAATTATCCAAAAACACTGTATTCTGGTTGGTAAATTTTCTTCTCACGGGGGTATGGTCTAGTAACTCTGAAACTATGTGTATACTAAAGTTCAGTGAAGACGCGGTAAAATGTGGTAGAAAAATGAGAGCCAGGTTTCTTATTGTCAGAAAAAGAAGTTACAGTAAGCAAAGGGAAACAGTAGAATGAACATCAGGGCCCCCCCCGCCGCCCTCCCCATAGCAACAAGCACACTTAGCATTCAGATAGTAAGTTTTAAATACCACGTTCCAATAAAAGGAACTGGGGCACCTTTGAAAAATACTATATCTAAGATTAGGACAGGGAAATTACAAGATGAGCCTGGAGCATCTTGTAGTGTTGGAAAGTAAGGAAGTGCTCAACAAATGAATCAATTAAAAGAGTAATATCATGTCAAAAGAATGCAGGTGCCAACCCGAGAGAACTTCCAACAGCTAAAGATGAAAGTGTTGGAACAAGAGAAATGACAACAGTATTATAACTCACAAAGAAAATAATATCTGCAAAGCCATAATGATAAAAATAAATAATTGGATGAATGAGTACATAGGGGTAGGAAGGACAAGATTTCTTTAAGTAGAATTCCAAGTAATGTAGAAGGAAGGAGAGAAAAAAGAAACCACCATGAGAGTGCTCTACTCGTAAGTGCCACTGGCAGGATCTGCAGATGATGTGGAAACGAATCAGCGGGCCAAACTTCAAGGAGGAAAAGGATATTTCCACTAACTCAGAGTATCTCTCCAAGATATTTACTAACTGTCATCGTGGTTTTAACATATGTCCAAAAACTCTTTAATAATCCTCCTGGCAGGTGAAGCTTAAATTCCCCTCACCTTGAACATGAGTTGGACTTGTTGAATTGCTTCTATCAAATAGAAAAGTGGACAAAGATGGCAGGCATGACCTCATGGAGTGATCAAGGTTTATGTTGTCAGTAATAAATCGTGTTGACATTGTGCAGTGACACAATGAGATGGCCACGTTGCCTCTGTGGCATTCTTCCCCCAAATCCGTCACATCAGTTTCATCCTGAGGAAAAGCAGACAAACCTAAACTGAAGGACATTCTTCCAAGCACCTGACCAGTAATCTTCAAAAATGTCAGGGGCATAAGAGACAAGGAAAAATTGAGAAACCATTACAGATTGGATTAAGGAGACATGGTGACTGAGTGCAGTGTGGTAATATAAGATGGATCCTGGAAAAGATAAGAGAAGGAAAAAAAAAGGCGAACTCCTAATCAAGTCTCTAGGTGAGTTAGTAGTATTTTGCTAACATTAATTTCTTAATTTTGGTAAAAGATCATGCCCATGTATGTTATTGACTTAGGGGGAACTCTCTGTACTGTCTTTGCAACTCCTATAAAACTAAAATTATTTCAAAATTTAAAGTTAAAGAAAATAGGGACTCCTGGGTGGCTCAGTTGGTTAAGTGGCTGCCTTTGGCTTAGGTCATAATCCCAAGGTCCTGGGACTGAGTTCCACATTGGGCTCCTTGCTCATCAGGGAGCCTGTTTCTCTCTTGGCCTGTGGCTCCCCCTGCTTGCGCTATCTCCCTCTCTCTGCAAAATAAATAAAATCTTAAAAAAAAAAAAAAGTTAAAGGAAATAGTGGGAGTGTTTTAAATCTAGTTCCTCGCATAGATTAGGCATGCAATAGGTTTTTAAATGAATTAATTAATGTATTTTATAGTAAAAAATTATATTGGCATATAATTATCTTCTTTGATATATATGTAATTCCACAACTCCATCAAGCCAAATCATTACCTCTAAATATACTTGGGGTTTTTATGATTCAATCCTTTGACCGTTTCCATCTTCCAAAAATGAACTTCTCTATTTTCTCTACCTGATACCTTTTTTATCCTTCAAATCACAGTCCAAATATTACCTTTCTGTGAGGCTTTCCAAGTACCTATAAGTCTTTTTAAATATATTTTGTGCTCAAGATATTATACCTGGTACTTTATGTGGTTTTCTCACCATCTAAGAATATGAGTTTCCTAAAAGAAAGAAATATCTATATATGTATTAATTTTGGTATAGTGAACACAAAATGTTATATTAGTTTCAGGTGTACAATATAGTGATTCAACAAATCTATACATTACTCAGTGTTCATCATGATAAGTGTACTCTTAATTCCTTTCATCTATTTCACTCATACTCCCACCCAATTCCCCTCTGGTAACCATCAGTTTGTGCTCTATAGTTAAGTGTCTGTTTTTTTGCTTGTTTCTCTTTTTCTTTGTTCTTTTGTTTCTAAATTCCACGTATGAGTGAAATCATATGGTATTTGTCTTTCACTAACTGACTTATTTTACTTAGCATTATACTCACCAGCTCCATCAATGTTGTTATAAATGACCACATTTCATTCTTTTTTATGGCTAATATTCCATTGTGTGTGTGTGTGTGTGTGTGTGTGTGTATCACCTCTTCTTTATCCATTTATCTATCAGTGGACACTTGAGCTGCTTTTATAATTTGGCTATTGTAAATAATGCTGCAATAAACACAGAGGTGCATGTATCTTTTCAAATTAGCATTCTTTGGGTAAATACCCAGTATTTAGATCACATTGTAATTCTAATTTTTTGGGGGGGGCCTGTGATCTTTTTAAATTATACTCAGTCGGCCATCATTAGTTTTTTGATGTAGTGTTCAATGATTCATTAGTTACATATAACACTCAGGCTCATCACAACATGTGCCCTCCTTAACACCCATCACACTTTACCGCTTCCCCCCACCCTCCTCCCCTCTGAGACCCTCAGTTTATTTCCCGGGGTCCATAGTCTCTCATGGTTCCTCTCCCTCTCTGATTTCTCCCTGTTCAGATTTCCCTCCTTTTCCTTATTGTCTTCCATGCTGTTGCTTATGTTCCACATATGAGTGAAACCATCTGATAATTGTCTTTCTCTGCTTGACTTACTTCGCTTAGCATAATCCCCTCCAGTTCCACCCATGTAGATGCAAATGGTGGGTGTTCATTATTTTTAATTTTTTCAGGGACCTCCATATTGTTTTCAACAGTGTCTGTAATAGTTTACTTTTCCACCAACAGTGCACAAGGATTCCTTTTTCATCATATCCTCACCAAAACTTGTTTCTTGTGTTTTTGATTTTGGCCATTCTGGCAAGTGTAAGGTGATATCTCATTGTGGGTTTGATTTGCATTTCCTTGATGATCAGTGATGTTGAACATTTTTCATGTGTCTTTTGGGTGTCTGGATGTCTTCTTTGCAAAAATGTCTATTCGTGTTTTCTGTCCTATTTTTAGTTGGATTATTTGTGGTTTTTTGGTGTTGAGTAAGTTTTTTATGTAGTTTGGATATTAACCCTTTATTGGACAAGTCATTTGCAAATATCTTCTATCATTCAATTATATCTTCATATTTTTAAATTCTCAGTTAGTGCCCAAAGACAGTAGAGGGTCAATAAAGTTTCCATGGAGGAGAACGTCTGGGTGGCTCAGTTGGTTAAGTGTCAGACTCCTGATTTTGGCTCGGGTCATGATCATAGGGTTGTGAGACTGAGCCCCACAATGGGCTCTGCACTAGGCATGGAACCTACTTAAGACTCTCTCTCTCCCTCTCCCTCCACCCTTCCCCCCACTTGCTTTCTCCCTTTCTTAAAAATAAAATAAAAAATAAAGTTTCCATGGATGAATACATGAGAGAATAAATAACTTGAAAATAATATTTCTAAGCATCTGAGTTTGTTATTATATTCAATAACAGGATATTGGAATAAAAGATTCATGTCTTTTTTTCCCTTCACTTACCAAAAGCTGTAAATAAGTCATAATTTCATTTTATGTGTATAAGTGAATGTCTTACAAACCCAATGTAAAGTGATCATTATTACTGCACAGTTATGGTTCCTACTTGTAGTTCTAGTAGAGTGGAATGGAGGTTGATGTAGTAGAACCCTTCTTTGCTGTGATTTTTTCATTCATTTTGCCTATACTGTGAGAAATTTTATACTTTTTAGGGTAGCTTACATAGGATCTTCAGCTAAAGGAGAGAAACACCCACTTTTTAAAATATTTGCCATGATGGGGGTACTTACCTATCTAGGAAAAACAGTTTTAGAAAGAATGTTATGTTACATTCCATAGAACAATAAGTATGTTTACATTTAGAACATATTGCCTCTTTATGGCATGAATAAGGTTGGAACTGACTTCAGGCTTAGACAGATGTTCTTCCAAATATTTTCTATCAAAAGAAAGATGGTAAAATGGTTGATCAGTTGAAGTGTGGTGAAATCGGTTGCTTGCTATTGTATATATGATTTATTGGTATTGATTACTCTTCATAAAGTTGAAATTTTGAAAATTTTTATTTTCTTTAAAAGATATGATTGATTTTCAGCTTAATTAAATTAAGTTATGGGCACCGGGCTGGCTCAGTCAGCTGAGTGTTGGACTCTTGGTTTCAGCTCAGGTCCTGATCTCATGGGTCCTGGGATCCAGCCCTGTGTCAGGCTCTGTGCTCAGTGGGGAGTCTGCTTGAGATTCTCCTCCTCTGCCCCTCCCTCTACTCGTGCTCTCTCTCTCTTTCAAATAATAAACAAATCTTTTTTAAAAATCAAGCCATTAAATAGAATGGAAATACTCTTGTGGAACTCTACTTGAAGTAATAGATTTATGAAATTCATATTAATTCATGTCACAAAGTTTAAAGTAACAATCAAGTGTTGTATCATAATTTTCTCTTTTACTGGTTCATATTATGACAATTATCCTTATTTAGTGTCCTATTATGTTTTTATTAATATATTAAGTAATTGGTAAAAATGCATTTCTTTATAAATGTATATATTTTATCTTAGTAGTTCTTGAACATTTCTATCTACTTACCTATATATGTTGCATCTTGGAGAATACCTCAAGTAAAAGTAATTCATTCATATCCCCATTAATTTTAAAACACGCAGTTATGCTTTCCCAATCTTATAAAACTGAAGCTGATGGATAAATACTAAATGCATGGAATGATAATAGATTATTAGAAATTGGTTTTCTCAGGCGCCTGGGGGGCTCAGTGGGTTAAGCCTCTGCCTTCGGCTCGGGTCATGATCTCAAGATCCTGGGATTGAGGCCCGGATTGGGCTCTCTGCTCAGCAGGGAGCCTGCTTCCCCCCCTCTCTGTCTGCCTGTCTCTATGCCTACTTGCTATCTTTCTCTGTCAAACAAATGAATAGAATCTTTAAAAAAAAAAAAAAAGAAATTGGTTTTCTCATAAACTCTAAACCTAGCTGATCAACATCTTTCTAATCACTTGAAAACTAATTTTATAAAATTAACAAGTATTTCTTGCATTAAAAAATAAAACTATATACCGGTCATTACACTTTTATTATGTATATCATGGAATACATGTGCCAATTTACCTATGTCTTAATTTAAGGAAATCTAAGTTCTATTTAAACAAAATATTGTCAAATTTTTTTCATGAGTTTACACCTCATGATTTTGCCAGGTAGAAATTCAATAAAACTAAATATAATCACCATCAAATGAACACCTGTGTATCAGCCACTTGTTGTATACCATATAACATTTCCATACTAACAACCCTGCATGTGGACAACATCCTCTTCCTTCACTGACAGAGAGACTAAGCTTCTGGGAGATGGAGTGGCTAATCTGAGTTTAAGAGAAAGACGTTTTCAGTGGCAAAGAGCTGTAATTATAATGTGTCAAACATCTGGCTCAAAGTAAGAAAAGCAGTATTTATAGAAATTCCAATTTCTGATACTATGTAGAGAAAATATCTGATTGATGGAAATATTTTTTCACTTTTCATCTAAATGTTCCATCAGTGCATACAGAAGGCCTACAAGGTTTTTAATATCATGGCACTTTTGAATTCTTAATTTTGAATGGAAAATGGAAAATTCACAACTAAAATATCAACCCCCAGCTTCACTTTCATGATAATTTCAATTAATCAGCAGCTGCTTACACAACTAATAACTGTTTTACCTGAAGGGATGTGGGATCTTTTCTATTAAAATCAGAGTAGATCTTGGTAGTTTAAATCTTCAGTTTTCCTTAATGCAACCAGGTCCCCAAGAAGCAGAAAACTTCAGCAGAGATCTAAGAGCTGTTTGTAACAGAGCCAAAGTCAAATGGAGGATTTGATGAAATAGTCAATAATGCATTCTCATTTCTTAAATCAATACTTTCAATTAGTTTAGGTGAACTCTTAGAATAACAGGAGACCTCCCTTAAAGAGAACTTGTTTTACTTAATTAAAGTTTAAATGAAGACTTGATGGAAAATAAGCTGTGCCACTTATGTAAATAACCCTAATCATATCTGTTAAGCATCCAAAGCATACGGCTAATTGAATTTAAAAGAAAATGTTAACACGCCTGCTGATAAAAGTGGCTTTAAGTTAATCTTAAATATTTCAATTCCGATATACTGAAAAGATGAACTTCTAGGATGAATATTTAAAAATCATAATATAGCTTTATATCATTAAAAATGATCACAGTGTCATAGGACTAATAACTGTACAGAGTAACAAAATTCAATGAACAGCAAATCTATCATAAATTTGGACAATAACCAAATAACCTGGAAAAACTGCTTTGCCAAATAAATTTAATCTAAGTTGCTATGGTAATTACTATACTTGTTGGAGGTATTTAGAAGATGCTAAATTCCTTGTGCATAATGAACCTTTATGAAGAGTATTCTAAGCATTCTAGTTTAAAAAAAAACTAATTTGCCTTTGATTTGCATAACTGATGTTTGAGTTCAGTGTAGAAATAAACTTGGTTAATTCTAAGGACATGAAAAGATTGAGTAAAAGATTTAAAAGTTCAGGACAAAGGGAAGAGACTGCATTTTGCAATATTTATATCCTCTACTTTTCTATTAAGTATAGAATGCTTGTAGAATGTTAAGTACTCAATCTGAATTACTATCCAGAAATAGTAAAGGAAGTGAGAATTGTCATGCCACACAGTCCTACTGAGCTTTAACCTTCTGCGCTCAATTTAACATTGAAAGTGAAACCCACACTTAATTATTTACCATTGCTACGTCTTATGTGAGTGGAGGAGTGCTAACAACACTGACTCCATCTTTGGCCTTCCATCTTTTTCTCCCCACTGGTGTACAGAGGGCCCCATTTGAGATCACAACTTTATGACCTCATGATCTTGCCCCTCACTCCATACAAGCTTGGGACTAACATCTGGACTGGGCAGAGAATAGAGGCAGAGAAGAGCTGTGTAGGGTCCTGGATCTTCCTCCCATCCATGGCCCCTGTCAGGAAATTACCCTGAATAAAACCCCATGTAAAGGGCATGGCTTTGTTTTTCTATATTAAAGTACCTTGTCAGTAAAAAGGATGCATTATTGACCCTCCTGCACCTTCTAACAATGAGCAAATGACTAGATTATGCTATCTTTTCTTGGTTGCACCAGAGTGGATTGAACCAGATTACCTGATAAGGTGGACACAGAGAATGGAAAGGGAGAGGTTAGGTGCCTAGAACTTGCCATGGGTCTTCTTAGATACAACTGAGCAGGCATCTGTGAACCTGGAAATATTCCTTAGCAGGTGAAGCTCCAATGAAGGTGTGACAAATAGGATTCCACTACCTTGAGTACCAGTCAGTACCACAGTCAAGACTCAATTTGCAAAGAAGCCCAAGACCTGAGGGATAGACTCATGTTTAGGGAAGGTCCAGCAGTGTTGGTAAGGACTCAAAAGAACTCTTTGAGAGCTAGTAATGAGGGAATGAAGGTTCAGAATTAGGAGATCCACTCATTACACAGGTAATACAATCACGAGAATTAGGGAGCTTGATAAAAACCAGTTGCTGAGACGCTAAATGGCCATTCAAAAGCAGAGTAAAGGCAAATGTGTAATGTAGGATAAGAAAAAATGAACATAAGATAAGGAACACATTTATCAAGCCCTTGTAATTTTTTTCAGGTTATTTTATCTCAATATCCATCCCAAAGGGCACTAATAATAGTGTTTACCCCAAGGGGTTTTCCTAAGAATTAATCAACTTCATACATGTAAAACTTGGGATAGTGCTTGGTATGTATTGAGTTCAGTAAGTGCTGTTGTTTTGTTGCTATGCTGTTGTTGTTTCAAGGAACTGGGGTTTCAGGTAGAATCTTAATCTGTGGAGATCTCATAAGGCAAGAACAAAATTCCTAGGGACATGAAGGGACCAGCTTCATTCAGAAGCAGCCCTAATAGAACTATGGTTCCTACCTGCTTAGACCAAAAATTGATTGGCAGTATGGGATAGAATCTAGCCTGAGGGTGTTTACCACATCTGATTTGCCAATGAAACTGTTAGTATTTTCATTGCTTGTCCTTTTGCTGCAGCTTCTGGTTGTAATACTTAATGGTTGTGTGACCTTGCAGAAATTTTTAAATTTTTCTGAGCCACAGAAACTTGACTTTTCCTGTGACTTTGTATAGTTCTTTCATATTCCCAAATTTATACAATCTCTTAAAAGAACAGTATTTGATAGGAAATAATAAGGGTCACTGACTGATTTAGAACAAAATTGAGATAACAAAAATTCTAAAAGATATAACAGGAAGGTCATTATGTAAAAATGTGACCAGTTATTCCAAGAGTGGAAACTAGAATAGAATAGTGAGTTTTTTCCTCCTCTCCATGCCTTTAAAAACTTAGTTTCCTCTTCCTAGAATTCCTTGTTTCTGTATAGTCACTGGGGAAATAGCACTCAAATATTTAGGTAAAAGCCCACCTCTTCTAGCAACCATCTTGATGCCCTCCCATGGCATGCCTACAATAATGGCTTTCTCTTCTGAATCCCAAGGAAATATTATATAAATCTATAATCTATCCTGGAGAATTTATCACATGGTATTTACTATTGGTTATAGACAAAATTCTTTTTCCACGTGATAGCATTCTCCCTGAGGTCAGGGATTTCTTGCTGTTTTAGCAGCTCTACTGAGATATAATTTACATACATAAAAAATTCACCCATTGGGACTGTGTTTTATTTGACTTTATATCCTCAGCCTACAAAAGAGTCTTGATCTGATACAGAATAAGCTGTAATAAATCTTTTTTTGAATCCTCCAAACAACATATGGAGGAATAAAGATTTCCAGCTGTCATGAAGCAGATGTGAATCTGATGCACCCTAGTGAACTAATTTGTCTTTAGGATTGAGACATTTGATCAGGTTGTCCTCTGTTACTCCCACACTTCATGTACTTTTCCTTTAAAGAATATGCCTTCAGAGGGGAGGACGTTTCTTCACCAAAAGTGACCCCTTGCTGAAACTGCAGTGGACTAATAAAAATAAATTAGCTTCAGGATTTACAACTTAGAACCTTGATAATAGCCTCACCATGGTATCTTTAGTAACCGGAAATAGGGAGAAAAACAGTCTTTTTCTTTTTACATCAGGACAGGTTGTTTTAGGAATATAGAGAACAACAGATTTGAAAACATTCATGGATTCAACCTGTAAAAATACACAAAAATTATATTTATCAGAGATTACAGGGGAGTCTAGTTTTATCCACCAAAATGTTAAGACCTCTCATGGTAATGTCAAAATGATTAGTCTATGGCAGTTTGTAAGTCAATAAGTAAGAATACTGTTTTCTGCTTTTATGTTTCCTCTAAATGCCTCAGATAGAGGTTATATGAGAAATTAATACCATATAATAACCACCTCATTTAGGGGAAAAAAAACAATGTAGACTATCTTATTTACAGGTATAACAAATAAAAATACATGTGGGGATTTGTAAAATTGTATGCCTAGCTCTAGCTAGCTCTAGCATAATGATAAACCTATATATTTTCATTACCCACAGAACAAAAAAAGGATTTTTGCTTAATAAAAAATAATACTTTGTAGAAATAAAAATAGCCAAGTTAACTTCATAATATAATTAGTATTTAGAGTGCAAACTATAATGGAAAATTCTAAAAACTGTAGGGTACTTAAAATCCAAATTGTTCTTTGTGGTTACCATAAAATAAATGGATTTGAAACTATTTCTTATAGTTGTGTGTATCTCAACAAGTAATATATTTTGGAAGTAGTTTTCTTGGAAATCTCAGTGGTATGTAATGAGACAACCTATCTATGACCAACAGCAGGAAAATCATATATCAAAGCAAAATGCAAATACTATTTATAAAAATTAAATAAAAAATTATAGAGCTTCATGGAAACATGAAGATCATTTTTGTATAACTTTAATGGAAGAATAAAAAGAGTGATAAAGTTAGAAATGTGCTCAAGGTCACATGGTTTATTGGCAGAGATAATGACCAAAACAGAGACTGATAGAATCATAGAGTCTAACCATCATTGTCATTAAAGAATATCCAATATATCCATCTATTTAGTTCTTGAATCTTCTCTACAACATTCCCATAAGTTGTCTGTTCAGTGTTTGAATACCGTCAGCAACAGGGAGTTTACTAGCCTTTGAGGGACACATTCAATGTTGGAACAAATCGTACTCTTAAGTGACCACCCTTTTGTTGAGAAGAAAGCTTTTTCTTCATAATTTCTACGTTTTAGTCTTAGTTCTGGCTTTTGGAATTGTGAAAAACATGTCAAATACCTTTGAAACATGAGAGTCCTGCTAATTACTAAGGACAGCAGAGTGTTACTTTTTATAAAATAAAATAAACTTTTACTTTGTGATTAAAGTCTTTTTTATTAAAATCATTGTTTTCTCTTTATCAAAAACCTAGAGAATGTAGGCCAGAACAAAAAAAATCACCAATTACCCATGGGTAACCTTTCTTAATTGTGAGTGTAGTTACCTCCTTCTTATAGGTTTTACCATTGTTGAGAAAGCTAATCTTTATTGTGTTGAAAATTTTATCCATGATTAGCACTTACCATAATGATTTTTTGGTGTGACATTAACCTTTAATACATATTATTTTAATAGTTACACATTTTTTATTAAATAAATATTCAGCTCTTAATTAAACTAGCTGATAATTATTGGCTTTTGAATCTCTCCAGTTTTTTTTTTCAACAACAGACATTTTATTTATCTTTTGTGCATATATCATTGCCTGTCTAATAAATTAAAACTCCAGGGTAGATTTCTGGAAGAGATATCCCTAGGGTGAAGAGCTTGAGCCTTTCCAAAGACTGATACACAGATTTCCAATTCCTTTCCAGCTTAAACTATCACCAGCAATTTATGAGAGAAGTATTTTCACTGAGTTCTTCCTGATAGTGGCTCTTCCTTTATATTTAATCTGACCACATTTGGCACGTAATATGTTTTATCATGCTGGTAAACTTTTCAATTGTAGAGTTCAGAAATGTAGAATGCATTTTTTAAACGATTTTATTTTTTATTTATTTGGGAAAGAGAGAGCACGAGTTGGGGGAGGAGCGGAGAAAGAGAAACAGACTCCCCACTAAGCAGGGAGCCTGACAAGGGGCTCAATCCCAGGACCCTGAGATCACAACCTGAGCTGAAGGTAGACATCTAACCAACTGAGCCACCCAGGTGCCCCTAGAATGAATTTTCAGATGATATTTTCCATTTATATTTCTTTTTTTTTTTCTGAGAGAGGTGTTCTTTTTACTCTTCAAATCTCAGTGGTTTTCTTTTCTGTTTAATAAACTCTATCAAGTCATATGTATTTTGAATAATTTCCCTTATTTTGTCTTTTAACTTTGTATATTATGTATGAATATTAAAGTATTTTGAACTCTATGTACCCATAAGTCTTTTCATAGTCATTCCTCCATTGTTTTTTGCTTAGAAAAGTCTTCCTTATTGAAATTCCATTTGTTTCAATATTTCACTTTAAAATTCATTTAGAATCCATATTCATGGTGTTCCAAAATAATTATTTCCAAAATTTTTAACCAATTGTGTCTATATTATTTACTATTTTTCCATTCCCTGTGCTGATTTGTCATGCTTCCCTGTTGAAACACTACTATGCAGTACAGGTTCATTTATCTTTCTCACACACACACATCCCACCACCACCTCTGCCTCCACCACCACCACCAACAGGAGTAACAGCTAAGCCATAAGGTACCCTTTCTTACCTATTGCAATGATCTAACTGATATATATATATTTTTTTAAATAAAGCGGTCATATATTTAGCAAAAATTCTCTATGTGCATCCAAATTTGAGCATTTTTATATTATTTTTGCTTTCACGAAAGGTTTATTTCTTTTTGTTTTGGGCTAGAGACTTACTGTTACCATCGTGACAGTACATAGACACACGCATGTACAAACACACAATTTCAGAGACTACAGGTTGGCTATAGATTTCAGGATCTGAATGTGGTGGGGTACTTCAATTACATTTTGCAGTTGAATAAGTTTCTTTCTTTTTTTTAAATTTTAATTAAAATTTTTTAAATTATGTTGTTAGTCACTATACAGTAGATCATTAGTTTTTGATGTAGTGTTCCATGATTCATTGTTTGCATATAACACCCAGTTGCTCCATGTAATACGTCCCCTCCGTAATACCCATCACCAGTCTCACCCATCCTTCCACCCCCCTCCCTTCTAAAACCCTCAGTTTGTTTCCCAGAGTCCATAGTCTCTCACGTTTCGTCTCCCACTCTGATTTCTCCCTCTTCATTTTTCCATTCCTTCTCCTAATGTCCTCCATGCTATTCCTTATGTTCCACAAATAAGTGAATAAGTTTCTTTTGAAACTAGGTTAGTTTGTCTTTTTTTGATCTCACTTTGCAAACTACTTATTTGGGACATGCATTGTTTCCCCGCATTTCTTCTTAACGTTGCTTTCTTTACCATGTTATGTTTTCATTGTCAACAAGCCAAGTAACAACATCTTTGACACAATGAACGAAGTACAGATATTTCTAGGATAGTAACAGCACTATGTATGCACACGTCTTTGTTACAAAATGGCATACATATTCCTCAACAACTTCAAATTCTGGAAATTATGGAAAAATAGAGATTTGGGAAAGACAGGGTAAGATTACTTGAAACATATTCAATAATGTAATAATGTACACGTATTAATAAACTCAGTAAAATATGAGCAGACATTTAAATCCCCATCACATCATACTACCATCAAAGTCCGAGAGTTTTGCATTCTTAATCACAGGGGTTAATGTTTCCTCTTTCCCGGTAGAGACTCTTAATGGTATTCACTTGATTTAGTGGATAATGATCTCTTAGTTTCACTCTTGGACAATCCCAAATCAATTAACAGCCCAGGTGAACTTTATTTACTTTTTAAAAGATTTCATTTATTTGAGAGAGAGAGAGAGCAAGAGCTACTAAAGAGGAGCAGAGGGAGGGAAAGAAGCAGACTCCCCACTGAACAGGGGTTTGATCCCAGAACCCTGAGGTCATGACCTGAGCTTAAGGCAGAGGCTTAAGGGACTGAGCCACCCAGATGCCCCCATCCCCTAAGTGACCTTTAAAAACAGAAATTGGATCAAGTCACTCCCCAGCTCAAAGCCCGTCAGTAACTTCTTATTGTTCTTAGAGTACATTCCAGAATCCATGCCCCACATTCTGGGCTACAGAGTCACCTCCTCTATTGTTCCCCTTATTCTCTATACGCCATCCAATCTGGTCCCTTCCACATTTTAGAATGTTCTACCTGCCTTACCATCTTCTCGCTTTCAGATCCCTTTAACAGTTTTCTCTGCACTCTTTACATTTTACATAGCTAGCATTTTATCTCTCATGTCACAGAATGGCCACCCTTGAACACCCTACCACATGCAGCTCCCCATCTCTTCCCCTCCTGCCATGCTTCTCCATAATATCTCACCATTTGTTTCCATTATAACCTTAACAAAATTTTAATCTGTTTGCCCCTTTGTTTTTCGTTTTTTGTTTTTAATTTTTGTGGGTCCTCTTCAATGGCTCATAAGCTCTTTGAGCACAAAGATCTTGGCTTTCATTCACCACAGTATTGCCAGTGTTTGGTACACACATGTTGATGCATAGATGTTCAATCGGTATTTCATTCATTCAACAAATATTTATTGTGTACTTGTTTCTATACCAGACCTTTTTCTGCACTGCACATATATCAAATGAGTAAAAGAAATAAAAATCCTCTACTCTTTAAACAATAAAAAATATTCTTTTTATATCTTTCAACTTTCCATATATTGATCTTATGATCAAATACAGTCTTTGTGTGAAAAATCTTCTGAGGCTGTATATATGAGTCTGATTTTATTTCTTCCTACATCTAAAATATTTTAGTAAGATATGAAATTCTAGCTTCAAACTTCCATTTTACTGGGGGAGGAAGTTGCTTCCATATTTTCCAAAAATACCTCATCATCTTCTAGCCTCCAAATTTGCTGTTAAGAGGTCTGATGTTAGGGGCGCCTGGGTGGCTCAGTTGGTTAAGTGGCCAACCTTTGGTTTCAGCAGGTCCTGATCTCATGGGTTGTGGATCAAGACCCACATCAGACTCGTCACTCAACGAAGAGTCTGCTTAGAGTTTCTCCTCCTCTTTCCTTCCCCCACATGCTCTCTCCTTGTGTTCTCTCTCTGTCTCTCTAAAATAAATGAATAAATGTTAAAAGAGGTCTGATGTTAATCTGATTCTTTATCAAATGCCCTTCTGATGATTTTAGGTTATAGTGGTAAGAGGCATATTACAGAGCTGTGAGCTATGTATGTGTTGAACTATACATTACAGTTTTAATTCTTCACACAGCTGACAAAAGCTTGGGGGTAAAGATATTCAGAGAAGAAAAACAGGTAAAAAATTAAAGCACTTCACATAAGCTCTTGGTAGCTTAATGACTGTTAACTGGAAGACCAGTTACTCATTATTTCATTTAATGGGCCACCAAGAGCTAAACCAATTTTAGAGAAATGATTAAAGCAGTTTGATCCCATTAATTTTATTCCTTTACCTAAAATGGCAGTGAAATAACTCTAAAAGTGTGGTCATTAATTTGATTCATCAGCAAATTTTTGGCACATATCGTTTGCTTAGCACTGTGGATGTGAAACTGTATAAGTTGCATCTTATACAGTAAATAAGAAAAGTTCTAAATCTAAGAGGTCCACAGAGTATATGAAGACCCATAAAAAGGCTATATAATTCTTCCTTAGGAGGAAGGAAAGAAAAAGCCTCAAGGCTGTGATATTTCACAAAAGGTTTTAAAACTTGGCAGAAGTTGACAGAGGCTCAAGGGGAGGAAAGGTATTCCTTTTGTAAAGAACAAGATGAGAAAATGCTTAGAGCTATAGTAGCCAAGTAGTTTGTCAGTGTAAAATAGTTTTCCAGGAGCGATCTTGGGAAATATGTCTATGAAGGCATTTAGAAACCAGATCATGGAGAAGTCCAGTATTCTGTTAAAAATTCAGTATGTTTTCCAGTGAGTGATTATCAGTCACTTAAGAATTATAAGAGATGGCTTGATCAAATTTACATTTTGGCATGATTAGGTATGTGGCATTGTGGAAGCTAAATAAAGAGGATGTAAGAATAATGTCAGTGAAATGATTGAGAACGATATTGGTGTGTCCACGTAAAAGACTATGAGGAGATAAAGTCGGTCAGCAGTACACACAGGAAATGCTAGGGAGCAGTTGAAATATGGTGAGTAAGACTTAAGCAATGGTCCTGTTTTTAATGTTAGTTGACTTATATTTAAAAAGCCACATATGAATAACGAGAACCGCATTGGACAACACAGGTCTAGAACTTTAGAGATGTACGGCCCCCGAGCATGGATTTTAGAACATATTTTTTTAAATGTGGCATATTTTAAAGACATCTATGGGTTTTATGGAACATTTTGAATAATGAGTAATGGATGAGCAGAGCTAATGAGAGTGACAAAGGAAAGAGCCATGAGCAGAACCCTGGTAATAACACTTAGGCTTTAGGTGGGAGGAAAAGAAGCTGGAGGAACTGTGGAGAGAGAGGTCATGTTGAGGTAGAAGGTAGAGCATTAGAGAAGAGTGTCATAGAACTCAAGGCGGGGATGTTTTATTTAGAAAGGCTCAGTCACAGTAGGCTGCTATAAGCCAAGTGTTATGTGGCCCGAAGAGCCCCAAAATGTATATGTCAACTAGCAGGACATGACTGACTTCAAGAAAAATATTTACTCCATGATGGCGATAAATACCATCTTAGAGTAAATCAGTAAATGGCAGATAAGCTTAAACTTTATAAAAAAACAAAAAACAAAAACAAACAAAAAAACAGAGATAAGAGAGAGAAAGAATTGCCAAAGATAATTAGAATTTTAAAATAACTAGGTGAAAATTAAGTAATTTGAATTACTCAATTTGAAATTCTCAATTTGAAATTCTCAAATTTGTAATTTGAGAAGAGTTCAGTTTGCAGAGAGAAGTTTAAGGCCTGAAAGACGGAGAGGACTGATGTAAAGTTTTAGAGAGATGGCAATGGCCGAACGCTCAGGCAGCCAGAGAGAGAACATCCTTTCCTCTGAAATTTGAGGGGAAAACAGAAATAGAACAATGTGCAGCTTCGAACTCCCAGGGTGGAAATTCAAACGTTGACAACAGTATGTATTTTCTCAGACATGCTTTCTAAATTCCATGAGATAAAAATCAAGACAAATAAAAATGTTTGCCCTGCAAATGCATTCTTCTAGGTATGTGTTTTTGTGTTTTGTTTTGCTTTTTAATAGGGATATTTAAGGTTTAGTTCTAAGCTTGGGACTTGTTAAAGATAAGCAGAATCCCGAATTCCTCCTTTAAAATCTTAGGATTTCATAATATTTCGTTAGTAGTGTTTTTCCTTTCAGTAAGTAAAATAACATGGACTTCTTGAAATTCACAGAAATATCCTTAAAACCCTTCAAAGGAATTTAGTAGTTCATTTTGCCTTTACAATATTGAAAAAAGAGAAAACAGGTTTTGGCCAGGCTAAGTCACAAAACATTCCAGTGAGTTATGTGGCACTTTTAGTACAAGACTTACAACTACTGAAATGTGCATATAGTATCCTGCCTGACGAAAGTAGGAAAGGGTCTGGAATTCAGAATAGCAAAAATCACAGCATTTGGTGTTTTTATGGAGTAGTAGTATGTCAAAGATTAGAGATAATGTACTGCACCAGTAGCCAAAAAGAAATCTGAATTGGATTGAGTGTGAATAAATTATCTTGGAAAATATCATTTCATATAAGAGTCCAGAAAAAGAAAAAAAGTAACTGAAATACGTGTGATAGTATCCTGAAAAAAAAAAGGGAATCAATTTCTCACTGAGCCATGAAATCACACCTGTAAACATGGAGCTTTTGACCGTAAACTAGGAAATAAAAAGCAATACACACACACACACACACACACACACACACACACACACACAAGCATAGAAATATATATATCTCTACTATTCTTTCCACCTGTAAACATGGATCTTTTGACCATAAACTAGGGAATATAAAGCAATACACACACACACACACACACACAAATATATGTATATAAATATATATATATCTCCACTGTTCTTTCCACTGCACAACTAAGTCTCATTCTCTAAGAAATATGCCTTCTGATCCATAAAAACATGTAGGACCTTTGTTTTTCTGTTTAGTTGCTTAGATAATTGTGGTTCTCACATCTAGTGACAATTTCTTAACATTTCTCTTGATGGCAAAGTGTAGCTCTCTCCAGCTTTGTGCTTGTTTTAATCCCCAACACATTTACAGAAATTAAAATTTAGGTTATTTAAAATTTCCCATACAGAATTTGAGATTTTTCCCATCACTTCCCATCTCTCTTGAGTCTTTGAAATGTAACTGATGAAACAGTCATTTCACTTCTGGGTGATATGTTATAAAGGGGGCATTGAAATCAAGACTGTGATTTCATGGAGGAAAAGATCTTTTCCTCCCCAGAAAGCTCATTCTGAAAGTACAGGACCAGGAACAGGCTTTTATTTACACGTTTTAGGTCAGGATCTTTGCTGTCCTGAGCATCCTGTTCTTTCATGGGCTTTCCATCCAGCAACAATTCCGGAGTCGCTGACAAGTGTGTCAGCTCAGGAACTGCTTCGGCCTTATCAGCACCTTGCACTCACTGTTACATTCATCTATCACAGTTTCGAAAAGCTAAACTTTAGTTTTGTCCTTCTATTAGTATCCTTGTATCTCAAGTAATCCAGTACAGAGACTTGTCTAAACATTGTATAATCTTCCTTGCTCTTTTAAAGTTTTAGTTAGAATTGTTTTATATTCCACTGTAAAGAATTAAATTTCATTTATTTAATGTATTTAAATTCTTGATATATTTAGTATATTTCAAATTCACCTATTCTTCCCAATTCACATGGGGTTTCATAATCGTTTAAAATCTGAGCAATTGGGGCTCCTGAGTGGCTCAGTCATTAAGCGTCTGCCTATAGCTCAGGTCATGATCCCAGGAAGTCATGATCCCAGCGTCCTGGGATCGAGCCCGGCATTGGGCTCCCTGCTCGGTAGGAAGCCTGCTTCTCCCTCTCCCACTCCCCCTGCTTCTGTTCCCTCTCTCACTGTCCCTTTCTCTGTCAAATAAATAAACAAAATCTTTAAAAAATCAAATCTGAGAAATTGAAAGAGGACAATACCTTTAATAGAAGATATTTTTCAGCACTAACTCTGATTCTTCTCACTCATTCTTTTGATAGTGTTGTTAACCTCACTTTATGGATGGAGAAATAGGTTCCCTAATGTAACGTCTCATGCCCTGTTCACATTTTAAATACAGTGTTGGTTAAAATATGTCTTCCTTTAAGGCGAGTCTCACATTCTAACCCATCCTTATGGAGTTTACATTTATGACAGTTATCTGGATTAAATGCAATAGATTTTAATAAATCTAATTTCTCATTATCTATCCTCCTCTGCCCCAACTTCTCCAGTACCTTCTGTGTTGTCCACCAATCCCTTCATTGTCACCGACATCCTGTAGTTTGGAAGTCATGCTCACCACCATACCACCACCACACACTATCCTGCGCTTTACACACAAGAAATCAAATGCTATTTACTCTTGGGGTGTCTGGGTGGCTTAGTCAGTTAAGTGTCTGCCTCTACTCAGGTCATGATTCTAGGGTCCCGGGATGGAGCCCCACCCCCACGTCGGTCTCCCTGCTCAGGGGGAGGAGTCTGCTTCTCCCTTGTGTGCTCTCTCTATGCGCCTCCCCTGGCTCATATACGTGCTCTCTCTCTCTCAAATAAGAAAATAAAATCTTTAAAACAACAACAACAAAAATCGCTATTTGCTTCTAATTCATTATTTGATGCCATCACTAATAAATGAGTAAATGAAAAAAACAAAATAAAAATGTTCCATCCTTTAAGCTGTTTCCTAATCTTGATTGAGCCACACAATTCAAAGTTCTCCTACTGTATGGGTGTGTGTGTGTGTGTGTGTGTGTGTGTGTGTGTGTTCATACCTTCATTTTAAACCTATATTTTTGGTAAGCTACCTTCAAACATTAGCCTTAAGCAAAGCAATTATTGGTGGCAAACCTTGAACTCAACTCTAAAAAGGAATACTTATATATTTTTCCAAGATTCTTAGGTAAGGACAAAGTGAGGAAATAAAAAATGTATACTGTTGAAATAGAATATAAATGCCACTTATTATCATTATGAAGCATTTACATTGCAGTCCTGGTAAACTGTACCTCCTATACCTCCATGGTACAACATGAAGCCCGTTGACATTGATTCTGCACACTCTTACGAGAGCTGACATGGATTGGGGAGGACATGCTGTCATTCCAGATCAGAAAATTATAGTGAGATATGTAGCATCATAATGATATTGGCTTATTGTAGTTTTAGTTATACCAGAAGAATATTAAATTGTCCTTGTTATCTCATAATATAAGTCTATAAATTCTCTCCTACAATTCTAGTGAGTTAAAGCATCTCCAAATACCGAAATTAAATTCAAGCTTCAAGCAAGTAACTTGCACACCTAAAATTATTAGATTTGAACACCAAGATCACTTCTCATTTTTCTCTTAAAAAAAATTGCCATTTAAAGAATTCACAACACCCCCTGTCTGCAGTTGTAGAAATGAATGCATATCATGCCCGTGTAGTTGGTCATTATCCAGTTAAAACACCAAGACTAATAAAATAGGAAGTATTTGAGAAAAATATTCTGGACTATGAGATTCTTACATTTACTTCATCTGTGAAGGGGCCTTAATAAAATACTAAATCTAATGAACCAGAAAGGAACAAATTATGAAATAAAAGCTTTGTGTATTATATCCTGAACCTAGATACTTGAGAAATTGTGATTAATAATCTGAACATCAAAAAATGAGACAACTACTTGGTAACTGAAATGCCTATTAAACTGAGGTAGCGTGCAAGCAATGTCTAATTTCCCAAACTGAAAACATTACCTAAATGTAATCACACTTGTTCATTCAATGCATGTTTAATTTACGTTTAAAGTATCATTGAAATCAGGTTAATTTACTCATAAAATGATTGGGTCGAAAAAAATCAATTAAGATGAATATGCATGTTTTAGTACCTAGAATCCTCCATTAATTTTAATTTAATAGTAAATGTATGTAAATAAACAAGTGAGTTAAATATAAATGACATAGAATAATAAAATGGTTCAGCACATAAGTATGAAATCAGGAACTAACAGCAAAACAAAATTATATTCCAAACAATAAATTTTTCTGTAAATTTGTATCAGTAGGATGATACTAAATCAATATAGTTTCCAGTGACTTTGTTCTTATCAATCTATCTTAAGATGATCTTTTATTTTTTTAAATAATTCCCTCATCTTCAACTGTATCTTTACAACAGTGTATCTTTACATTTTGCAATGAATATATTCCTGTGTTGTGGTTTACTGCTTCATGGCATTAAAGGTAATAGAATTAAGAAAAGAGCATTTTCATAATAAATGAAAACTCTATATTTAATCCATTTCTAAATTCTTCCTTTGGAACTTGAATTGCTTAGATTCATCTTGATCATTAATATCTCAGTTCTTTCCCCCTCAGTGAAGTCACTTACAAGTGGGAAAAAAATTATACTCGTCAGGTTTCAATATGATATTTTATTGACATTAATATTATTAATTCACATTAACTTTGATGTCAGTAATTACTAACTTTAAGAATATAATACATGACAAATGAAAAGCATTTTTCTAAGAAAGTGATATTTCATAGTTTTGACAGCATCTCCATGATGAGCAAATTTGACAGTGGATGATACATTTGAGTATCCTCAGTCCAGTTTTAGGACTTCGAAAATATAGCCTTTGATTTTCAAGGTTCTCTGCTATGACACATTTTGTAAATAATTTCCAAAAATTGCAGGTATATCCTCTGACAGATGTTACCTTTTAAGTAACATTCCCAGTTTTTATTCCTCTTAGATTAGGAATTTGCAATTGTGTTTCTATATAACTGAATAATGATTAAGTCTGTTTCCACTGTTGGAGGAGAAAAGAACTCTTATTATTTAATAAAATGGTATCATTGTTATTATTGGCATTATTGTTAGTTGTTAAGTGTGATGCACCATGATTAATAGGTGTACCAGCACTAATCCTTGTGTATTTTGGGTTCTCTTTGCACTTTCAGGGACAAGGAAATAGCATGGCATGAAACATGGCTCAGTTCTACTACAAAAGGAATGTGAATGCTCCCTACAGAGATCGGATCCCTCTAAGGATAGTCCGAGCGGAATCAGAACTCTCACCGTCAGAAAAAGCCTACTTAAATGCTGTGGAAAAGGGAGATTATGCAAGTGTCAAGAAATCCCTGGAGGAAGCTGAAATTTATTTTAAAATCAATATTAATTGCATCGACCCTCTTGGAAGAACTGCTCTCCTCATTGCAATTGAAAACGAGAACTTGGAGCTCATTGAACTACTTTTAAGCTTTAATGTCTATGTTGGAGATGCCCTATTACACGCTATCAGGAAGGAAGTTGTCGGGGCTGTTGAGCTGTTACTGAACCACAAAAAGCCCAGTGGCGAAAAACAGGTACGTGCCAAAGCACCGTTTTTGATAGATTTTCCTGGCAGAAGGTTTCTGTGGATATTCAGATTCTCTCTAAATTTTAAGAATTAGAAGCACGGAAATCAGAACTATTATGATAGAGAACTAGTGGTAAGTACACGCTTCACACCTGCCGACAGTCAGCGACATCTGCCCGTCACGCCCTGGCAGACCAGCCCTTCAGTGAGAACTAAAGCAGAACAAAAGGGCCCATGGCGGCTTCCCATTCATTGGAAATATTCCTATGTAATGCCTAGCCTAGAATGTTGTCTGAGGCTCACTCTGTATGTGTGGGTATTTTTCCTCTTGCCTTCTCATTTCCAACACTCTGCCGCAGCAGGCTGAATCCGTTTGCTAATTTTCCTGTTTCATCTGCTTGCCTGTTCTGGAATTCTGCATCTTACTGCAAGTAGATGTGAATTGTATCATCTAATTTTGTTATTGTTCATTAGCAAACTCCAGTGGATTCTTTTAAATTGAGGCAAATAAAAAAAGGGTTATTGGAAAATACCTAACCCCTGACTATAGGCTTAACTGCATGTCAAAATGTTGCTATATCTTAGTGTCATCACTAAATGAAAATATGCTAAAATGGCACACAATTCTACAATGTGTGGGGTTTTTTTTCCTGTCTTCCTATTTTTGTTGTTGTTGTTTGACTTTTTTTTTTTTTAATCACTAAGGGAGTGGAGAAATCATAAACAAGAACGAAAAAGGAATCTGTTCTTGTCTGTCTAGACCCTTCTGTTTGTGACTGCCCTGTATCCGAATTGTCTATTGGATCCTTTTTCCTCTCACACTGAACCCTTCACTTCCCTGCTTCAGGTCCTATTGACTAATTGCAAAGACATTGCACATACTGCAAAAATGTGCCTTTTAGAATAAAATCTTCAAATGTGTGTGATTCCATTGTAGCCATTTCTGCTGTATTGGGTAATGCACAGTCTCTGCAGAGGGCAGACTGTTAGGAGATGCTGCATTCTTTTAAAGCCAGTTCTGCTGTAACTCCTGTTATCTCTGCTTTACTGGAGGACTTTTATCAGAATCCTTGCCATTATTAGCAGAGCAACTTCATGGCTGGGTGTCTCCTGGAAAAAAAAAAAAAAAAAAAAAAAGAACTCTTGCTGCATTCTCAAAAGCCTGTGTTCTATGGTCCTTTTTTATGCCTGCCCACCCTTCACCCCTTCCCCTTACCTGACCCCAGCTTTCAGAAAGCAACAGTCCACAAGGACAACATCTTTGCTTTTTGCTTTACTAGCTTTTTGTGGTTGGTTTCATATCCCGTTGTTTGTGTGTTACTTTCGCATCATATCGCTAAAATTTTACTGGCAGAAAATTCACCTGTTGCATCTGTCCTTTGAAGCTTGTACAAACCTTGACAGGAGTGGCCAGGTCATGGTAATAGATAAAAATATATGTCATAGCCCAGGCTTTTACCACAAAGGGAACTGCAGACACAGATAGGAATGAGTAGGAGTCTGTTTCCTTCTGTGTAAGTTTAATTGATGCTTCTTTTGTCACCTTGTGATTTTGAAATTTCTTCTAGTTGTACCCCATGGTTTCTAACAACAACGACCTTGTGTTGTACACCCTCTTGTCTTATGTCCATATAGGGGACCATGAAGCCGATGTTGTGACTGCGGTCTAGATCATTTTAGATTGCACCAAATCTAAAGGACAAAACTGTCATTAAGTGGACTTTTTACATTTATTACTAAATAACTTTAGCTCTGTTTTGTAGAGAACACTGGCCATACATTTCAGTGTCTCTTTAGCAAATGACATTTGTGCTGGCCAGAGTAATTTGGTGTCTGGAGAAGATATCTGCTATTATAAGAGTGTTTGTTGGAAGATATTCAACTTCTGAGCTAAACTCTAGTCTCACAAGTAGGTCCTGGCTCCTTACAGGCACTTGATCTGAACCCTGATTATTAACAAAAGGCAGTAAAGGTTTGCAGTCTGCCAGGAGTCAGAAATATCCCAGGCCATGTGTTTCTGGAAGATTTCTCTTGTATCTATTTGCTGGCCAAGAATTTTCCTTTTGTATTTGTACATTCTAGAATTCCTCTTCTGTGAAGGCACTAAGAATAAACAACAAAAAAAAAAAATGTATCTTTTTGTTTGAATTTGGTAATTTTGAAAGAACAAAACCAATGGTACATTATTGTTAGAACATAATATGTATACAATGTAGCATACAAAAGATGCTCTCTGGGCTGGGAGTGGGAGATACAGTAAATCCCATTAGAGCTTGGCTGTTTATCTCTGATTTACTTAGATAATACATTTCTTAGGTACAGCCAACACGTTTTGGAGTAAGTTTCCATAAATCTGTGTTGTATGTAGCAAATATGTTCTTGACAGGAATTTTTTTCTCACAAATTTTAATTTTTTAGATGATTCCTGTGATTGTTGTAAGCCATTTTGTGTATTATTATAATTTTCAGAATTTCTAATCTCATGGGCATCCCCCAAAGACTGTGGGACACATTGCTGTTAATTCTATTGAGATCACTAAAGCCAAGTGTTTATACCTAGAAACAATAATATCCAAGTGGACGAAATAAACCTGACTTGTCCAGAAATGAGTCAAGAATAAGGATATAATACAAAAATTATACAAATCTGATTATTAGAACACTTATTTAAGAACCTAAAATGTGAGCACCTGGGTGGCTCAGTCGGTTAAGCATCTGCCTTTGGCTTAAGTTATAGTACCAGGGTCCTGGGATTGAGCCCCGCTTTGAGCCGGGCATCGGGCACCCTGCTCAGCGGGGAATCTGCTTCTCTCTCTGCCCTTCCCCCTACCCATGCCAACTCTCTTTCTCCTTCTCTCTCACACACAAAAGTAAATAAATAAAAAAAAATTTAAAAAAGAACTTAAAAAGTGAGAAATGTGGATCAGGAAATATACTCTTCTATAAGTTCATCACACATTCCTTTCTTGTCTGGAAGAAGACACAGTGTGCATGGCATCCAGAAGTCATAGGAGCTGTGAGTTTCAGATTGGTTTGTGTACATTCTCCAGAGCACAAGTTACTATTTGCATATGCTTATTGTGCCTGGCCTTGTGCTGGATGCTAGGGGGTAGACATTGTTCCTATTCTTTGGAGTCTGAAGGTCTAGTTGTGAAGAGAGGAAAAATATCATGGGGATACGAGTAAGAGTGATTACAGTGGAAAAGATGAAGGAGAAATAAATTCTTAGGTATTGACTGGATTTGGTATATACAAACTCTTAGTAGGTAGAGGACATGAAGAGGTAGGAGAAGGGCCTAAGAAGAAGGAGGACGGCTGCTGACGGGTGTATACCTAGAAAAAGTTAACTCCATTCACTAGCATAGAGACTATAGGACATGGTCTATAGGACCTGATTGGATATACTCAGTTTTTTATTTTGTTGAAATTGACATCTAGGAGGCAATTTGAAATTTTGGACTTAAGAAAGGAGTCTGGGATTGATACATAGATGATAGTGAGGACTTTGAAGCCTCCTGTCTTCTTATCACTCTGACATTGATTTTCTTTCCTTGCTCTTATAAATTGTTTAAATGTTTGTGATTATTAGCCTATTAAAAGATTTTCTCAGTGCAGCATCTAACAAAGGTATTTCAGTTTTGCCAGATAAATAGATGGGCATAGATCATTAATTATTTCCTTCCATATTTAATACAGACCAACATAAATCAGAGTATTGAGTTCTAGTGATTTATTTTTAATTTACTGTCAACAAATGGAAAGAGTAATACTTTCTTTCATATAGTAGACAGCATAAGGAACGTGTGATTCTCTGCATTAAGCAGGAAGACTGAACATCACATGTCTTACTGGGACTGCTCCCTTGCTACAATCATTACTCTGATATTCTCTGATAATTTTATTGTACTTTTCTTTCACCTTCTGAGTACCTTATTTCTCTACAGGGGATAACTGAGAGTGGCTTCTTAGCCCCAGTTTTGAGCCAATTGATTAGTTACTTGACTTTTAATTATTTCTAGCAGACCTTTCTCCTTGACGTCATCTCAGGCCAAATTCAAGGCCACATTCAATTTCAGTTTCAGCTGCTTCAGTGCATGTTTATCCGAAACAGAGCTTTCTTTTCCATTTTTCCACTTAGAAAGTGGTTCTCAGCCTTCAGCACCATTAGAATCACTGGAAGTGTTTAATAAAACACGGGTTGCTGGATCCCGCCCCATGTGTCTCTGATCCAGCAGGTCTGGAATGAGACCCTGGAACTTACGGTTCCATAGCAATGCTGCTGGTCGGGAGACAGCACTTTAAGAACCACTGACTTAAGAGGAAGTTGGAAGTTATAGAATACCTGTGATTGTATATTTTATGTTAGGTGTATTGAACTCTACTGTGCTAACCTGGCCTGTAGGAGATTTCAGTTAATGCCCTTATATACTAATGATTAAGTGATATTTAATATATGAGATTCTCCCAATTTTACTAATATGTTTATTATATTTTTCCATTCTTTGGGAAGAAGATTTCACTAAACATTTACTGATTAGTTCAACAGTTAAGCCTAGAGTATTTCATTTGAAGAAATTTATTTCAAAGCTCTATTGAAAAGAATATCAGACTTTTAGGGTCACCTGGGTGGTGCAGTCAGTTAAGTGTCTGGCTCTTGATTTTGGCTCAGGTCATGAGGTCAGGGTCCTGGGATTGAGCCCCTTATTGGGCTCTGTGCTCAGCAGGGAGTCTGTTTAAAGATTTCTCTCCCTCTCTCTCTGCCCCTTCCTCCACCCACTCTCTCATTCTCTCTCTCTCTCTCAAATAAATAAATAAGTCTTTTTAAAAAGAATATCAGGGGCGCCTGGGTGGCTCAGTGTGTTAAAGCCTCTACCTTCAGCTCAGGTCATGGTCTCAGGGTCCTGGGATTGAGCCCCGCATCAGGCTCTCTGCTCAGAAGGGAGCCTGCTTCCTCCCCTTTCTCTCTCTGCCTGTCTCTCTGCCTACTTGTGATCTGTCTGTCATATAAATAAATAAAATCTTTACAAAAAATAAAAATAAAAAAAATTTAAAAAAAGAATATCAGATTTTATAACTTTGAGAGATCTTGGAGATTACCTATCCCAATCACTTCATTTTACAAAAAAGGGAAAGAGGGACCCAGTGGACTTGGTATTTGACCTGACTGAAAGGATCTATATATAAATTAATAGCTAGAAAATGAACCTTGAGATAGCCTGAATGATGATGCTGGTGGTAATTTTCTTTGTAAAAGCAATAATACTAGATAATATTCATTAAGCCTGTCACTATGCCAGCTACTATGATAAGCATTTTGTACAAACGTAGGTGCTATTGTTTTCCTCATTTATAAATGAAGTCGTAAAAAGGTAAAATCGACATGTTCCAGGTCACAAAGTGATGGAACTTAAGAGTCTTGAAAGATAACTGTATGCTCTCAAGCTGAAGCCACTACACCAGTGTGAATGGGAGTCGTTGAAATCCTGAGTTAATCATCCTCATTTGGGATAAGAGATAAGTTTAAAAGAGTCTCTAGATCTCCATATTCAAGGGATCTTGAGGATCTCTATCTTGAATATTATAGTATTTATAATCTGGTTGCTCAATAAATACTAAAGAATGACAAAGTCATTAGAAGCTGGGAAGTGTTGGGAAGGAACAGAGCTGAGGGATAGAGACGCTGACTTCTAACCCCATTCACCACTTTCTAACAGGACAAATGTCTCAGTCATTCTGAGCTTTTGATTTTCTTAGCTCTTAATTAGAGTCTTAGTATCAATTTATTTGCTTCTTAAAGTCTAGTGTTCAAATTCTATGAAAGTATTTTATAAGGTAACCCATTATAATAGCATACTATCCTGTTACCACTGTATTATGCCATAATCTATTTTCCTGTTGACAAATATCTTAATGACACAACATATGTGGAGAAGATGAAGTTCGGCATTGGCAATTTACCCTCTAGAGTGCATGACTTCTTTTTTCATTTGAAAAATGCAGTCATTGGAAACCCTATTCAGAGAGAGCAAAGGAGAATTTAATTCAGTTTACTCTTTTCCTTTTCATTTCAGTGCATGTAGGGGAACTTTTTTTAAGTAGTTTCAGTAGATTTGCTAATACAATTTATGACTTTAGAAACAGTGCCCATCATGTGATCAGAAAAACAGAGTCTGAAATAAGAGACTGGCTTTGGGATGTTTTGGCATTTTTAAAAGATTTTCTTTGTTTATTAGAGAGAGAGAGAGAGAGAGAGAGAGAGAGAAAGGTGGGGGTGGGGGCAGGGAGGGGGCAGAGGCAGAGGAAGAGAGACTCCAAAGAAGACTCCATGCTAAGTGTGGAGGCTGATAGGGGGCCTGATTCCAGGACCCTCAGATCATGACCTGAGCCAAAATCGAGAGTCAGACACCTGACTGACTGCTCCCCGCCAGTTGCCCCCAGCATTAGCATGTTAATGCAAATATATATCCAACCCAAAATATACCCTGCCGACTAAAACTAAAGACCATTTTTATTTCAATCGATATGAGTACTAATAAATATATCTCTGGTTACTGGGCAGAGAACTATGCTCTTAAATCTAAAATTTTCAGATTGAAACCATTTGCTTTCTGCCTCAAGACTTCAGATACCCTGAAAAATTTACTTTTAACTCTTGCACTCATTTCATTTCCCTCATTGGGCTTCGGAACAAATGCCACAGTCCCATGAACTTTCTTTTTTCTTTTTTTTAAAGATTTTATTTATTTATTTACAGACAAAGATCACAAGTAGGCAGAGAAGCAGGCAGAGAGGTGGGGGGAAGCAGGCTCCCCGCTGAGCAGAGAGCTTGATATGGGGCTCGATCCCAGGACCCCGAGATCATGACCTGAGCCAAAGGCAGAGGCTTTAACCCACTGAACCACCCAGGCGCCCCTCCCATGAACTTTCTATGATGCCTCATAAATGATACTGTGTGCTAAGACCATCTGTAGGTCCTAGTCTTTACAGCCGCCCTTGTAATGAAAAAAATTACTTTCCTCAGTAGTTAACCAATTGAGGTTACCTCTTTGGGTTATTTTTATTACAGCCCGGGTATTGACAGTGTGACCATAATCTTAGGAACTATCAAAATTCAGAGAGAGCAAGACTGAGAGGAAGAGTGGGCAAGAGAGAGAAATATAGTAAAGTATTAAAGATGTTCTCCCTCAAAAATACTTATCCTATCGTGTGACGTAGTAGAGAAATCATTAATTATACTTTCTGTCTATTCTGATTTAAACCATCAATAGAAAAATTGTTTACAATATTGTCTAAATATACCATTAATATGAAAAAGCTGAAACCTATCCCCAATGATATAAAGTAGTAACCGGTTTAAAGTATTTTTTATTAACAAGTACTTTGAAAGTCTAAAAATCAAATTGAGTCTTATTATTCCACAGCAGAAAGTTTAAAATCTATTATAACATTGAGCATGGATTGTGTTTTGTCAGCTGGCAAATGACAATCATGAGAGATATGAATAATTCCGTCCTAAATGGAAGAATTTTTAAAAGGTAGCCTATGTTGTACTGTTAATATGATGACAAGGCATAAGCTAACTGGTCATTCTGACTCATCACATAATACACCATTTAACTTCCATAGTTCCATTGACATTTTATTCTTCTTGAAGACCAGCCAATTATAAATAATCCCTTTGAAACCCATGCCCTTGCTTTTTCCTTAAAGCATACCACACTTATTATTAAAGTAAAATAATAATAATCATTAAATATGTTTGCAACCCACAAGAGAAAAAGGCTTTTAGCCTTTTCTAAAAACCAAGTGGAAAAAAAAAAAAAAAACAGGTTCAAGGAATTGAACAAAACTCCAAGCATTGAGATATTTCCATCCACAATAAGAATATATAAGGGGTGCCTGGGTAGCCCAGTCCATTAAGCATCTGCCTTTGGCTCTGGTCTGCTCTTAGGGACTTGGGATGAAGCCCCGAATCAACCTCCCCACGACCACACACTCATGTGCGTGCTCTTTCTCTTAAATAAATAAGTAAATAAATAAAATCTTTTAAAAAGTAGGAATATACAAATTAGAGCCCTTATCCCCATTTTTGGACCAAGAAGGAGTGAAATATGGTGAAGAGAGTTGAGAGAGAGAAAAATTTGGATATAAATCCTGTTTTATCATCTCAGGCAAATCATTTAATCTTTAGGGTCTTGACTTGCTTGTAAAGAAGAGGGGGATTATAGTCTTTACTCAAAAGGTTGTTGTAAACATTAATTAACACCTCAAAGTGCCTAACATTAAGAGAGTTAGCCCAGTAAGTCCCTCCACCTTGATACTATTTATCATTTTATACTTAGTAAATTAAATTTAATTAAAAATGCATATATGATTGAAGAGGCTAAATATTGCCCCAAGCAAATGCATTGTGAAGTTAGTGCTAGTATGAAGAGTGAGTTTATGTTAGAATAAGAGAGATTGAAACTAATGTTTCAAATATGAGCTTTGGTGAAAAGCTTTTTTGGAGTCATTTTTATTAAATTCCCTTAATCCATTATAAATGTTGTGATTAAATCTAAAAATATTAACATGATGTCTCAGTAAGCAACATATTCATTGAACTTAATTAATTATAGTAGTTGAAAAATTAATCACTAAGGAATCACAGTTGAGTCATTTAACAACTATAATTAATCAAATAGATAAGGTGTTAATATAACTGGGAATTATAAAAAAATAACTATTATGATTAGAATGTCTCATAACTGTTTTCAAAATGCCCCCTTTCTTCAACTTACTATATTCACTTATTCTCTGATTAGATGCAAAATAAGTAAAATTTTATTACTGTAAAATCTGAAACATAAGAAAATGAGGATTTAAGTAGTGTGGAATTTTAAATGTTCAAGAACAAATTTTTCAAGCAGTTAGAAAGAAAGAGTGCTCTCATTTTCATTACCACAATTTTCTCTTTATGCAGTAATTTTCTGGATCAATTAACTTCTAGATATATCAATGTTCCAAGTCACTGTTGTTTGAATCATGTATTAGAAACGCTTGACAATAATTCTAAACTATGAGCTCGGAGCACAGGAGGACCAATTTATAGACTACCCAGAGGAATGGGTGGTTTATGCAAGATAAGAGAAATTCATAATTGCAGATTTACCAACTGAATCCCTAGTTTTTTTCCCCTTAAATGAGATCATGAGTGAGTGGAGTTAGGTTTAACTTTGAGGGATCCTCACTCCTCATGTGTGTAACCTAATTGCAATATTCCTCCTTGATTTCTGGATTTTCCTGGGGGAAAGAGGTTTGTTTGATTTGGAGATACAGGTTTAATTGTTAAGCCATTTTACTACCATCATATATAAAAGTGAATTTTTAATACAAAAACACCATGATGAATAAAGTATAAATTAGAAATAATTATGCATTTATTTAGACTTTGTTATGTGTATTATCCCTGCTCAAAATGTCAGTGAATTCTCAATTAGCCGTATATTGACTAGTTTTCCTCAAAAACAATACATAATTTGAAAAAGCAAATAGTTTAAATGCATTGTACATTTCTATTACATTATGCTATAGTGGTTGCAGATCAAAGGTTACTAATAAAAATTGTTAGCAGTAATTGGGCATTTCAATGTGCCAGGTGTTCTCAAGACCATTTTACATCGCTGTCTCATACATCAGGAAATTGAAGCTCAGAGGAATGGAGTAATTTTCCCAAGGGAGTTCTGAATGTAGGTACCCTGTGTTCATGGTCTTTACTCTTCCTTTGCCAAACTGCCCGGTTACTTTGGCCATCAGATACATCCAGCAAGCTCAGCCTCTGAGAACATGCCACAACTTGGTCTTTGAGCAGCATAGAAAGCTCTCTCCACATCCTGACTCCACAGAAGCATCCTGAAATTCCTTCAGACCAGGCTCCTGATCCAATTTTAAGTGCTTTTCAGTTAATGATTTTACGAAACTGGTTATCTGATGTCCTCAATCCCCCTAGATTGTTGTAGGAAAAGACTGGCTGTATTGAGGGAGCAGTGCTTGCGCACAGAGAAATTGCTAGCAAGAGCTGAGAGGAGCATATTAACGGGAGTGTAGATGACACGTTGAGTAGTGCTCATCACAGCATCACCCTGTGCTTGGCCAGACACACAGGCTGAGGGCTCAGAGAGGAGCTTGTCTTGGAACCTGACGGTGGAGTCTGCAGAGAGGGACCTTGTATCCTAGGCTGGAGGAGGCTATTTTGCAGACAACACAAATCTTTCTCCTCGTTCATGTGTACGATAAATTGTGAAACCTTGATGGAATGAAATATCCCTCTTGTTTGTTCCCATCATAGCCTACACACACCTTTATATTTCTTAGAATATTATGTTGAAAATATGTATCACTTTCCCCTACCTAGTGAACTTCACAATACCAAGAAGTATATGCATATGTGTATACACACACATATATGTACACACACATATGTTTGTGCATGCATGCACACGCCCCTTCATAATAAAAATAAAGGAAAATGGAACTGTTTTTTCCTTAAAATCCCTATTGTTTAGGTTTGGAAGAGATTCTAAAGGTTATCTGGTACAATCACCCCTACAGTGTTCTTTTATTTGTACTAAGCACAGGCGATATAGAATCACTATATTATTCTTGTTCTAGAATCACTGGCTTCTGCTCCTTTGGCTCTGCAGTAGCAGAGAGGAGGAGGACAACTCAAGATGAAAAGACACGAGAAATTTAGTAGAATGGTTTTGGTGAGCAAAGTTTTGATAAAAGGATCATGTATTTCCTCACTTATTCTTTTATTCTGTTACTTTTTTTATTTCTCTGGTTGCAACTCTGATCAAAATATGATTAAAATGTGATCATAAAGTCAACGATTTAATAAAAAAAAATGACCACAAAGAAACCCTTGAATGCAAGGAATCTAATCCAACAATCAATTGCCCACTTCAAGATAAAAAAGAGTAATAATATATAATACACAGCTGAATCTATTTTGTTTTCTGTATAATACAAATTTCTAATTGCATTTACATCTGCATTTTTGTGACAGTGGAAGAATATTGGGGCACCTGGGTGGCTCAGTTGGTTAGGCGACTGCCTTCGGCTCAGGTCATGATCCTGGAGTCCCAGGATCGAGTCCCGCATCGGGCTCCCATCTCCACGGGGAGTCTGCTTCTCCCCCTGAAGTAAATAAATAAAATCTTTAGTAAATAAATAAAATCTTTAAAAAAGATTTTTTTTCTTTCTCTCTCTCTCAAGTAAATAAATAAAATCTTTAAAAAAAAAAAAGAATAGTGCCCCTGATATCTAAGAAGTATCTGTATTTGATTGTGTTAAGACACAAAAATTGAAAAAACTTAACATCAGTAAAAGAAGGAACTAGGACCATTGCATTTCCACAAAATGATAGCAGTGTTTAAGTATTCGGTGGATGTGGGAAAGTATAGTACATTGGCATGTTAGATGAATTTTTTTATATAATAATGTGATATACTCTTCAGCCTTAATGGAATCAATATAAAATATGTTTGCTTTGTATATATACAACTATTAGTTCTATCAATGAAGTGCTTAAGTTTTTAAAATTTTTATTTAATAAATTAAGTAATATTAAATGTTGTTAATTCATACCTCTCTGGCATACTTTATTCTAGAGTATAAGAGCCCATTAGTCTTTTATCATCTGAGGAGTTTTGCTTCTTCTGGCCTGACCTCAAATGACCAGCCTTAGTAAAGTACACTTTTGTTTTTAAAAGATTTTTCTTTATTTATTTGACAGAGAGAGATTGAGACCACAAGTAGGCAGAGAGGCAGGCAGAGAGTGAGGGGGATACAGGCTTTCCACTGAGCAGAGAGCCCAATGCGGACCTCGATCCCAGGACCCAGAGATCATGACCTAAGCTGAAGGCAGATGCTTAACCCACTGAACCACCCAGGCGCCCAGTAAAGTACACTTTTAAGTATATTCCATTTAGTGCTTTTCAGCCTAAACTTAATGTCTGACCTGCCAGTAGTAATCATTAAATCATATGTTCTAGAAGCACCCTTTTGGGATGAATTTTACTTTACTATACCATGTTCTTCTTAACCTTGACATAGGCTGCCTGATTTTTCAACCAAAAAAGGAAAGATTAAGTATCTAACTTTGAAATCAGAGAGAATTAAGAAGTATTTTGATATCATCTTCACACCCCCTCACCCACAAACACACACACACATATACACACTGACTCCTGGAACCATCACCTTATACAGGTATGAAAAAGGTGAAGCTTAGAGTCCAGGAAACTTGCCAGTGATGACTGAGATTATCCATTCTTGAGCCAGGTATAAAATTCAGCTTTTTGTCCAGAATGAAATAGAAACATTTTTCATAAACACCACTTTAATTCTACTTTAAATATTTTTGTGGAATAAGGAAAAAACATGTAAATATAAATAAATGTTTTAAGGCTTTGTTTTGCATAAGAGAAATCTTTTAGGGTGGAAAAAGCTCAGGTTTGATATCAGACAGACAGGAATTCAAGTCCTACCTCCACCCCTTTTTACTTGTGTGACTCAATGGTGATTTTTTTTTTTAAGATTTTATTTATTTATTTGACAGAGAGAGAGATTACAAGTAGGCAGAGAAGCAGAGAGAGAGAGGGAGAAGCAGGCTTCCTGCTGAGCAGAGAGCCCGATGCGGGGCTTGATCCTAGTACCCTGAGATCATGACCTGAGCCGAAGGCAGAGGCTTAACCCACTGAGCCACCGAGGTGCCCCCCAATGGTGATTTTAACATAAAACAAAAAGCGGTAATGGCTACCTCTCACAATTATGAGAATCAGAAATTTGAAGTAGTCCTTCATGTAAAGGGCTCAATGTATTTACATTTGAAGCAGTACCATCATCATCATCATCACACCCAAGAAGCATCACCATACAAGAACCGAGCATGCCAATTCAGTGTATGTCTACAGAGTCAAATTTGTATCACATTCCTAAGTTAATATGCTAATGTAGACCACAGAAGTCAAGCTTGTTGAATTCTAATGATGAAATCTCTTGGGAAAAGCTTCCTGGATATCCACATAATAGTTAGGAGGGCTGTGAATCCATAAGAGGTTGGACAGAGCCAAGAAGCTTGACCCTTACTTCAAGGAGGTCTAGAAGTCAGGAGAGAGTTTTCCCTTTCCGGGCCAGGCTTATAAAACCATAGTGAAGTTTAAGTAAGTACAAACATGCTATTAATTATCACATAAAATGTAGCTTCACTCTCAATAAAGAGAAAGAAAAGGAAAAATTTTGATAAAGGAGATGATTTTTTTGATTGGAGATGATTCCTTAGAAGTCCCTCAGGGATATTTTCGGGAGTATGTTTTCAGAGGGCACTGAAATTCAGTATTGTCAGATAAATGCAAGATATCTGCTCACCTAGGTCACAGCATCTCTTTTAATGGATGAAATAAAGCAGATCAAATTTATTTTGATCACCTTTAAGGAAAAGACTGCCACCTGGTGAATATTTGAAGTTGTTAAAAATACATGTAATAGTTTTAAACATCTTCATGAACTTAAAAATTAGTCATATACTTTATTTTTCTTTATTTTTTCAGTAGATTGAAGTTTTTGCAGTCCAATGTGCTAGCAGAGGTCTTGTTAAAGCACTGTAAAATTAAAAGTTTCCATAATATTTGTCTATTTTTACCTGATCTTATTAACAGGTACAATTTCATCTTTTATAGATCACCTAATGCAGATTGAAAGTGACCATAAAAAAGCAAACAAAATTTATAAACCAGCATGATCTATACTTTTTTGGATTCCTTTTTTACTTAGTTGTATAGCAAAATGACAAAATAGATATTTTAAGATTACTATCATGCAAATATATCCCATTTGTTACAGAAAATCTGATCTAAAAGCAAAAAGCAGGAGATTATTTTTCATTGTCTAACTAGCTCTGTAGTGGGAGTCTGGTTTGATTTTCCCCGGAACTTTAGCCCCATCTGTGTATTTCACCTGGGGCATGAGAAGTAAGGAATTAATCCCCAATGTTTTCATCTTCTAGTAAAATGTTGCCCCTCCATCTATCCTAATATAGATATATTTTAAATGTGTCAGAATATATATGTATGTATATATTTAAAATTTAAAATAGAGGTTAAGGGGTCTTTCAGCAGGTTGCTACAGAGCTCATAAATTGCTGATGGTCTTTCTTGTATTCAAGATTCAAGTTCACTGCTAAAGGAACTCAGTGGAGGAAAGAAAAAAAAAATGATTCTTTCCCTTCACTTGTGCCTTTCTCAACATTCAGTCAAAAATCTACGTGATATTTTCTTTAGTTGTGAGCAGAATAAAGCCATCATTCCATTAAGAGGAATAGGGGTGCCCATCACTTTTCTCTTACCTAGAAAGCTTTGCTACACTCTTCTCACTATCAATTCCTAGAATTTTTCCAAGTGTTATTTCAGTTATTTTTATGCAATCTCAGAGAAGTTTTAAAAAACAACCTATTTTGGTAGCACGGCTTAGTTTTATGGCCATAGTTTTAATCTTGAAAGACTGGTTTTTTGTGGCCTCATCTTGCCTAGATGCTTACCGATAAAAACACATTGTGTGGTATTGATAGATCTCATTGTATTCCAATTTAATTTGTTAATTCTTTCTAATGAATCTTTTTTCTCTTTAATTTTTTGTGTCACATGGTCACTACTACATAAATATAAACACTCATCTGAGCTTTTGATGTTGCATTTGGGTCTTTTACAACAAAGTCATTTTTCATCCTGTTCTTGTACAGTGATGGTCTTTGTCGGTTCAATTTCTTCTCAAATTTATGAATTCCAGTCTGTTTCTTGGGCATAAATCACTCTCCAAACCAAATCAAATCCTGGTTTTATTTTTTTCTGCTGGCTACATAACACTATGTCCATCATCAATATTAAGTAACGGTTTGTCAAATAGATGGTAGATGGATGAATATGGAACATTAAAAATTCCCATTATTGCTCATGAAAACAAACTAATCAAAGAACAATCTGACAAAATAAAATCAATCAAAGAGCTGTGAGCTTTAATTAAGGTAAAATATTCATTTGGATCATTTTCAGAGTGAAAACAAGATTATTAATATCTTTGTTATGAAATTTTCTGGGAAGATTTTTTTTTTTTTTAATTTTAACCTCTCTTTCAGCACAAGGGTCCATAGGACTGTGAGTAGGTATAACATTGAGGAGCCTCACCACATTTTGACAAGTCAAAAAGTCAAAGTTCCATGTAAAGTCTGCAGATTTCCTTGCAGCGATTACAATATTTCCATAAAAACCTGTAATTGTTGAAAAAATATGAAGCACACTCTCAATTTTCTGTAATATATATATTCTAGAACATATCTATCTATCTATCTATCTAGATAAGGTATATCTCCGGGCAATGTGATTTAGATTGAATTTTTGTTTTCTGCTTTTGTACTTTTGACATTTTGTAAAAATCTTCAGGCAATAAGGACACATAGCTATTGTAATAGGAAAATGTCAATGCTTGTCTCAAAGATCATAATACTGGTGCACACCACCACAACAAAGGCAATCGATGAGCAGGGAATTATGAAATATATGGGTAGGTTAGGCATCGATATAGTTACTATTATTTCTTGGAAGAATTATTTAATTATACTATTATAATAATCAACAAAAGGGACATAAAATTTAGGAATCTTACAGCCACTCAATAGACCAGTTCTCTGAGTATCCATAAATGAAATTCAAAATTTTATTTAGTATTCTTAAATTGAATTTCTTTATTATTAACCAGAAAAATAAAACTACAATTACAGTAATCATCTTATATATATGATATATAATATGTAATAATCATTTTTAATATTATAAAAGCAAAGTTTATTTTCTCCTCCTTACATTTATGTCAGTCCACCTCTGTCAAATCACTCTTATGTTAAGGTCACTCCATCCTGTGTGTTGACAGGCAATGCTGTTCCCTCCAAAGGTGAAGCTATTGAATGATGTGCTGGAGGCTACACCAATGGCAGATGAACCAAGGTCTCCTGACTCCTCAGCCTCTGTTTTTTGTTTTTATTTTAAAGATCTGTTATTTTGAGAGAGAGCTAAGCAGTCAAGTTGAGGGGAGAGGCTGAGCGCAGAGCCCTAGGCAGGGTTTGATTTCAGGACCCATGAGATCATGGTCTGAGCCAAAATTAAGAGTCAGATGCTTCAACACCTGAGCCATCCCGGCACCCCTCCTCTGCCCCTTTTAAGGTAACTGATCCAACCACACCACCCTCTGTACCAGTCACAACCGCCAGGCATTCGGATGTCCGACCCTGTAATGCTCCGCTAACTTACAGCCACACTCATATCTTCTTAGCTTTAGCGGCTGGTTCCAGATTTTCACTTTGCTTCTCCTCATTCATGAGGATCATTTGGGTTCCCAACCTGGCATTTTGGAGCAGCATGTTTTTTCATTAAGACACACAATCTATGTAATTTTTGCAACATCTCCCACTGCCAAAAAAGGACCTATATGACATTTTTTATTATCTTTTCTGTTTAATAGGTGCTGTCACTGAGAAAAACCCTTAGAGTGAATTTTCTGCTTGTAACATAAATTCTTTAACAGCATGCAATAGTATATTGCCATATGAGATTGGTGAGAACTTGTTCCTCTTTTTCCACATTACCCACATTTGATATTCATCTAAGTGGATTAATATGTAAAATTCAAGTGATTTGGTCCTACATTCCTGGAGCTTACATTCCTGCCACCCTGGTGCCCTGTCCAACCTGGAGGACATAATCCAGTGCTATGTTCTCCATAGTCCAAAAAGCCTCAGGCCACTTGACAATTACAGGCAAACTTGCTTAAATTTAACACAAACTAAGACATATTTTACTCCACAGAGCCTTTACTGGAACCTAAAATCACAGTAGTTGACATTTACAGTAATTCATGTGCACCACACTTTAAACAAAACTAATGAAGAAAAATATAAAACCAAAAATAAAAAAATAAATAAATAAATAAATAAATAAATAAAGATTAACCTTGCTGTCATTTGGAACCTCTGGAAGATTCGTTTTATTTCAAAATTATCTCTGTAATATTTTAATAGTACATATTCCTTAAAAATATATAGGAGAGAGGAATTTACAAACCATGACAATCGATAAAAAATAATTTTATTTGGGGTGCCTGGGTGGCTCAGTCAGTTAAGTGGCTGACTCCTGATTTTAGCTCAGGTGCTGGGATGGAACCCCCACATGGGGCTTTGTGCTCAGCAGGGAGTCGGCTCCAGGATTCTCTTTCTCCCTCTGCCCCTCTCTCTCTCTTTCTCTTTCAAATAAATAAATAAATAAATAAATCTATTTATTTATTATTATTATTTTTTTAGAGATTGTATTTATTTATTTGACAAAGAGCGATCACAAGTAGGCAGAGAGGCAGGCAGAGAGAGAGGGAGAAACAGGCTTCCCACTGAGCAGAGAGCCTGATGCAGGGCTTGATCCCAGAACCCTGGGATCAGGACCTGAGCCAAAGGCAGGGGCTTAACCCACTGAGCCACCCAGGCGCCCTAATAAATAAATATTTCAAAAATAATTCTATTTAACACTAAATGATAAATCAGCAAAGGACAGTAACAGAATTATGCAATCTTCTGTATTTTATACTCCATCAATAATAATGAAATAAACACTTTTTATTTTTGTTGAAGCTGAATTCTTTTGGAAAGCAGTTTAACAATGCTTAGCAAAAGCAGAACCAAAGAATACAGATATTCATATTTAATCACTCATTCTTTCATGTATTCAAAAGTGACATGATAAAGTAAATTACAGTGTATTTTTAATTCAAATATTGTACAGTCATCACAATATTTAATAGACTTAAAATCGATCCAGGGATAAACAAATATAAAATAACAACTGAGTTCCACATGGATTAAATCAATAATATTGCAATTAATTTAAAATATAATGTGAGGGGCCCCTGGGTGGCTAAGTCAGTTAAGCATCTGCCTTCGGCTCTGGTCATGATCCCAGGGTCATGGGATTGAGCCCCACATTGGGCTGCCTGCTCAGTGGGGAGTCTGCTTCTCCCTCCCTCTACTGCTAATGCTCTCTTTCACTCTCTATCTCTCAACTAAATAAATAAATAAATAAATAAATAAAATCTTTTAAAAATTAAGTATAATGTGAGTACTAAATCTCTTATATGGGCTAGAAGTTTGTACGTGGACAAAATTTTCTCTGCCTATAAGTAAAGCAGATATTTAGCCTGTGCAAAACTCTATACTCATGGCATACATTCTCATAGATCGGTTACCTGTTTGAATGAATTAGTGCCCGGGCTACACTGAACAATGTTGGGGCTGAAGGGAAGGACCAATAGATTTGATTAGTGAGATGAAACTGTCATTAACAATCTTTATGGGGTGCCTGGATAGCTCAGTGGGTTAAGCCTCTGCCTTCGGCTCAGGTTATGATCTCAGGGTCCTGGGATGGAGCCCCGAATCGGGCTCTCTGCTCAGCAGGGAGCCTGCTTCCCTCTCTCTCTCTGCCTGCCTCTCTGTCTCCTTGTGATCTCTCTCTCTCTGTCAAATAAATAAATAAAATTTTTAAAAATAATCTTTATGATAAAAATTCACACAAAAACTAACACTTGGAAAAATATTTGAAATTAATATGATAGACCAAAAAAAGTTAATATATTTAAGAAAAAATGATGGATAAAAACAGGTAAGCTCTACCATTCAAAGAACATTATCATTCCAATCTTTCAAAAACAAATTTTAATATTATGAGACTAGTATAACTTTGGCATCAAAATCAAAAGAGGACAGTATGAGGAAGGAAAATATATGGCCCATCAAAAACATAAAGGCAACAATCTTCAGCAATCCGTTAGAAAAATCTATTATGCCTTAATAGGTAAAGAAGGAAATAAACTATTATCTCACTACATGCAAAATAAAAAAAAAAATAAATAAAGCATTTGGTTAATTTATATCTATCCATGATAAGAAAAAAAAAAAAAACACCCGACAAAAACTGAGCAAACCAGAATAGAGCAAACAAAAGACTTTCCTTAACTTGATTGAGAGAATCTACCAAAAACCTGTATTTTATGTCATTCTAAATGGTGAAATATTATGAACATTCATATTTATATTAGTAACAAAATAAGAATTCTCATTATTGCTCCTTCCATCCTTTACCAGAGGTTCTATTTTGAACAACCAAAAAGGTAGAAGTAAAAGATATAAAGACCAGAAGAGGGGGCACCTGGGTGGCTCAGTGAGTTAAATATCTGCCTTCAGCTCAGGTCCTGATCTTGGGCTCCTGGCTCAGCAGGGAGTCTGCTTCTCCTTGTCCCTCCGCCGCTCCTCCCATTCTTGTGCTCTCTCTCTTTCTCATGATCTAGCTCTCTTTCTCTCAAATAAACAAAATCTTAAAAAAAACAGACTAGAAGAGATAAAAAGTATATTCAGATATTTTGTCTACAGAAAAACAAAATATAATCCACAAATTATTATAATTAATTAGAGAGTTTATGAAAGCCATGGTATGAAACATTAATATAGAAAACCCAAATGCATTCAAGACACTAATCCAAGCTGGTGTATACATCATTAATACTAGCTTCAACAAGCTGTAATTTAAAATTGTATGTAAAGATACACAAATATATAGTATATACTTAACAAAAAGAGAATATGTTCACCAGTACCAAAAAAATTGTCTAGGATATATCTGACATAATATGTGCAGGAACTTCAAGGGGAACTTATAAAATGTTGTTGAGGGGCACCTGGGTGGCTCAGTGGCTTAAAGCCTCTGCCTTCGGCTCAGGTCATGATCTCAGGGTCCTGGGATCAAGCCCCGCATCGGGCTCTCTGCTCGGCAGGGAGCCTGCTTCCTCCCTTCTCTCTCTGTCTGCCTCTCTTCCTATTTGTGATCTGTCTGTCAAATAAATAAATAAAATCTTTAAAATAAAATAAAATAAAATAAAATAAAATGTTGTTGAAAGCTCCTTCATTTCTAACTGAAAACTGAGCCTTTCTTGCAATATCCATTACCCTCTGTACCTTGTTCCTCATTGGCTCTTTCCCACCATTGTTCGCTCCTTTTTTTCTAACCCCTTCAGCCCCCATTATAGTGTTCTATACAGTATTCCCATTGCTGAAATATTTTGGCCCAAGATTTATGGTCACGCTCCTCAGCAACGGCCTTACCCAAATTCTCTGGTGATACACGCAGGTAATCCTAGAATTACACTGGCTTCTTTAACCTACTTTTCTTCTTCCCAAACAATTGTCTGGAGCTCCATCTTACCTCAGCCCCCCACTCCCATGGCTGTACCAAGAATTGTTATCGTTCTTATTATACCACCTCTATGGCCACAGTTTCTCTCCTGCTCACTCTATCTAGTGTCACACACTAACCCTTCCTTGAACCTTCACCCTCATGACGTTACTTCCTTGACTAATATTCACTAGTCCATCATTGATGCCTGTCACCTAAAGGTAAGTTTTCCTTCAGTCCCTTGATAATTATTATCTGGTAAAATTCCATGTCTGCATCAGGATAACCAGAGAGACGTAAGAAAAACAACAGTTTCAACTACTTTCCCTCTAAATGTTTGATCACCAACTTCAGCTGGGTACTTTGCTGTGCTCAGCAATCCTTCTACATTTCCTGGTTACGTATAATCTTTCACTTTCCTAGATGATGAGTTCATTTTTTTCTCCTCTCTTTCCTCAAACACCCAACATGTCCTCTTTCTCAGATGTCCTATGTTTCTTATTTTATTAAGAAAATAGAACCAATCATGAGAGAACTTCCATATGTTTCCACCACCACACCTACCCTAAATATATGCCTCATTATTCCAGGATTTCACACCATCCGTAGGTTTTTCAGTATCCTCGACTGCTTCTTCTTTATCTTCAAAATTTAAAATGTCAGAGAGTTCAAAATTCTAACTTCTCCTTTTTCAACCCTCTCTTCTCACTTGCTAAGTGACATCCATGCTTATGGCCATAAATACTCTTTGTATGCTGATAACTCTCAAATATCTATCTCCGCATTTCTAGTATCCTATACTTAACATGCAAAAACCCAATCTTCATTGTATCCCAAACCTTATTTTCCAGCGTGTTCTCAGTAGGTTGTAACTCCATCTCTCTAAGCCAGGAAGTTTCTTCATCACTGATCTCTCTTTGTGATCTTAGAGCTCACATCCAGTATTGAACTCATTAGCAAATTCCACTCATTTTACCTGTATAAGACAGAGCCACTTCTCCAAACTTTTACTGCGATTTGTTTTAGCCATCTGAGACTCTTCCCTTGTTTATTGCAAGTCTTACTTGATCATTGTTAATTTTCCTGCTTCCATCTCTCCTACCCTTATTCCATTCTCAACACAGCAGCCTGTCATAGGGGGTAAGAAAGTGTTACTCCTCTGTTCAAAATACCCCAGTGGTTTCTCATTCCACTAGAAGTGAAAGCCAGAGGCCTTAAAATGGATTCAAGTACATCTGCTGCCCCTCCCCTGCTACTTTTTTTTAACCTTGTCTTTTACTAATTTTTCTACTTGGAAACTGTACTCCCATCAATTTGGCCAAATACCCTAATCATGTTCATGCCTCTGTTGTTCCCCCTTCCAACAATGCTCTGCTCTTAGGTATAAGCTTGGTGCTCTCTTTCTTAAATTTTCTACTCAAATGTCACCATACCAGTAAGACTTCCCTGCCACACCTCGAAAAGCAACAGTCTCACCTTACCTCTCGAGCTCTTCATTTCCTCTTACTCCACTGTGTTTCTCTCTGTGGCCTCTACCATTTGACATTCATCTGTTCACTGATTTACTCATCCACTTATTCATTTATGTTGGATGTCTTTCTCCCCCCTCTCTTTTTAGAATGTAAGTTGAATGAGAAGAAGGATTTTGTCTGTTCCATCCATTTCTGTATTTCCCACACTTGGAAAAGAAGATTGGCCTAAAATGGATGCTCAAAAGTATCACTAAATGGCTAGATGAATAAAAATTAACGTGTGTAGATTATAACGGACATGAGAAAAACAGCTAATGTACAAGGGAGTACACACGCATATATAGAATAAGAACCCAGGACTTAAGTTTGGTCTCTGGGAAGGAACAATGTTGAAAGGACGAATAGGAGAAATAGAACCCCATCAGTGAGACCGAGAAAGAATAACCAGAGAAAATAATGATGTTAGTGATAATGATGACTTTAATCATCATAATAGATTATGTTTCATCAAATATTATATGCAAAACATTTTTGCATTCATCACCATTCTTAATCCTTAAATGAATGCTATGAGGTAAAGACTATAATTATCTCCATCTTACAGGTGAGAAAATGAAAGTTTGGGAGTGTTATATAATGTTTCCAAAACTACAAACGAATATTGGGACCATGTTTGAGCTTATACACTATTATCCAGAGGAAATAGAGTTGTGGAAGGCAAAAGATGGTGACTTTCAAAAATGACACTGTGATCAAACACTATCAAGTGAAATTAAAACCAGAATCATTGATCAGAATTAATGTGCAGTTCTTAAAAATAAAGTATAAACTTGGCCCATTAGCTACATTTTTTTTTTAAGATTTTATTTATTTATTTGACAGAGAGAGATCACAAGTAGGCGGAGAGGCAGGCAGAGACAGAGAGAGGAGGAAGCAAGCTCTCTGCGGAGCAGAGAGCAGAGAGCCCGATGTGGGACTCGATCCCAGGACCCTGAGATCATGACCCGAGCCGAAGGCAGAGGCTTAATCCACTGAGCCACCCAGGTGCCCCTAGCTACATTTTCAACAAATAAAAGGTTTCATGTAGATATCATTTAATAGATCCCCTTTCAATGTAACATATAAAGAGAGACAGTCTTTAAATTAAAAAAGTGATGTTTGTGAGTTAAATGATCTAGAAGTTAGAAATAACAATCCTCTAATTACTCCAAGGATTACACCTGGCCTCGTGATTTAAAGTCGCTATTTGTTTGATATCTCCTTAGGAGTTGGAGAAGATTTTCCAGCTCTTTCCCCAAGATGTAAATAGTATTTAGTAGTTATTTATGATCTATCTTTAGCAGTACATAATAGAGAGCACATGCCATTTTAGGAGCTACAGAGCTTACACTTTCAGTAATGAAAAGGACACGTACCAAGCTATGATATCTACACTTACAAAACTCGCCTGCCAGGAAATTATTGCTCTACCTTTCGGATGAATCAAGCACTATAATTGGGACTGTGTTTATGTGAGGAGAAACAAATGAAAGTGACAAAACTGAACAAGAGTGTTTTCTGCTCTTTCTCCAGCCTTAGGCTTGTCACAGAACACTGGTGCCTTCCTGTTATTTCTTGATTTATAGATTACAAGGTGCTTTCACATTTCATCTTCGCCACAACCCTCTGAGAGTTAACTTTGAAAGTGCTTTGGTATATATGTCTCCGGGTCTTATTCTACAATGAGAAATATCTTGAATAAATGTCCACATTTCAAATTGGGAAAACGGAAATGCAGAGAAGTTAGCTGACTTTGTTATGTGTACACAGCGAAAAGTGGTGGAGGCCAGATTTCATGCTTGTCTTCTTCCTTTTGACGCCTGGGCAGTTTCCGAGATCTCACAACTGCTTTACACATAAGATGGGTAGTTAGTGATTAAGAATTTGGACCCTGGTGTCAAGCTGCATGGGTTTCCTTGTGACCATGGGCAGTCTATTTAATTTCTTGAAAGCCTATTGTCCTTTTTCATAAAAGGGGATGATAATAATAACAGCTTCTCTCAAAAATGATTTTGAGTACTAGCTAAGCTGAGGCGTGAAATCTCCTAGCATGGGGCATTGGCACATGTTAGACACTCCGTACTTACTATATTGCCTGTGTCACTATAATCAGACTCAAAGCATATTTTTTTATTAATGGTGTCAATCAGCTAAATGATTTTTGCCTTATTCGGTTCATTCGGTTCAAGTATGTATCATATCCAAGTTATTGTAGAATTATATTTACTGTGTGCCTTGTACACCCTATTCAAATCAATACAAACTATATCTACTTGCTGGTATTTTCTTTTTTAGATTTTATTTATTTATTTGACAGAGAGATAACAGAAGTAGGCAGAGAGGCAGGCAGAGGGTGAGGGGGATACAGGCTTCCCGCTGAGCGGAGAGCCCAATGCAGGGCTCGATCCCAGGACCCTGAGACCATAACCTGAGCCAAAGGCAGAGGCTTAACCCACTGAGGCACCCAGGCGCCTCTACTTGCTGGTATTTTTAATTAAAAGTAAACTTTAAGTAGGCTGACAGTAAAAATATATAGCCAATTAAATGTAAAATACTAACTCTAAAAAAGTAAAAAGAGTTATTGATATTACAAGATTTATACTGAAGGTGTCACAGACCAAAGCTTAGGGAAAGTTATAGGCAGTTTGTAGGAGAGCCCTTAAAGGAGGTAAGAGAATCGGAAAGGGTGTAATATGGATGCCTTACTCACTGTTCTGACAAACTCCTTTTTTGAAAATGGCTATTTCCCTCTTCTTGTAAAAAACAAATTATAATAGCTTCCCTTTCCCCCGCCTCCAAGTACAGAGAAAATGGCAAGTTAATGACAGTTCTGTTTTACTAAAGGACATCATAGCAATGATGACATTTACGTTGGGTTTTGAATGTTTGGTAGAATTTGATAAGTGGGAGGGAAAAAGAAAGCGATGACAGGAGCGTTTGGAGCTGCAATGATTAGGCCATAGGCCACATGCGAGGGCGGAGTACAAAGTAGATCTTAATACACAGAGTTGGATCTAATTATAGGCATCTTGGTTTATCAAAAAGTAGCTAAGGTATCATTAGGTGATACCTAGGACAGTGTGTGATATAGATTCTCAACGGATGTTTGAAGAACCTAAAACAAGGAGCCTTTATGTGAATAACTATGCTACAGCTCTCCCACAGGACAAAAACAAAACCTCAGGACAATCGCTCTAGACTGATAAATACAGTATTAATTCTAGTCCAGATATCTAAAGTTCTATTTTCATAGAGGGATATGCCACAAACTGTGCAAACTTCTCTCTTTTGGAAAACATTCAGGCATACCGCAATTTCTACCATGACAAACGATGAAATAAAAATATAAAGAAATATTCTCATGGTAATTGTTTCTCTGTAGGAAAGATCCCTCCACGTGAGACTGTGGTTTCCAGAATTTATATAAGCACCAGATACTTTCCAGCAAGAATGCTGTCATTCATATTGCTCTAGATTTTGATGAGAGAGGGAACTTTTATCCACAATTCCTTAAATTTGGCAGTATTATGCCCAAAATATTGTAGTTCACTGTTGTTTTAATTTGCCTGTCCCTGACTATAGTGAGGAAGATCACCCAATGTTTCTTTCTGAGCTTTTGATTTTATTCTGTGAAACTTTAGTTTGTAATTGTCCATTGGTTCATGGGGGTGTTTTTAAAACTTTATTTTCAGTTTATAGGTTCTCTTTGTATGACATAAATGTTAAGTATGTATCATATATAGCAAATTTGTTTTCCCGTAGTTAACTTTGTGACTTTATTTATGGTATCTTTGGTCATTCTTCTTAACAACTGTGTAATAAAATATGTAGTCTTCTGTTCTGCGTTTCCAGTCTTGCTTCAGGAGTTCTCCCCAACCCTGGGGCTATCCAATTATCTTTTCAAATTCTTTTCTAAAATTGTGTTACTTTTTCATTTTTTACATTTAAATATGTACTCCATCTCGAATTTATTATCATAAAATGAGATAGGGATCAATTTTGTTTGGGTAGAGAATTGTTTCAGTGCCATGTAATGTGTGAACCACATTTTCCAAATGAATAGAAATTCCAATTTTTCACACATGAAGTTCCTATATATAATAAGCTTAATTGGTCAGAACTCTGTTCAACTAATTTATATTTCTTGTGGTATTCTCTTGTCATATTCTCATATCATAGTCTCCATTTTAAAATTTTTATAATTCGTGGCTATATATTCCTCCATGTTAACTAATAAAAGAATTTTATCAAGTTATAAATGAAAGAACAAAAATAGAAAAGATCCTAAGTGAAATGTTATTAAATGTATATATTTTTTGAGGCAGTTGGCATAATTCAGATATTAATTATTAAGAAACATATTTCTGCATATTTTAGATCTTATTTTATGCCCCATGTTTTACTGTTTCTTCTTATGTTTTAATTATTCATTAATTTTTGTTCATAAATATTGCATATTTTGTCACTATTAATAATGACCAATTTTTCTTTCTATATGTAATCAAGTCTGATTATAACTTATGTTGCTAATAGAATATGGACTTTTGTATACGAATCTTGTATTAAGCTTTATTAATGTTTCTTAGAGTTCCTCAGCTTTTCAAAATATATGACCATTTATCTGCCAAATGGAGACAAATTTGTGTTTTGTTTTAGTATTTTTACTGGTATTTTATTTCCTAATCTTATTGCCTTAGGCAGAAACTCCAAAATGGTGAATAATAATGTTGAACATAAACATTTAACTTATTTCTAATTTTAAGAGGAAAACCTTTCACTCTTTATCATGAAGTTTTCCATCAGTTTTTGGTAAATACTTTTTCTCATAGTTAGGAACAGGGGTGGATTTTACCAAACACCCTTTCATATACAGCATCATCACACTTAAAAAATGCTGGAAGGTTTTGGAAACACTTTACGTTGACACTCAGAGATTCATTCATTCATTCACTAAGTGTTTATTGGCTCATGTGCCCATGTTTATTATTCATGTGTCAGCATGGGAGCCAAGTTGGGAAACCTGCACAGTCCCTGCCCCCGGGGAGCTTACATTCCAATGCAGGGACGAACAATCTTGGTGGATGTATATTAAGCTCCCACCAAGGGCCATGCACTGTTCTAAGTGCTTTACTGCACAAACCAGCTAGTTCTCCTAACAGTGCTACAGTACGTACTTTATCGGCCCATTTTACAGATAAAGAAAGCACAAAGAGATGAAGTAACTTGGCCACTGCCACCCAGCTAGTGCAAGGTAAAACCTCTTTGTAAACCCAGGCATGCTAACTCCATAGTCCATGCAAATATACAGATGGGAATGAATGACAGTGAAAAATATAATGATAATCAAAAGCAATTACATTTCTGAAATAAAACCCTATTTTTACACTGTGTTTTATTCTTTTCATACACTGTTGAATTGAACTTGGTAATAATTATTGTAGTGGTATTCTTTCTAGAGAATTTTAACTTCATTTTCATTTTCCTTTTGATCTTTGGTGTGTTTTGTTTTTTTTTTTTTTTAGAAGAGGATTTCTTCCTTTGTTAACACCAAAATTTTTGGTTATTTATTGCTTCTTTAAAATACTGAAGTAGGAGGGGTGTCTGGGTGGCTCAGTAGGTTAAGCATCTGACTCTTTTTTTTTTTTTTTAAGATTTTATTAATTTATTTGAGAGAGAATGAGAGAGAGAGAGAGAGAGAGAGAGAGAAAGAATGAGTGGTGGGGAGGAGCAGAGGGAGAGAGAGAGAGAAAAAGAAGCAGACTCCCCACTGAGTAGGAAGTCTGATGTGGGTCTCCATCCCAGGACCCAACCCCAGGACCCAGAGATCATAACCTGAGCTGAAGGCAAAAGCTTAACCAACTGAGCCACCCAGGCCCCCTAAGCATCAGACTCTTGATTTTGGCTCAGGTCATGATCTCAGGGTTGTGAGATGGAGCCCCATGTCAGGCTCTGCACTCAGAGGGGAGTCTGCTTCTCTCCCTCTCTCTCTGCCCTTCCCCTTGCTTTCTCTCTCTCTCTCAAATAAATAAATAAATCTTAAAAAAATAAATAAATAAAATACAAAAGTAGGGGTGCTTTGCTAGCTCAGCTTGGGGAGCATATGATTCTTGATGTCTGGGTTGCAGTTTAAGCCCCATGTTGAGCATAGAGGCTACTTAAAATAAATAAATTAACTAAATAAAATAAAATTATAATTACTTAAAAAAATACAAAAGTAGGTGTGCCTGGGTGGCTCAGTTGGTTAAACATCCAACTCTTGGTATCAGCTCAGATTTTGATTTCAGGGTGGTGAGTTCAATCCGGCTCTGGGCCTGGAACCTACTTAAATTAAAAAAACAAAAAAACAAAAATAAAGGTAAGAACTGACACCAAGAAAATAAACAACAAGTATAAAATAATATGGAAGCCCAAACTAATATTATTATTATTCATGATAATAATATCATTAATGTGATATTATTATTAATAAACCAGTTGCTCCTCATTAAAAGAGGCCCACATGCATATAATTAAATGAAGGAAAATCTATGTTATTTATATGAAACTCAGTAAAAACAAAGGTACATTTTTTCTCCTTATTCTCCAACATCAAATCCTACCCACCAATTCCTAGGTTACAGTGAAATACTTTAAAACTGAATTCCAAACTATTTTCAGATATTCTCTTTCTGTCTTTTCTGTTTCAAGTATCTTTACTGATTAACTGTGTTACCAAACCCCAGGCACCATACAAACCAACATTTGAGTTAACTCCAGTATTGCAAGATTGATTGCTCAAACTATTTCTTCCTACCTACCTGGAGATGAATCACTTAATATTTGGTTATAATATTTTCTGAAAAATTTGCTCCTATAAGATATATGGGTGATGTAACTTCTGAATTCTACTATAACTCAAATGCCTTTTGTCCTAACAGGAGAGAGGCGGCTACATGCAATATTCTTGACTCATATTCACTTTACTAAAAATTGTGTATAGATACAATGACATGTCTTGCAGATTTTAATGAGAGAAGATAAGAGGTGTGATATTAGTTGCATCTCCATTGTTACCCACTCATTCTATAGATCTGATGATTTCACAGTTCTCCTCTTTTCTTTTCTTTATTTTTTAATTTATTTTTTTTTTTTTAGGTCTTAGAAGTCTGGAAATTTTTTTTTAACCCTTTGAAGTCTGGGATATCAGCAGGATGTGTCTAATCATATGTCATTATTTTCATTGTTTCAGCCAAAGACCTGATGAGCCCTCTCAGTGTATAGACCCAACATTTCCTTAGACTAGGAAAATTTCCCTTGCTATTTGTGCCTCCTTTTTTGGTCATCTTCTCTCCATCTGTTCTTTATTTTCCCCTTAAACATCATTTATTTACATGTTAAGTCTTCAGGATTTCCCCCAAATTTTCAGAATTTTCCCTCATAAAGTAAACATCTGTGTGCATGTGTGTGTTTGCGTTGTGAACTGTTTGTTCCACTTGACATTCTAGGACATTTGTAACTATAGAACATTCTATCTTTGAATAAAGATGAAAAATGTATTTTTTGTTTCAAAAATAATGCTTTCTTTCTTTTCTTTCCAGACACCTTTCAAATTCTTTAATTACCTCTTCTAAGAAACAACTTTCTCGTTAATGCTTTCTGGTTAAAATTCTCATTTGAGTTTTCCAATTCCAATTAAGCCAGACTTGAAGATCTTCTTAACTTGGGGATGCAATAGATAAAATTCAAGGGTATCTGTGAACTAAGATGAAATGGAAAAAAACACATCTTTATTTTTACTAACTTCTAAATGGAATACATATTTTCCTTCAATTATGAACATAAGCCAAAAAAATTAGTTTTGCCAGAAATTTTTGTGTCTTTGTCAATAGCAGAGATCATAGGTATTTTCCTATCATATTACCATTTTACCATATACCTGATATATTTACATGTTGGGCATTACTTCAAAATTAGTCTAATTACCTGTCAATAGATCTTTGTATTTAATACATTAATAGAAAAGAATGTATGTTACTACATCATGTATTTGTCTTTAAATAGATTTTAAATATATTTAAATACTTTTTGCTGTATAATACCATGCATTTATGTTTAGAAACATTCTTTTTTCTGAATAAGGGTCCCCAGGCTGCTCCATATTTTGTGAGGTACACGAAAACTGGAGAACCTCTGATTTTGAGCCGTATGCACATAATAGTGTCTCATTCCTGTTAAGCCGTTTTTTGCAATTATTTTCTGGGTTAAGGTTTCATTAGATGTCAGATCAATCTATTAGTGTCTTCAAGACTTCGACCACTCAGAAGTAGGGGAAAGCACAAGAGTCTTTGCTCTTATAGATCAGCTGTGAACATATCAATAAAATCATTCATCTTGTGCTGAGACCAAGAGCAAAGGGAATTTCTTTTTCTGCACAGTAGAATTTTGAATTCTGTTTAGTCTTTCCAGGCAAGAGTATGGACCTAAAGTAATAAGGTTGACTGTTTAGATAAGATTGTAATCTAACCATTCATTTGTTTATCCATCTGTCTCTTTATTCATTCATGTATTTATTCATATGACAAATATTTGTTGTTTGGTTTTTGTGCATGTGGGTGTGGTAATTTCAAATTCTAAATAACTGATATTTAATGAATTTTTAAACATAACTCTGAGTTAAAACTCCCTTATGCTGATTTGAGTTAGACTGAGTATATGAAAGAGATAAATTTAATATTTATAATCCTGAGTTTTAAAAAATAAAGGTTTTGATACATTAGATAAAATTATTGATGCTAAAGCAAGATGATACTAAAGAATTCAACAAGTTTTTATTGAAGCACTTAAAAACAAGCCTCATAAATTTTCTATCATCATGCCATCAACTGGAATATTTAATAAGTGATTGAACCATAGAAATTTCATGTTAGAGTTGGGATATCGTTTTTCATACAGCATACAGCAGATATATTAGGAGAAATTCACAAGCTAATTAACTAATTAAGAGTAGAGCCAGAATAGAATGTGGATCTATTTAGTCAGTGATTTAGGACACTCTAAATATTTTAATACAGGTAAATTTCTTTTACTCATTTTATACAACCCACTATAATAAATGCTGAATTTAAGGAAATAGGTACTCTTAAATTGGATGAATGTTACTCTAGGATGAATTTCTCTCCTAGAAATGTATATTTCAGTATTGATAGTTCAAAAACGTTTATCTTAGTGGCAAGGAGACATTTCTATATTTGGGTAGAATATCATACTTTAGACTTTAAACTATATGCCTCAGATTGGTGCTGAATCACTTCAAGGTGAAGATTTTTAATAAATTTGAGAAAAGCAATCTACTTACAAGTTAATGGATTCTTTATGTATTCGTCACTTTTAATGTTCTGGGGCATGGAAATGATTCCATTAATAATGTAACTAATGTTATGGTAAGGTTGACAAAAAGCATTGAACAAATATTCATTAATAGAGCTTAGACCAGAGGTCCTTCCAGTTCTGCAATATAAGAAGCAACTTTTCCTTGCTTTTAGGATACTCTTTTAATTGCATGTTCTACTTTGTTGTGGATTACTAAGTGAAATATGCCATACAACCACTTGAATTTATATTTAAAAAATGGCATGTATGTGTGTTTGTTTATTAGTGATGTGAGTATATATTTTTATGCTTGTATGTTTATCTGGGTGTAATGCTTTTATGTCTAGAAATTTTACTTCAGCTGAAAGTCATGCTTGGTGTGATTTTCATCTACAGGTTTCATCTACAGGCTCATAATATTCACATCTGTCCTTAAATATGCCAGATGGCAAATTAAAAAAAAAATTGAAGAAAACACCTATGTTTCTATCAAAATCATGTTTAGGTAATAGCTACTGAGTACCTACAGTGACCTATTTATTTATTTTAATGTTGGGAGCTTTGCTTTTCACCTATAACATTGGAACCGCAAAAGGAAAGAGAGAGAGAGAGAGTTACATGTTGAAGATACTCAATAAAGCAAAGAAGAGAGATTGGGACAGAAAGTAGATTGGTTAGAAATGAAGTATGAAAAAGGGGAAGCAAGCTCATTTTCTGAATTTTCTAAAAGTTTCTGAGATCCAATGTCTTACATTGCTGACTTTTAAAAAGTTCTGAATATTTAATAGATAACAAAGTTGTATCAACTTACAAATGCCTGGGCTGCCAGAGCAAAAAACTGAGGGGCGTCTTTTACCTTTCATTTTCTCTCACCTTCTGTGATTGACTGTGATTGGGTCCTTTGCATTGGAGCTCGTTTCAGTTACTCCTCGGAAAGCTCAGAAATCTGATTCCATGACGTCACCCAGGAAATGACAGTCACAACGAGTACCAGAGTCTGCAACACATACCATTAGGCACTTCGTTAAGTGGAAAAAGGAATAGCAGCCTAAATATTCTAACATTTCTATAAGAATCATTTAAATCTGCACTTTTCTGCTCCCAGTATATTTGCTACTTGTTAAGGAAAGTAAAATGTTGCAGAGTACTAAATTCTTGTTAATACTGAATGAAAGTCACCAAATAATTCTTACGTCTACAATATATTTTTTACAGTTAATAGTTTATGCTAACTCTACTGCCCCATTATAAAGAATATAAAGTAGAAACACTACCCTGAGATTTTGGCGAGTTCTTGGAAAATTTTCAGAACAATTAAAACTTGGTGAGAATCTGATATGATGTTGCAAACACTTGTTTCTTGTTTTTCTGAGTATTTCACATGGTACCTATTATGGTGCTGGATTTATAGTAAGTTAGTAAACATTTGATTCAGTTTGGTGAGAGATCTGGGAATGTGTCAAGTATGGCAATCTTCTGTTTGAGGGCGTGGACTGTTTCACCTTCATTTTTCTTAATTTCTCAGAGTCTAATGTTGCACCAGACAATGGAGTCAATAAATATTCGTTGATTGATGTACGAGTGAATAGTAAATCAAAGTAGTTATAAGCCATGGAAGTATTTTAAGAAAAGGAGTTGTCTGAGAGATTAATATTTTGGAAAATTTATCTTTGCAAAGTGGAGGGAAAGAATTAAAGGTCCTCAAGACCTGTATTTTCTCATTATTTAGAATAGTTTGTATTTTATATTAATACCTTTTATAAAACCTTCGTGTCCCCCTTTTGCTTTACCAAGGCTTCTGTTCTGCTAGCTGGGTAAGTAGAGAGCCTTTTGCTCGACACCTTCCTTTCTCTCAATCTCTCCTCTTGTTCTTTTTTTCTTTTTAGAACATTTAAAAATTTATATTTTCCTAAATTTGCATTGATCTTTGATTAACTGTTACATACATTTAGCACCCCTCATTCGTCCTTTCCTCAGTTCCGCATAGTCTTGTCCCATGGTAGATTCCTCAGGAGGGACATTGTAGGTCTAGCATTTCCTGAATCCTTGCACATTTAAAACTGTCTTTTTAAAATGAAACTAGGTGAACTGAATAACTTCCCCCCAATGCAGTTTTTATTAACAGACCCTATTATTGATAGAAAAGCCAAGATATTTATTATGCAATAAATAGGAAAAGTTACTGAATATCCCATAAAAAATAGCAGGCACTCAGGGTTTTCACAGAATAATTTTGAACTTCCAAAGATCAAATAACTTCAGTGTTACTTATTTTTCCCCCCACAATATGGAAAATGGATTGATCACATTTTGGATTCTTCAAGAAGCAGATAAAGTTTTTTTTAATTCATTTATTTGAGAGAGGTAGAGAGAGAAAGAGAAAGAGAGAGAAAACACAAGCAGGGGGGAGCAGCAGAGAGAGAGGGAGAAGCAGGCTCCCCGCTGAGCAGGGAGCCTGAAATGGGGGTTTGATCCCGATGCTTGATTGAGTTACCCAGGTGCCCCAAGAGGCAGATAAAATGAGATGATTGCAAAAGTTTTACTGGAAAATAACATTTTGAAAGTAAAAGGGAAGAAAGCAAGATTGAGAAGGGGAAGCCATTAGACCATGACCCAGAACTGACAAAAATCCTTGCCAGGGTAAAGGGGAACTCAGAGAAAAATTACTAGAGATGTCCCGGACTGGGTGGAAATAACTAGGTCCTTGTCAATGTACTTATTCAGTCTACTGCCCAGGGCTCCAAAATTGAGGAAGAACCTGAAGAGGTAGACAGCTGGATTCTATTAACGCACTGCCAGGTAATCAGTGAATCCTCTCTTGAGGAAAGATCTGAGGGGCGCCTGGGTGGCTCCGTCAGTTAAGCATCTGCCTTTGGCTCAGGTCGTGATCCCAGTGTCCTGGGATGGAGCCTCACATCAGGCTCCCGGCTCAGCAGGGCGTCTGCTTCTCCCTTTCCCTCTGCTTGTACTCTCTGTGTCTCCCTCTGTCTTAAAGGAATAAATAAAATCGTAAAAAAGAAAGAAAGAAAAATAAGAAAGCTCTGAATGGCACATCTCCCTGTATTCCAAAGGAAGAGAGAATCCATATGTTTTTTATGAAGCAAACATAGTATTCATACCAAAGTTTGATAAAGACAGCATAGTAAAGATTATAAATCAATCTCACTTATGAACATTGGTATAACAATTCTAAATAAAAATATTACACATTTGAGCAAATGGAATTCATTTCAGGAAAGCCAGAAAGTTTCAATAGTAAAATATTGATTTATTTAATTAGCCACATTTTTAGGAGTAAGAGGAACAATTATAAAATCATCTCCATGGAAAAGACCTTAGCAAATTCAACACCTGTCCTTGATAATAAATAAACAATTCAAAATGATTTCTTGACATAATGAATGGCATAAACAAATAGGTAGATATATAGACTGATAGGTAGATAATTGAAAATACCAAATATGATTTGTGATAGTCATGAAAATTGCTGTAACTGCTTAAGAAAAATATTCAACCCAAAATTGCATTCTTAGATATGTATTAGCAGACACAGACAAAAGTATGCATAGAAATGGTATTCTTAGCTACAAGTGGAAACTGGAAATCACACAAATGTTATCAACAAGAGAATATTAAATAAACTGTGCTATCTTCATAAATCAAAATATTATGCAGAACGGAATTTACAAAAAATATTGCTTCTAACAATAATAAAATATTTCAAAGAGCTAATGTTGTCCAAAGAAAGCTAGATGTAAAAAGCATATACTTTAGGATTCATTTATATAAAGTGAACAGGTGTGTGTGAAGTGATCTCTGGCGATAGCGTTTAGGTTTGTGATTACAAAATGTAACAACTGGGAGGTGACAAGAGGGAGGTTCCTGAGGTGCACACCCTCTGCTGGATTATAATCTGTGTTGTATCACACAGGTGCACACATATTTTAAAAATACATCAAGCTTTACATTAACAGTTGTGCATTTTAATGAAGGTGTGTTATACCTCAATAAGTTCAAAGTGAATAATTATTGCAATTAAACACTAAAATAAAGGAAGAATCCTTGGGTCCATAGGAATACTCAGTAATAAAAAGGAAAAAAGGGCGTAGTTTTACATATAGAGGAATACAAGCTAATAAACGTAGACCTGATAATAGAGTAAGATAACACTCCAATTTTCAAACACTATGTAATCATTGGTACTGGCATGTAATTAGTAATGAATAACAGGCAATTTTTTAAATGTTTTTGTTTGATCACTATTTTTCTTAATGGAATGGGAGAAACCCCAGAACCTGGGTCTAAGACTCACTTAAACACTGACGTGTGCCTGCCTAGCTGGCTGGTCAGAGGCGCCACAGACTCCTGCATGAAGGACGCCTAAGGCCAAACAGTTCCCAGGGTCTAGTGGTCCCTGTCTAGCTGGGCATCAAACAACTGATGGTAAAGACAACATATAATATATTATTGAATTTAGAACACATTTTAGAGTAAAAGGTAACTCTAAGATAATTAAAATTACATAACTTAAAAAATAGTTATTTATTGACCATTGAATTATTATATTATATATAAAACAGTTTCATTCAAAGGCGCCTGGTTGGCTCAGTTGGTTAAGCATCTGCCTTTGGCTCAGGTCATGACCCCCGGGTCCTGGGATCAAGACCCACATCAGGCTTCCTGCTCAGCGGGGAACCTTCTTCTCCCTCTCCCTCTGCCTACTGCTCCCCCCGCCCTGTCAAATAAATAATGAAATCTTAAAAAAAAAAGTTTCATTAAAAATTATTTTCTAAAATAAATTCCTTATAAAAGATATAATTAGTGAAATCCATATATTTAAAGAATTAAAAATTCACAATGATTTTTTGACTATTAAGACTCATGAACAGGGGCGCCTGGGTGGCTCAGTGGGTTAAGCCTCTGCCTTCGGCTCAGGTCATGGTCTCAGGGTCCTGGGATCGAGCCCCACATCGGGCTCTCTGCTCAGCAGGGAGCCTGCTTCCCCCTCTCTCTCTGCCTGCCTCTCCGCCTACTTGTGATCTCTGTCTGTCAAATAAATAAAAAATATTTTAAAAAAAAAAAAAAAAAAAAAAAAAAAAAAAAAAAAAAGACTCATGAACAGAGTATTTATTTTTGGTGTATTCTCACATATTTTATCAGTTACTTTGCCATCTCTCTTTCTAATACTATGACACTGACATTCTCCTGAAATATAAATGCTTTTTAATATGGTCATATTATACTTATTTTTTCATAAAAGTTTGCTGAAATATTCTTTAAAGTTGCATTTTATGGTTAATAAATTTAAAATTATTTTTAATTAAAATAGCTTTTAAAATAGCTTTAAGAACTACAGAAATCTAGAATGAAATTCTATTGAATCCAGAAAACCCCTCCAAATTGCAGCTATCACTTAAATATACATTTAATGGAGGAACTTATTTATGCTGTTTTTGTTTTTCCTCATGTCTGCCATAGAAAACCTTGAAGTATAGTTACTGAAAAGATTACTTCTTGTTTAATTTTAATTAGGGGCATTTTTTTCCTTGTAATAAATACATAGTTAAATTTTCAATTATGTAATATTGAAAATGTAAGATAGTTACTTAAAAAGTAATGAGGTATGTATTGATCCTGCTTGAACATACAGTGCTACCTCAACAGTGTTATTCCAAATTTTTTAATAAGTAAGTACTATCTTTTATCAACTGATTGCATGTATTTTAAATAACCTTTAAATAGATAACTAAATCTCATTATTCTTTATAGAGTGCTTCTTATAAAACAAACATATTCTATTTTTTAAAGATTTTATTTGTTTATTTGACAGAGAGAGACACACAGCAAGAGAGGAAACACAAGCAGGGGGAGTGGGTGAGGGAGAAGCAGGCTTCCTGCAGAGCAAGGAGCCTGATGTGGGGCTCGATCCCAGGACCCTGGGATCATGACCTGAGCCTAAGGCAGCAGCTTAAGGACTGAACCACCCAGGCACCCCCAAATAGAGATTCTAAAGGTCAAATAAGTTAAGAAGCACACAGGCTTAATTATTCTCATATAAAGATATACCTCTACTTAAAAATAGTCTAATTAAGGTTTCATATGAGTTTTGTTTTTCTCTATGTAGTTATTTTGCTTTTGATCCTTTTATGGTTTCCTTTATAGTTTACAGTGTATTTTATACAGTACATGGGTCATCATTTTTTCTGCCATTTTTTTTAACTTATCCTTATACAGCATTTATTTTCATAGATGCATCTTTATGCCCGCAGGAAGAACTATTAAACCAAAAATTGTGCAGCGGTGTGGTGTGGTGGAATACGCACAGGCTTGGGTGTCAGGTGGACCCCGGTGCAAACAGTGGGTCTTGCACTTACTCACTGAAGTATCCCAACTAGAAAGTGTGAATAATAGTGAGGGTTAAGGCACCCGGCAGATGTTGACTAAATAGTGCCCATTACAGCATTTTCATCATTACCATTCCGAGAAGAAAACCCAAAGGAAATGGTGCATGAACACACCGGTAACCTAATTCATTGGGAACCGTATGTGTTTATTTCTGATACAATGGTGACGGAGCACTTGTGGCCCTCTGGAAAACAGACCATAAAGTGATAGATGAAAGCAGAAAGCAGGAGGCTAGCCTTCTTACATTCTGCTGCCACCGTTAATCATTGACTTGGTTTTAGAAATGCAGAAGATAAAACAACAGACAAACATACAAACAAACAAAAACAACTGAAAACTAAAAAACTTCTCTTGCAGAGGAAAAGCTTGGGTTAAAACAAATGATTAACTATTATTCAGTGTATTTCTGAATTATTTAGGGAGTCCACACCTTGGGGAAAGAAAAGCAAAGACTGGGTGTCAGAAAATAAGTTGGGAGCAAGAAAGTCTTTTACCAAGTAAAGACTTCCCATAGTCACTTATTTTGAGATTTCACAAAATGTCAAAATTCAGATTAAATAAATATAATAAGAATAATGTGTCATTATATTGGAAGGTTTTTTTTTTTTTTTTCAAGAATTTTCTTTTGTCTTTCAGCAGAAAAAAAAGGCCATCTCTCTCCTGCAGAAGAGCTTGGACAAGATTTATGAACTTTGTTCAGCCTCGCTCTAGCATGCTGTTTGAAATTCACTGGCTTGAACAAATGAATAAATATTCATCACCTCGGCTTTCTTCTTTTTTCTAGGTGCCTCCCATACTCCTTGATAAGCAGTTCTCTGAATTCACTCCAGACATTACACCAATCATTTTGGCAGCCCATACAAATAATTACGAAATAATCAAGCTTCTAGTTCAGAAAGGAGTCTCCGTGCCCAGACCCCACGAGGTCCGCTGCAACTGTGTGGAATGCGTCTCCAGCTCGGACGTGGATAGCCTCCGCCACTCACGCTCCAGACTCAACATCTACAAGGCCTTGGCCAGCCCCTCCCTCATCGCACTGTCAAGTGAAGACCCTTTTCTCACTGCCTTTCAGCTAAGTTGGGAGCTTCAGGAGCTGAGTAAAGTGGAAAATGAATTCAAGTCGGAGTACGAGGAGCTGTCCCGACAGTGCAAACAGTTTGCGAAGGACCTACTGGATCAAACAAGGAGTTCCAGAGAACTGGAAATCATTCTTAATTACAGAGATGACAGTAGCCTTATAGAAGAACAAAGTGGAAATGATCTCGCCAGACTCAAATTGGCCATAAAGTACCGTCAAAAAGAGGTGAGTGTTGCCAGACCTTTTTATCAAAATATCATATGATTTAATCACAGTGACGTCAACCGGTATTCTGAAATTATGTTTGGGCTTTAGAGCCTTTTCTACTTATCTGGAAGTGGATGATAATTATGGTTTGCCAGATTAATAATTACAAAACACATGGAAGAATGGCAAGAAATGGCATAATAACTGGTGATGGCATTAGGCGAATGAGTTAAGATGTGCACATTTACTGTGGTAGAATGGAAAAACTGATGAATTTTACAATCTCCACACTGAAAGTTCTGGTTCTACCATTTATAACTCTTGTTCCTTTTCAGATCTCTTTGAGATTGGTTTCCTCGTCTGCTTAATGGATTTAATAGTTATAATATTTTGTTACATGTATTTATTTATACATATAAAATATATTCCTCAGAGATTTATAGAAGTATAAAATGTGTGGATGTGTGTGAAGACTTTAGTAAGTTATAAGTCCTTATGTTAATAAAGTACATTATTAGAAGTTATTAATAAAGAAAAAATATTAGTCCAACAGCAGATGAAAGTGTCGAAACCTCTCACGCCTGGCTTAGTCTCTTTATTGGTCAGGAATAAGAGATTAAAGATGCTAGTTGCAGAAGAGTTATAATTTCTCATGAAATTTCCGTGATTTGAATATTAAGAAAACTCAGAGCTGTCATGCTCATTATCTAGCATTCTTGTTTTTGTTTCCATCGCTGAGTTAAGAGAGTTCTCCAAAATCTATTTTACTTCCATCTTCAGAAAATATGCTTTGTTTATTCTTGAATTATAGTGATTATCTATTCTAGAAAATCAATTGGAAAAAACTATATAAGGTAAGATGAAAAAGAAAAGAGACTTCTGAATAAAAATGTATTCCGTTTTTTTGTTTTGTTTTGTTTTGTTTTTTGTTTTTTTGCAGTTGGCCCTAATTATTCTACATTAGCTTTGGCTGCTTTGTCTACTGCTACTTACTAAATATTTAAGGATCAAGATACCTGAATTTACTTCCTTGAGTTTTTCCTGTAGTTCTTGGCCAGTTGTCATTGGAGACTGAAACTAGTTGAAATGATCTTTTCCCCTAACAATGAAGGAAATGGCTTCTTTTGTGTGCCTTCCCTCTGATTCCAAAATCACACATGCTAGTTGGAGCCCTGTCAACAGTATCAACTAATTTTTTTTAGCCTCTTGTGTTTAGGGCTCAGGGAACTGATATTTTAACAGAACTAGAATAATTTTAATATACAACTATAAAAAATTAATGAAAAACTTCACTTGATTAGAGATTCTTATGTGCTAAATATGACATTTAAAAGTAATAGCATGTACTAGAACTGATAAAATGAGGGGCACCTGGATGGCTTGGTCTGTGGAGCATGTGACTCCACCTCCGGTTGTGAGTTTGAGCCAAACGTTGGGTGTAGAGATTACTTAAAAATAAAAAAAATCTAAGAAAAAGAAGATAAAATGAGGTAAGATACTGATGTGGCTTAGAATTTGAGCTAGTTCTTCTCAAGTATCTGTTATTAACCCAGTATTATGCTTTTCTTTCTTTAGTTTTCTGTGGGGAGACAGATTTAAGGGATCGACACAGTAATTACAAAGGTCTTTTCCTATGATAAATCTGTCCAGGTTTGATGTTATCCTGTAATTGGTGAGTGAGATGGAATTCCCAGGATGCAGAAATCCACAAAATGAAAAAAAGAACACAGTAGCTGCAACTGTCTTTGCTCACCTGTTGCATTTTTGTTCGCCCTGCAGTTAGTGAACCAACCTAGTGCCATTTTATGCCCACCCTGCTATGGGTCCTGATATCATAACTGATTTAACTTTGTCTTTTGCCACAGTGACTTTCGTGAAAGCACTGGAACAAAATGCTCATTGAGTCTTTTACCATACTCTCTGAATGGTGACATTTAATCAAATGAAGCTGCCAAATTCTTATCAAAAGTTTGTCCAAGACCAAAAAAAAAAAAAAAAAAGTAGTACAAATTTCTTACATATTAACATATGAATATATTTTTACCCACAAATCATTTTTATACATTCTATTCATTCATTCATTTCTTCATTCATTGACTCTTTGAACATATATTTCACCAAACACATGCCAGGGATTGCTCGGGGCACTTAGGCCTCCATGGGAGTGTGGCTCCGTCCTAGAGCTGATAGTCTATTACAAGGAGTCCATAAAATGTTAAATCTATATTGTTCTCAGTCTTGTTTCTGACCCCTAAAAAGGTTCATTCCTACTAAACATTTTTTTTTCTTTGCTTAGGTTCTTTTGTATATTCCAGGAATATACAAAGCATGCTTAACTTCAAAGCCTATCCAACAAAAAGCCACAAATTGAGTCCTTAGAAGTGTCAGAAGGAAAGCTATAGAAAGCGTTTGATCATTTCTAAGACTTCTTTCAAGATGCTTGTACCTTTTGCGAATACGAAGTTGTGGGAATTGGAGGCTGATCATCCTTAATGATACAACAGGATGAAGGGTGGCTAAAAACACGTAACATGTAACAAGAAAAAATGAATTAGTAATACCTTTTAAAAGATACATTTTTTAAAAGACACTGTATTTGCATTTTCTCTTTTCATCTTTTGAAATGATAATAGAGGGAAAAATTAAAACAAAATTTTTACAGAGTTGTTCTGGAGTATCTTTCATTCAATACTGAAGAACACATTTCCTTTGGGTTGAACAATTTTTCCAAAGCAAAGTAATATTGGATGACTAATAGCATTATTAAATCAAGAATAAGGTTTTACTTTCATATAAATTCTTTGAAATCATAGGTCATGTTTTATGAAACATATTCCTAAATTATTCAGAAATTATTGACTTCAGAATATTTGATGTAAGATTTTCTAGTAAGATCGTGTGTCTTTTTTTTTTTTTTTTAGTATTTTATTTATTTATTTGACACAGAGAGATCACAAGTAGGCAGAGAGGCAGGCAGAGAGAGAGGGGGGAAGCAGGCTCCCTGCTGAGCAGAGAGCCCGATCCCGATGCGGGACTCGATCCCAGGACCCTGAGATCATGACCTGAGCCGAAGGCAGAGGCTTAACCCACTGAGCCACCCAGGTGCCCAGATCGTGTGTTTTAAATGAAACTCTGTGTTAGCATAAATGTCTTGCCTTATGTCTTTTTACCACAAGTTTTCCCAGTTTTAGTTTAAAAAAGTTTGTGGTTTGTCTTTGGTCCATCTCTTATATTTTTGGAATGGCTTCTTATTGATCTTTCCAAGGCTAAGTCCCACTCACTCTTCCAAACTCATCTCAGGTCTCCCCTCTGATAAGGAGGTTCCATGAAGCAGACCCCCTCCATACAATCTCTGGGATAAATGCCCTCCTTCCACACATTCTGTTTTGCATTGTTTTGTTACATTTCACCCTTCTCCTCCAGGTATGAGTGTCAGGAACATAGCTGTCATATTTACCAGTCATAACTCTGTACTGAAAGGTAGAAGGTGTTCAATATGAACGTACCCGAAGTTGCAGAATCTCTTAATTCTGGATGGCACCCTGCATGTTTCTTTGTCTGATTAAATTGCAGTGTTTAGGGTAATTACCTACTAACAGCCTTCTTATGAATTCCAATATTAAAACAATTCATGTTGCGGGAACTTGATTACAGACTTATTCTGGTAATTCTGTAATATCATCCAAAAAGAAAGGCCTGCATTAATTGAATATCATGAATATTTTTATAGGCATAGGCAGAAGGATTTTATCGTTTCTATTAATACTTAACTACAAAACCTGCCGTACCCGCTACTGCCTCCACCTAGGTGTCATCATGGTGAATACGAGGTAAATCTGATCCAACCGGAACTTCTAGCCAAGGTCAGCTGAGCCTGTGAGTTTATTTCATGACTCAGCTTCTTCATAATTAAGCCATGCATTTCGACATGAAGGGTTTTTTTGTTTTTGTTTTCTAGTTTTTGCATTGTGATAAAGCATTTGCCTTCTTCAAAGAGTGCGATGTCTCCTTTTCCTTTCTTTCTTAGCCCACTTTTATTTTTTTTCTTCAAAGAGTCAACTCTTTAGTCTCACTCTGAAAAGAGAGCAGGGAAAGTCCACTTCACGGGGGGTAGAAGTCAGCGCCCCATTCTAGTGTTACTCTTCAAAATGAAGAGTCTCAAAGGAAAATGGAGGGAGAAAAAAAAAAAAGCCAGAACCAAGCACCCACCCCCTTGGAACTGAGTCTCCTCCTGTGGATTAGATAAAAGTGAGGTGTGATTGAGGACATATCTTCAACAAGTAAATGTCCCTTGGTTCCTGGTGTAATTTTGGCCGATATAGAGTTTATGGCCATTAAATATCACTTTCATGCTGTCACTGTTCTTGCCTAATATTTGCAGAATCATTGTATATACTCGGAGACCTTGATGAGTTCCTTAAATATGTTCACAGCAAAGACCTTACCTAGTTTGTTACACATGGTTGTCCACATTGTGAAGGTACTAGTCCACAGTAAAGAACCCTAGATCTTGAATAATAATAGAAAGCAGTGAAATACATTAATGTGTGAAAGCATTACAATTCAATCTCTTTATAGCTCTTCAAATTAAAGTTAGAAAAAAAATCTCTACATAGTCAACAGCGTATCTTTTTCAATTTAATTTTCTCTTTTGTGAAAGTATGTCAGCAGCTTTGCAACATTAATTTTAAACTTTGGCGCTAGCCTAAGTTCTTTCTTATAAATTAATTAATGGAGTTGTTAAAGAGGGAGGAGAAAAAACCAACGTCTAAACAGCCCACTATTCATACCCTTCTTATCTTTTGTTTATCTTGTCAATGGAGCAGTGAGAGAAATGTGAAGAGATTCCTGTCAATCAGATGCCATCCCATCATCCTGCATGGTGAACTCAGTTGATTCCAAATATTCCAGAATCAAAGCTCTTCAAATCTCTCAAAATGTATGGTTTTGGTTTCTTGATTTATTCAAAACTCCTTGATATGGAATCAAGAACCAAACCTACTGTCAGAAAGAGAAGACACAGGGAGTAGATTAGGGGCCAGGGGAACCATGGAGGATAGAGCCCTAACACAACCAGGGAATGCCCCGGGTGAGAGAGAAGGAGAGGTGAAGGTGAGGGCATCAGAAGAGTGTTGGGCAATGGGAGGAGCAGTTAAATAATAAATGGAGCAGAAACAAAGGAAATTCGTCTTCGTAAAACTGCCTAGGGCTAGACTTTACCTTTATTTCATAAGTTTTGCTTTCTATAAATTATTTATTGATAAGTTAATCATGACAAATTTTTTAATTCAAATTTTATTTGAAAAGAAGCAATAAATGACTCTTTAAATTTGAACTTGCTACTGTATGAGTTTCATATTAAAAATGAATAAAACATACTACTCATGTTCTTTATCTACCTGAAATCTACTGGGAAGCTCGTTCTAGAGATCCGTAGTCAGATGTCATTTTGTGCTTGTGGTAGCAATTGAGGAAAAACAGCATTCTGTGTATGAATTTATTTGGAAACTACCAACCCTTGCAGGTGTACCACTACCTATCTCTACCAAAAGATAAAAATAAAAATTTTTTTCAAAAATTAAAAATGAGGGGCAGTTGGGTGGCTCTGTGGGTTAAAGCCTCTGCCTTCGGCTCAGGGCATGATCCCAGGGTCCTGGGATTGAACCCTGCGTCAGGCTCTCTGCTCAGCAGGGAGCCTGCTTCCCCCCCCTCTCTCTCTGCCTACTTGTGATCTCTGTCTGTCAAATAAATAAATAAATAAATATTAAAAATGAATAAATCACAGAGAAACCAATGATAATGTTGCTTTCTGGCTCTTGTATCAGAACCTTGGGATGGCACTGGCAAACAATGGCTTTCTCCTCTTAGATCCAGTAGATTTTGATGGCTGGTCTGCAGCCACGCAAAGCTTTGCTTTTGCAACAAACTAGGCAGAGAAGCTGACCAACTATTATCATTTTATTATTATTAATATTGACCCATTGATTGTCTTTTAGTCTAATGTTTTCCACCTTTTTCACTCTTGTTCAAATCTGGGGTGTGTGAAATATACCTTTCATAATTTTCTTGTGCCTGGTAAATTCCACATCAAAATATGAATAATTTGGAGGGGAAAATATCTCATACTATAGAGACATTGTCTCATAGACATCACATAACTGTTCTAGAAGAATGGCAAAGAGAGTACTTTTGGGGAGAAAAATAAGAGAAAGTATTGCAGACACTATTCCCCTCCATAACTGAGATCTTTCTGCTGAAGAAACTTGGAGACTCATTTATCTCAGTAAAGCTGATAATGCCTTTGCCTTAGTTTGGTTTACTAATTTAACATGTACTTATTTATTTGAATTCAGTTTGATATTATTTACCATGTTCCTCTCCTTTTCTTCTCTTCTCCGATTTGAACCGTTTTGAAAACATTTATGTCCTTCAGATCTCTTCTCAAATACCACTGTCTCTGGGAAGCCTTCCCTCAACATATTCCCAAGTCAAAATTAATTGTTGCTTTCTCTTGTTCTGGCATCTTTATTGCACATTTGACTTTGCTCTTTATTTCTTTTCATGTGTTGTTTCTCCATCGGAACGCCTTGCCTTTAGTCTTACCTCCTCCTGCCCGATGCCTACAGCACCGCTGAAGATTTTTTGTGTCATTTTTTGTTCTGTTTTTGTTTTGTTTTTCAAGACAATGCAAGTTCGGAGCTTAGCATACCTCCTGCCATATTTATCCATGAAAGAGTAGCTATTATTATTTATTATTACTATTATTGTCACTGTTTTTGTTTATCCCCTCATAGACTCCCAATATGAAAGACTAAACGTATACAGGAAAATGCTATACACGATTCTTTTGTATATGATGCAGCAAAAAGGGTTGACTCTGTCATTTAGTGTTTTAATTTTTGTAATGAATGCTCATCTAAGTCTCACGGGTCACATTACACTTTTGAATATCAAAGATAAGTTTATCCTTCTTACAGTCTATTGGTAGAGTCAGTTCTCTGAGCCATTTATATTAAAACATATACTCTCATCAAAAATGTTTATTGTACAAGTTTTATCTCAACCCTTAAGGTCGCCCATATTCTAATGCTTCCATTATAGGCTGGCAAAAGTGACTCGTATTGCATACTATATACTTGATTCGAATTTGTTCTTCTGAGTCGTATGTTTAAATATAGTTTAGGCATTGATGCCTCTATCCCGCTACCCCTCAGAATCAGGAACTGATATCACAGCAGCTCTTATAACAAAAGGCCAAGTATACAGTAAGATTCGAATACATGAGGCCACACTGAGTGATACAGATAATTATGAGACTTGTAAAAGTGGTAAAAAAGAAGCATTCCTCTAGCATAGTTTTTTCTCCCACTCTTCTCCAGAGCACACTCACTCACTGATTCCGGGGCCTCTGCCTCGCCGTGCTCCAGGCATGTTGGCACACGTCCGCTGTTGCTCGGTAAAGGCAACGTGGATTACAGACTCCCTAATGCTTCCGCCCAGCCCCCGACTAGGGACCAAACATTCCCGGACCTGCTTCTGTGTCATGGATGAAGCATTGACCTGCTCAGGACTTGTCAGCCCGACTGACAGAATTATGACAGGTCATTAGGCATTTAATTTAACACTTGGTTTTTAGAGCTTGGAATTCACATCCCCATGAGGTTTTGTTTTGTTTTGTTTACAACTAATTAAATGACATGAAACCACTTTCTCCTGATTCATATCTGAAAGTGATTGGGTTTTTGCCACAATTAAACATGAAATTGTACATGTCCAAAATGCTATAAATTAATTTGAAACTGCATTCATTAGAAAGTGATCAATTAATATCTTACAAAACCTAAAATAACTAATCTTAATTTTAAATTAGATACAAAACACATTTGTTCCTGTATTTTATACTGCTTTAAAAAGGTACAAAAAGGAAAGGGTTAAGCAATTTATTTTCAGAAGTATACTCTTCCATTCACTTGAGAAAAATGCATATACCCACAGGATTAGCAACACTTTCTGATGTAGCTTTCCTTTGCCACAGATATAAACTAAAAACATTAAGTTAATGATAATATCTTTGAGAAATCCACCGTGTATTGAAAACCTTCTCTCAGTCTGCAAGTGAATTAGTTTTCTGTATGAAATTGGTGTTTCTGCCTCCGTGATGATTGACAAGCAAGAGTAGCAAGAAGGTCACCTGTTTTCCATCATTCAGATGCAATCATTTGGTTTGTCAATGATGAAAAACCATTTCTTTTGTTTCTTTGCACAAAATTTACATTTACATTTGAGGGTTATTTTTCCTGGGTTGTTATTTAATGGTCCTATTTTCTCTGTCTCTCATCACTAAGCAAAATTAAGAATTATCAATTTTTGAAACTGCCCGTTTAACAGTTTATTCCAATTCACATTGTTTCCTAAAAAAATTACAAAAGCCCAATAGATTGTCTTGGAAATTTATAAAACAGAAACACTGTTTGCAAGAAATGTTTGATGGTTTTGAGACATAAACTCCTACTCAAGATCCCTGATAAATTGTGCATCAGAGAGGAAACTTTTCAGCTTATCCTTCTCCATATGACCATATGAGGCATAGTCAGTTTTTCTAAATAGAGGGGTTTTTTGTTTGACTTCTTGGAAACAAACATAGAGTAGAACTCTCTGAGATTTGTAATGCCTATGCTATAATTTCATGATCCGTGATTCTGAAGCTGTGTTAAATGTACAGATTGCTTCTAGATAATACAGAACTGGTAAAACAATCACGCAGGATTATGTACTTGGGCTTTGTGTCTCATTCTGTTTCCTTTTTCCCTTCAGCTTTAGGAGCACACAGTGGCTTGCCCTTGGCAGCTACAGAAAAATCTAAGGCTTTCTTCCTCCATGGTTTTCTTTTTACCTTCCTCTGGATTCCAGCTACCCTGTTGTCAGCTCTCTGCATGTTTGTAAAAAGACCTTTGACCATTGCTTTATTTTTAAATGATAGACACTATTATTTTTCTCCATGGCATTCTCCAAGCTCAGTGATTTTTGCCAGGCGGCTGTAGGACATGCTTCCTGGAAACTTTTCTGTCATATTCTCCTCTTTACCTGTTGGGGGAAGAGGGAGGGGTAGCTGGAAATCTTGTTGGCAGTAAACCCACAAGGAGGCTAGTGGAAGGAGCTAGGCAGCTCTAGCCAACAGACGCTCTTTCCTTCTCCAGGTATAATTAATTCCACAAATGTCTCTCCTGTGCCAAAAACTGAGGGCAGCACAATGACAGCAAGCCTTAGGCCAGGTTTGGATTTCTTCTAGAAGCTTCCTAGAACCTGGAATTTTACTCTTGCTTAGATAATGAAGTCCATGTGTGTGTTGCACTGACATACTTACCCACGCAGAAAATGCTGACTATGAACTAAAAATATCACTGTAGCCAGATCTCACTAACACTTTATATGCTACCTCCTTTTGTAAGGACACTCCTGATGTTTCCCTCATTTTCGTCCCTCCTTTCCTCCTTTTCTTCCTTCCTTATTTAGTCCTCACTCACTCATTGAAGATAGCCCTTACTATTTGCTACTCACCAGTGATACCCAAATCGAAGACAAAAGTCTTACCTTCAACTAACTGTCAGATTATTAGGAACGGCAAACAAGTGAACAGCTATCATGGTGCGGGTTACGGAAGCTATGGCGGAGCTGCCTTCTGGGAGGTCTGGACAATTTTCCTAACTTCACCTAAGCCTTCCTGGAGAAGAAAGTGCCTTAACTGAACATCAGTGGAAAGCTAGGAGCCATCCTAGCAAACAGGTCAGCAAAAGGCATTCCAGGAAGAAAAGCCATGTGCAAATCATGGAGGCAAAAAAAGTGGCGGGAGCAAAGAAAGTGTCTTCATTTTCCTCTGCACTCATTGCCACCCCACAGCCTCCCTCCAGCCTGCTATGTGTGGCTGGCTTCTTTATCACGTCTCAGCTCATATTATCACCTTCTCAGTGAAGCCTTCCAGAACACCTAATCGAATTACTATCCTCTTCCCCTATCCTTAGTTGTTTCCTTTCATATCACAATGCTATTATCTTCTTGACCCATAACAAAATCTGAAATCATTTTATTTATTTGTGTATTTAATTATTTTTTATCTGTCTCCCGCCCCTGTCTACATAGTATCATCTTGTCTGACTTGATGATCACTGTAAGTCCAGAGTAAGTCCTCTGCTTGGAATAGAGGCATGCTGAGTAAAGGATCACATGTTAGGAGATGTGGCAGAAGTGGAGATGAGAGAAAAAAGACAAAGAATAGGTACCAAAGGAACATGGATTTTATAAGATCTTGTGTTATTTAATCATGATTTAAATATTTAAATCAATTTTTTTCTATACTATTGTCTCAAACTTTTATTATCCAAAGATGAATTCATTATCTTTCTCTTTAAGCCTGGTCCTTCTTCTGTCATCTCTGTCAAGTAGGAGGCCCTCCCAGTTAGTCATGTTAAAAATCTGAGTCATCCTTGATAATTTTATATCCATCATTTCTAAAAGCTTGACGTGATAGAAAGCTGTGATGTGAGAGACAGCTGCAAATTGAGGTGCCATGTAATTATCTTTCTCTCTAGTCAGAGCCTGCCTTGGCTATCTGCCTGACCAATAGAATGCAACAGAAACGACTTTTTGTGACTTCCAAGCCTTAGTCCTCTGATGCCTTACAGCTTCCACCTAGGCTCTGTGGGAAAACTGAGATTCCATGTAAAAAGTCTGACTGTCCCAAGGTCACCACACTGGACAATGAGTAGTCTTGCTTGCTGGTAATCACAGTTGAGCCCAGCCTTAAGACCATTCACTCCAGTGACAAGAGTTTTGAGAGTCAACTTTGACCTTTGCCCTACACCCACACCCCAGGCCATCCTCTAGCGGAGTCCTACTTAGCAGCTTCTGTTGTTGCCATGTGGAACCTGGGAATCAACCACCTCATCCCTGTCCAAATTCCTGGTCCACTGTTACGGACCGAATGTTTGTGTCCCCACCAAACAATTCCTGTATCGAAACCAAACCTCAAAGTGATGGTATCAGCAGGTGAGGCTTTGGGCAGGAGATAAGACATGACGGTGGCTCCTTCAGGAGTGGGGTTACTTTGCCCTTATAAAAGAGGACGGAGAAGCTCCCTAGCCCTCTTTCCACCGGGTGAGAATACAGCAAGAAGACAGGATATCACCAGACAGTGAATCTGTGGTATCTTAGACTTCCCAACATTCAGAACTATGAGAAATAGATGTTTCTTGTTGAAGCTACCCAGTCTGTAGTCCTTTGTTATAAAAGCCTGAACTGACTGAGACATCCGCAAAGCTGAAAAATGTCATAAATTGTTGTTTTAAGCCACTACGTTTTGGAGCCTAGATAGTTGGGGCTCCTGCTAATCACCAAAGCCCGCCAGTCTTTTTGCCAGTTAGATTCCCTAATATTTCCGAAATCATTTCCCTCCCTTGCTGCCTTACTCTTCCTGCTCTGTGTGCGGGAGTGTTAGGCTAGTGTGTTTCACTTAGTTTCCCTGGACCCATGGCTATCTCATCTCATCCAAGTCCATATAACATTCCAGAACACTTAATCTGTAAACATTTCCCACATTACAATCCTTCTGTTAAAATATAATAGTGCCCCCCACCCCGCCCCCGCTGAAGCTTTGGGCCTGATCTTCTCCTGTAGCCGAGCTCTGCAGGCTTCTGCCCTGTGAAGGCCTGGGGTGGAGAGAGGAGAACCTGAGGACTGCCCAGGAGGAGTTTGTCAAGGGAGCCCAGGCCAACAGCCTCACCTGCCAAGGAAAGTAGACCTCACGTGGTCAGGCCGGGGCTGCAGCCAGCAAGTCTGTCTTCATCTCTAACCGTGACTACTGAATGGAAGTGTTCCAAGGCTGTCCCCTCAACACTCCAGGCCCTGCCCCATCCCACATTCATTCTTGAAGAGAGGGCCTCACTTGGGGCTCCAGGCCTTCCCATCACTTTTGCCTCCCCAGTGACATTGGTACGTGGTGTTGTCTGTATATGCTCTCTATTGCTCCTTCCAGCTCACTACCAATAAACAACAACTATTTGGAGGGTGGAATAATATATAGATATAGATATAGATATAGATATAGATATAGATATAGATACATATCTATTATAATATTACTATATTATTTTATATTATAGTAATATTTATATATAAAATATTACTATATTATTTTTATTGTGGCAAAATATACATAACATTTACCATCTTTACTATTTTTAAGTATACAATTCAGTGGCATTGAGTTCATTCATGCTGCTGTGCAACCATCACCACCACGTCCATTGTGGGAACATTGTCATCTTCCCAGAGTGAAACTCTATACCCATTAAATACTAAGTTCACATTCCCCCTGTCCCAGCCACTGGCAACTATGTTCTACTTTCTGTCTCTATGAGTTTGACTATTTTAGGTCCCTCATACAAGTGGAGTTTTACAATATCTGTCCTTCTGTGTCAGCCTTATTTTACTTAGCTGTGTTTTCAAGGTTCACCCCTGTTTTAGCATGTGTCAGAATTCCCTTCTTTTTTAAGAATTTAAATTTTTTTAAAATTTACAATTTTAAGAATTGTAAACAATGCTGCTATATTGTATTATTTTAAAACTCTGACCTGATTCCCTATCCCTTACTTGGTAGATCCTCTAAAATAAAACCCAAGCTCCTTAACAAGATATATCCTATATGGACCCCAACCTTCTACCTAGCCTCACCTCTCATCCTTTCCTGACTTTTGTTTTATGCTCAGCAATTCCAGATTTGCTAGGACTTTATCTCCTATGCTGTGTTCTGTGAATATTACCTCTGCAAATTTTCTTATTATTTTATTACCTTGAAATACAACCATTACCTCTGGCCAGATACTACTCACTCTTTAAGACCTTAAGACTCAGGATTCAGAAAGGTCCCCCCATTTCCTCTCTCAGGTTAGGTTTTCACTCCCCCTTCCATGTCTGGAGCATGTACATGTACCACGTGATATTATAATTAATCATTTACTTGTCTCTCCTCTTCATAAGACTGTGAGCGCCTTGAAGCCAAGTACTGTGATTTTTCTTTTGCCCTATTCAGCATCTGTGATGGCTCTGGCATGTGGGATGAGCTCAGCAAATGTTTATCGAACCAATACTGCTTTTCTTCATGTCAAACAGTTCCTTTTTCTAATATCTTCTTGGTAGTTCTTGGAAAAGATTTTATGCTACAGAATAACTTGATCATTGGTGAGGAGAAAGTAACAAGGCTTTGTGTATAATTTTTGCTGACTGGCCCTCGTGTTTATGGCACTGGTAAATGCCATAGGGAACGACAAGAGAAAATAGTAAATACCTCCCTTGAAGGGCAAGGAAATAACTAAGTAACATTTAGATATGGGATGCCTGGGTGGCTCAGTCAGTTAAGCGTCTGCCTTTGACTCAGGTTGTGAACCCAGGGTCCTGGGATCGAGTCCATATCCGGCCCTTTGCTCAGTGAGCCAGCTTCTCGGTCCACCTGCCGCTCCTCCTTCTTGTACTCTCTCTTTGTCTGACAAATAAACATAAAATATTTTTAAAAATACATAATATTTAGGTAAACATGTAAAAATAATTATTTTGTATGATTTTGCTTTTAATTATTTTAACTAAATATTTAACATAAAATAAAAGTCCTTTTAATAATACTGATTAATTTCCATCTCTATCTCATATACACTGACTTGTATCTGTTCAAACAAATGGCTATAAATATTATTTACATAGCATTGATCATGTGATTGCAGCTTAGGTTCCAGGAAGCTGTAATGGCTATTAAAAATATAATTGAGATATTGTTGTATCGAACCATTTTATTTTCTGTCCTTCCTATGTACTTTCTTGTCTTTTTCCTTTCCGGTTTTACTTCTATTTTATCGTTCTTCATGGGCTAATGGTTGCTGACACCACTCTGGCTCGGACTTTGGCTCTACAGGCAGAGACTGGAGTTCTGCAGCTTTTTCTGTTAAGGAAAAATAATCAATATCCCAGGACTTACAAACAGCATCGGCCTTTGTGAGAAGTCCAGTAATCTAGCTTCTATATAGTGACTGTGGGACTGAATGTCTTAGAATCTTGGCAAACCATTTTGAAAAGGGCAGTGAGTGAAAATGCAAGAAAATCTGTTATCCAAGTGTATTAGAGAATGAAGAGATCCAAAAGTCATGCCAATAGTGTTCCAAATAGTTGAGTTTTAAGAGACAACACTTTTTTTCTTACAATGTATGAAAAATCTTTGGCTGAAAATCTAACATGTTATATAATATCTCCTTTTTAAACAAAATACGGAGAACATAATTAACCTTTTCTTTATAATTCAGAGCTGTGGAATTAACCTCAGTTGAATTAACCTCTATGGTCTATTTGGAAGTTTAGGATTATTTAGACACCGATTTTAATAGCTCTTTCTTTTGGCCCACATGAAATTGCAGAAGAAATCTACGCTTTTCATAGTTTTGAAGTCTTTCTCCACATTCTTAGGCTTTCAATGATCAGTTCTTGTTGGTGTCAATGAGTCTGCCCTTTTACATTTATCTATTTTACTCAATTTTGGTTTAATCGATTCAGGTAGAAGTCTGGGAAAATAAAGGCAAAATTATCTGAGAGAAGGCCTAAGGACTCCTTTATAATTAGAATGCAAAAGATTTAATGCCTGAATACTGTGACATTTATCAACTTTTGTGAGAGCTTTTTTTACTTTCTTGGGTTTCAGAGGGATCAAGGTTGTCTAACAAATTACTTTTATTCGAAATGAATGTGTGTGTGTGTGTGTGTGTGTATGTGTACAAACAGATAAGATACCATGTTATGAAAATGTTTAGGCCTTTTGAAAATTAAAGCATAATTAATCTAAATACTGTGGAATAATTTCTATAGACTTCATAGGAAGTATTGACATTTTAATTAATTAACCAAGCATTTAATATATTAGAAATCATCAACATGGGAACAAATGGGAGAAATGCTGCTAGCATTTACAGAATGCCTTAATTATAAGAAAAATACGACAAGAAGTTTATTTTAAACTAATCATATTAAAAAAATGTAATTACTTGCTCTAAACCAAATTACCTAGTTAAGCAGTGAAAGAACATTGATGATGCTTATTTTTGCTCTAATACTTCATGAAATGCTCCCACCAAATTTTCATGCAAAATATGTTGAAATTGCTGTGGTTTGAACTGCTTTCACAACAGGGAATCAAAAGTTGTTAGGAAGGTTTTCATAAGCAAATAAGTTTGAGGTATTTGTAGAGAAGTAAGAGAAGTAGTGAAGGGCACAGTTATAGACAGCAGTATTCAGCATTTAATAATATTCTTTGTGGTACTGACAGTTTCAGGCTTTCCTAAAGAATTTGAATATTTTGCTTTCCTTCAAGAGGTGAGAAATTTTCAGTCAGGGAAGTAAGAATAATAAACACATAAAACACATACACACATAAGAATACTAACTCTAGTGGCATCAGTAAGTTATTTTACTTTTAACATGTTGCATTTACTGTGTTATGTAGGTTCTACTTTTAGCCTCTAGAGAAGGCATGGGAGATCTAATCCATCTCCAATTCCTATTACTTTAATACTATTTGGAAGGCAATTTCAATAATGTCTACAGCAATCAGGTGGAATGTTTTTATGGGATAATTTATGTCCCCCTCAAAATTCATACGTTGGAGCCCTAACTTCCAAAAAGAGGAAAAGCCAGGTGAGACGGATCAAGGAGGTAGCTACCTCTAAGCCAAGGAGAATGATCAGAAAAGAAAACAAATCTGTCCACACCTTCATCTTGGACTTCTTGCCTCCACAACTGTGAGAAAATAACTTTCTGTTGTTTAAGGAATCCGGTCTGTGGCATTTTTTTTTTTTTTTTAATGGCAGCACTAGCAAACTACTATGAATGTATTAATAGTTAGTCTGTAAGTTCCAGAGTATATATGTAAGTACATTATGGTTTAAGCATTGTTCACAACTCTTTCTTACCTAATTTTGATTGAGACCCTTTGAGACTAATACTGTTCTTATTTTAAATATGATAACACTGAAAGGAAACATACAGTAAACCTAAGGGAAAAGATTTGAGAGAATGAAGGTCTTGAAAAATATCAACTACCTACAGAAACAAAATAGTCTTGTACCAAGGGTGGAAGATCTGGAAAACCAACAAACTCAAATATTAGTCTTTAAGACAAAAGTCATATAAGTAAATCAAAGAATCAAGGCAAGCTCTTGAGACTTGTGATGAAAATTGATTCTAATTACATTTTTCCTCAATAAAATATTAGCAAATCAAACCCAGTAATGTATAAAAAGAATTGAATACACTGCCAAGCAGAATTTATCCAAGATACGCAAGCCTGGTTCAACATTCAAAACAAATTAATACAAACTATCACATAAATAAACTAAGAGATAAAATTGCATCGTCATCTCAAAAGATACAGAAAAAGCGTTTGACAAAATCCAACACCAATTCATGATAAAAATTCTCTCAGTAAACTAGGAATAGAGGGGAACTTTCTTGACTTCATAAACAATAACTACAAATCACATGCGGCTAACATGATAGGTAATGCTCAGAAACTTGAAGCTTCTCCAGTAAGATCAGGCGAGGATGCCCCTTCTCACCACTCCTTGCTAACATTATTCTGGAAGTTATAGCTAATTCAGTAGACAAGGAAAGGAAATAAAAGGTATACAGAGAGGGAAGGAAGAAATAAAACTGTATTTGTTTGCAGATGACATAGTTATCTGTGCAGAAAATCTGAGAAAAAGTAACCCCCCCAAATTCTCCTGAAACTAATAAGCAATCTGGATGTCCTCAGTAGATGAATGGATGAATAAACTGTGATACATACAGGCAGTTGAATATTATTCAGTGATGAAAAGAAATGAACTAACAAGCCATGAAGAGACACGGAGGGATGGATCTCAAATGCAGAGATTTACTAAGTGAAACAAGCCAATCTGAAAAGGCTTCATACCATATAAATCCAACTGTGTGATATTCCGGAAAAGACAAAACTAGGGAGACAGTAAAAAGATCAATAGTTGCCAAGGCTTAGTGTGGAGGAGGGATGTAAAAACAGAACAGGGGATTTTTAGGGCATTGAAAGTACTCTGTGTGAGACCATAATGATGGATACGTGTCAGTATACATTTGTCCAAACCCATAGAAAGTACAACACCAAGAGTGAGCTCTAAGATGAGCTATGGACTTTGGTGTTACGATTTGTCAATATAGGTCCATCAGTTGTAACAAATGTAGCACTCTGGTGGGAGATATTCCTGATGGGGGAGGCTAGGTATGTGGTGGGGAGTAAGAAGTACATTAAGAATTTTCTGTATCTTCCTTTCAATTTTGCTATGAACCTAAAACTGCTCTTAAAAAAATAAAGTATTTTTAAAAACTCAATCTTTTTAATAAAATGCCTTAATAAATAATGCTAGACTATGCTGTGTGCCAGTAAGGAAGAGACTACGAGAGTCCCCTCCACTAACATCCCTTTCCCAAATCTTGAATCTTTATCTTCATGAAATTAGTGAATAGTGTCCTTAAAGGAAATGCATTTATCGTTTATCCTATTACTCATAATAAGCTTACTGTACACTAAGAGGTAGTCTTGATTTTGTTTTATTCTGAATGCGGCTGTATCCACTCACAAGTCCCAACCCAAGGATTTTTAGGTGGCAAACTGAGAGTCCCTTTTACAGACAGATGTATGTTGTTCTGTTATTATTTGTCATTCAATGAGATTTTTTTTTTCATTACTTCTGTTTTTAAAAATGTTAGCAAGTATGGAATGGGGAAGTTTCAAATTTATGTTATTGAATTTGACTTTTTTATTTACTATGAGTGGTGATGAAAACAAAACAAAACAAAGCAAAACAGAATTACCACTCCCTATATTGGTTGTTTTATTATTGTTTCCTCTAAAAGTTCTGATAGGTTGCCAAAATATATATGGATACTTGAATATTTTCTGAAACAGAAAATCAGTTATTCTTTACATTTATTCTTATGCTAATTACTGAAAATGAATTTTACATTTTAAATGATATATAAAAATAGTCATTACTCTTTCTTATGTATCCTTGTATTTCTGTCGTAGCTTTAAAATTTATTTTTTTATTTTTTTATTTTTATTTCTTATTATGTTATGTTAGTCACCATACAGTACATCATTAGTTTTTGATGTAGTGTTCCATGATTCACTGTTGGCTTTAAAGCAGAACCAGACCCAGAAATACAGAGAACACAACTGATAGTGGCCAGAGTGAAGGGGTTGGGTTTGGGCAAAATGGGTGAAGGGGAGAAAGAGATACAGGCTTCCAATTATGGAATGAATAAATCACAGGCATAGAATGTATGGAGTAAGGAATATAGTCAACAATTCTATAATGGCATTGTATGGTGACACATGTTGCTAGGCTGGTGGTGAGCATAATGTAGGAGAAGTTGAATAGCTATGTTGTACACCTGAATATAACACTGTGTGTCAGCTATACTCAAATAAATAAAGGTGACAGGGTACATAATCTATTGGGTATTTCAAATTTAAATAAAAAATCCTGGATTTACTTATTTTCGTTCACATAATTATTTTAGGACAAATCTATGAGATATCAGATTTCCAACTGTATGTAACAGGAGAGGACCTGAACAACACAGAGAAGAATTCGAATCAAGAGAAAAGCAGGGACTGTTCTTTTGTGTCGTTCTACCATCAGAATGAGTTGTAAATTAAATTGCAAAGAAAAAAAAATGTATCTTTCAGTCCTTTGCCTCACCATTTTCATTCTCTTCTCCTTCGGTGACCTCTGGTTAGATCAGTCCCTCAAAGGGAGCCTGTTTTTCCTGCTAAAACTTCCTGCAGAGGTCACTTGTCCATACAGGCACTCACCGAGTCAGCCTTCCAAGGACTCATTCAATGAGAAGTTGTGGAATACCTCCTACGTTCCAGGCGTTTGCAAATTCGTTTTAGTGGAAAAAACTAAAGCTTCAGGTTGAACTTGGGACCTTTCTGGAAAGTTAGAAAAAGCCCTCTTGGGGACACCTGGGCCATTACTCCATCATCACAGTGATGCTCCCAACAACTGGTGCAGCTCTACCTGAGACCACTCTGATTATAGATGTAAACGGTTAAAGCCAACAAAACCACATAAATAGTACTTGGTTGGTGCTGAGTGACTTCTTGATCCCCTTGTAATAAAGATTCAAATTTCTTTAATCCTCACGACAGCCATAGGTTCTAGCACTACTATCATACTCTTTGAGAGATGTGGAAGCTGAGTCTGGCGAAGGTGAGCGCCCAGAACCAGAATTCCACACAGCTGGCTTGCGCAGTCCACACCGCAACCACTACACACGCTGCCCTGCAGGGTTGTAGAACGACCGCCAGCATCTCGGCATCTTTGACGGTCCCAGCAGTGTGCAGCTTAGGAACTTTCAGTTCCTTTTCATTTTGTTTTTAGCATTCGATGTATTATTATTAAGTTGTTGAGACACATAGTCACAACGCTCCCCTTCCCCGAAATAGGTTAATTAGGAAGCACGCTACTCACAAAATAACGCCAAAACTAATTTTCCCAATTGTATGATTAATAATCACTATAATACAGCCTGAAGGAATTTAAATATACATTAGTTGCCATCACGTGTTCAAAGTTAAATAAAGTTTGCTTGCCTTTAGTTTGATTAACTCTTGCAATGCTGATATAATTTTTTTCATAATCTACATGGAAAAACCCAGTAAAAACCCCAGGTGAGTATAGCCAGCACTCTCTACTATTCTCGTTTGGCTATAGACATGTAGTTTTATATTGAATAAATATATTTCACTAGCTAAAATAAATTTATAGCTGTTGTCAGTTGTGGAGATCCATAACTAGACTTAACAAAGATGTATGGCTTCATGTTCATATCATTATAAAACAGAAGTCTTATTCCATTTCAGTTTGATGCCTAACAACTGGTCTATGATACTGAAGTGGAATTTCTATAGGCACGTCCTTTGGCAGAATATTCTGGGTGGTTAATAAAACCAATGATTAATTTTAATGGAATAGATGTTTGTCTTACATATATCATCTTACATGTGGTATATGAAATTCTCTAAAACCCATTTGGCATAAGGCCATAAAATTGCCTCTTTTCCCAAGACATTATTTTGCTTAATTGCAAATTTCCACATGAATCTCTTCTGTTGGGAAAACCTTTCTCCATTCCTTTATTAACTTACTCATGCTTATTAAAGTGATACCTAGTCACACTAATTCAAAAGAAAAAAGAAATGAAGAAACAGTGTAGAAGACCTTTTAATTATACTTAATTTTAAATTTTTGCTTTCTTTCTCTTTCTCCTTGTATCTTTTTCTTTCCAAAATTGAAATCTTTACTTTTGCAACCAGAAAGTATCCTGATCCCCTATTTTTTTCATTATTTAATTTCATTTCTTTTTAAGAGTTTATTTAGGTTTTCCCAGTTTCAGGAAATGTTTGCTGTTCCCTCTCTCCCAGAGTTTAATAAGAGAAAATTGTGTAATTTAAAATTTAAAAAAAATTTTTTTTTAAATGTGTTATTTAGAATTACAGAAGAAATACCTAAGTATATGCTCGATGTACAAATTTCATTGTTTAAAAGCAGAGTGGCAATAGTTACAAACTATTCCAACTTCTTTTTTCAAAGTTAGGAATTACTGCTGAATATATTAGGGACACCACTCCTGGATATTTGTCTATGCACACCCTCACACCCTACACCCCCATCCACATGCACACAGAACACACACGCCCTAGACACATACAGGCACACATTCAGTTTTAAATGGTTAGGTTTTTATTTTTAAATGCATATAAGTGGAAGTATTCTGTATGTATTTGTGGTTTATTTTTCCTTTTTGTTCATATGTCATGAAGATATTTAAAATATTATAATTACAGATTTCCTTCATTATTTTTAAGTTCTGTATGAAATTCATAAATAAGACATAAATCATTATCTGTTTCACAAATCACTATTTAATTGATCTTTGAGTAGCAGACATTTATGTTTTCAAATCTTTCTTTACTACAATAGGCTTCTGTGAACTTTTTTGTAAAAATATCGTTGTACCATGGGAGAGTGTGTCTGTAAGATAGATTTTTAGAAGAGGAATAGTTCCATCATATTAGGTGTTTTATGAAATTTTGTAGATCAGTTTTTTTCCTATTAAAAAGACAATAGTTTTACTCTCACCAATAGTGGGAGTTGTAAATAAATTGCAAAGAAAAAAAATGTATCTTTCAGTCCTTTGCCTCACCATTTTCACTCTCTTCTCCTTCAGTGACCTCTGGTTTTCACACCTCTCGACCCCTAGCCAGTCTTAATCTTTTTGAATTTTACAAACCTAATAAGAGGAAATATTTATTGCTTTAATTTACCTTCGTCAAAGTATTGGCATAATTGATAATAGTCATATATTCATTAGCCATTTGTAGTTTGGGCTTGTCTTGAATGATTATATTCTTTACCCATTTTTCTATTGGATTGGATGCTTCTCTTTATTGACTTGCACACATACTTTGTATATTATGAATATCAATCATTTGCTTATATATTGCAAATATTCTTGTTGTTTACTGTTTTCGTGTACAACATTTTATAGTTTGCTGCACTCAAACTTGTCAGTCATATCGTTTATGTATTTTCAAATATCTGTCTCATTTAGAAAGGCTTCCCCTAATACAAGATTATAAAGATGTTCTCCTATGTTTTCTTGTACATGTGTAGAGAGAGAGCGAGAGACGTTGCCACTGTTCTTTTATGGGACTCATATAGTACAAACTCAGGTGTCACAGATCCCGTTAAGTATTATTTTGTTAGAGTTATATTTCCAGCTTTATTGAGATATAACTGAGAAATTAAAATTGCATATATTTGAGGCATATGACATGATGACTTGATACACTTCTACGTTGTGAAATGATTACCACAATCAAGCTATTAATACATTTGTCACCTCACATAATTACTTTTTGTGAATGTGCGGTAGAAACACTTAAGATCTACTCTCAGCAAATTTTCAAGTATGCAATAACAATACTATTATTGTACCCTTTAATAACAATACTATTATTGTACCCTTTGACCTAAATCTCATTTCTCTACCCCCACAGCCTTTGGCAGTCACCATGCTAGTCTCTGCTTCTGTGAGTTCAACTTTCTTAGATTCCACATATAAGTTAGATCATACAATATTTATTTTGCTGTGTCTGGCTTTATAACCATTATGAAAAACAGTATGAAAATCGCTCAAAAAATTAAAAATAGACTTATCATATGATCCAGGAATTTCATTTGGGGGCATGTATTGAAAGGAAATGAACTCAGTATCTAGAAGAGATATCCGCATTTCCATGTTCATTGCAGCATTATTCGCAAAATTCAAGGTATGGAAATAACCATCTGTCAACAGATGAATGGATAGAGAAAATGTGATATATTTATAATGGGATATCATTCAGCCATAAAAAGGAGGGAAATTCTGCCATTTACAAGGAGAAATCTGGAGGACATTACATTAAGTGAAATGGTCCCAACAAGTATCAGTCAACCCTTCCTCCCCACTTCCTTTATTAACTATCCCTCCTTTGTACTCTTACAGTTCTCTATGATTTCACACCCAGATGTCTCATATTTACTTATCTGCATTTCTCTCCCCTCAGTACACTCTTAAATTCAGAGATTCTGTCTTAGTCATGTTTACTCCCTGTTACTCATGTAACGATAATGTCACACAGCAAGTTCTCATTTACTACTAACATGAGAATGAATAAAAATAAGATCAAAGCAATTGTTATTTGGTCTTAAATTCACGCATTTATTGCTATGTGTAAATAAAGACTACATATTTTGAAACCCAAATACTACCATACTTTCTTGTATACTGATTAGAAAGAATGGGACATCTTGTTTATGAGAACATTGTTGAAAACAATATATTGGGTAGCTCTAAAAACTTAGACCTTTAAAAATATCTAGGCATTTTATATATAAAAATTTATTCTTCTTATATGGTATTAAAGACATTGATTTATGCAACAACTTTTGGGTTAAGTAGACCTACCAAATCCCTAATGAGCACCTTAAGTACTAGATGTTTACCAGTACTTAAGTCAGTGTACAAGCAAATTTGAATCTTCTGGTTACATCCAATTTACCTATCAAAGAAGATAATCAATAATCTTCTGCCATAATATTCAAATAAATGTTACTATGATAATATTGATTCTTGAATAGGATTTTCTGCCTGACGAGTCATAAATTAAAATAGCCCACAAATTGCATTGGTCTTACAAGAAGAGATTGAAGTATGAAATGAGAAAATTGAATTTATTCAAATAAAATTAATTGGAAAATATTTCTTCGAAGTTATTTATAAATAAATCAGTTCAAAGTTAAACAATCTTTGAATATTTAATAACATTTTTGAAGGTAAAATAATGGGTTTATAATGTTCTAAAATCTAACTATCTGATTGGCTGGTCATTCTGGGATGCTTTATAATGCTCAGGGACACACCATAGGGTCAAGCAGACTGGGCAAAAACTCCTTTGCAATACTCTAATAAGAATGTCATAGGATAAGCCCTAAGATTCCCTTTTTCAAAGCCCCAGATTTTAACAATCATATTAAATTATATGTTTTGAATATCACTTTACAAAATCCCTAGGGACATTTTTATTAACAGTCTTTTGCATTTCAAGAAATGACCTACTATATAAGTTTAAAAACTTAAAAAATAGGTAGATTGAAGGGCAACTCTAAATTTACTACTGCATTTGCTAATCTTTTTAAGACATTGTTGGAGGAAAAACCATAAAAAACTAGGGTTTTTTTTTTTTTTGTCTAGTCTTATTTAGCAGTGGACTATTTTCTATATAAGAAGTTATGAAAAATGGAAAGGTGCAGGCCATAATGGAGAAGTCTTCTTCCTTCCTTAATAGAATAGAGCTAGACTATGAATAGTCTATGAGACACCTTTGTGTCTCATCTGTGAGGTTAGGAAGAAGCAATTCTTTTGGGGGGATGTGTCTCCTAATGGTCCTTTTCTTCAAATTCTTCCAAGTATTCATAATAAATATTTTGCCAGGCAGTGGCAAATATTTTTACATGAGCCCATGTGTTTGCCATGTAAATCATTGACAAATCTGTGTATTTAAAGATTGGACTCCACCAACTGTTGAGTTTTGCATAAATTTCCTGAGCTGTGTCTCTGTATATTAAATATATATCTCTAAAGAATTGAAAATGAAGAATAATATACCCAAGTAAAGCTCTCATTAGCAATATGGGAAATATATGTTCGAGTATAAAATGGAAAAATATATCTACTCTTGATTAAAAGGTGCATAACATTATAAGTGCAAAGAATTAGTTTTATTGATACTTATATGTATCTGTCATTTTAACCTCATTACCTTTTTAAAGACCGTATCTCCAAACACAATCACATTTTGAGATACTAGGAGTTAGGACGTTAGCATATCAATCTTGAGACAACAAAATTCAGCTCCTAACAGTGTATAAGAAAAAATTTCAGCTATTCCAGAATTGAAACTCAGCTATAGAAATTAAGAGACATTACAAAATTCCTCTGAATTCTCATTTTGTCTCAGACTCCTATTCAGTGTATGATCTGGGCCCCCATTACTAATAACTTATGTTGGCATGCAAGATAAAGCATGTTTTCCATCCCTGTTCCTACATACCAGAAATATCTACAAAGACAACTACAATGTTAATTTCTAAAATTAAGTCTATGTTGCTGCCTAAATGCAGTCTTTCCTAACTCATTCAATATCAGTATCACAAACATGAGTGTTTCCTCTCCATTATGCCTCATTTCCAATAATCGACTTCTGTTAAACTTCGTAATACTTTTTGGGTTTGTCCCTGCTTCTGAACTGATGCATAAAACAATGTCATTGCTCACTGTTCCTCACCTAAACCTTCCAGTGGCTCTCAATTTCACTCTGATTATAGCCAAAATCTTTACGGTGCTCCCCAAGTTTGTAAACAATTCTCATTATTTCATTAACTAGTTCACAGACTTGTGTTTCAGGTGTTTTATTCTGTTTTGTTGCCTATCTCCCCAGAGAGAAAGTAAGCTACACTGACAGTTTTGTTTTTTTTTTTTCCATTCGTTGCAAAATCTGAGAATACAACCGACATCCTGACTGATGGTTGAACATACTGTCCATACAAGGACATTATTTAGCTTTCCCATTGTACTTCTTCTCTCACTGAAATGATGTTATTGGAAAACAATAACCCGAAGAGCAGCACCAACAAAGTGCAAGATGTTAACCATTTTTTTAAGATCACTAATTGTATGTTTAGAAACACTCTCTTGAAGCATTTATGAGTCTCTGTATTAGTGACACCACAATAAATTTCATTATAATGAGCAATATCTTAAGTCTGAACCATTTTACCATCTTTTCATACATTCATGAACCAGCAGTATTTAACAGATTTCTAAATGCTTCCCGTTTGTAAAACAAAAGTTATATTCTGTTCTAAAACGATCACATTATATCTTTATCTATTAGCCACTCTTTTTTTGTGAGACTCCAGTATAAACCATGTTAAATCTCTAAATCATGTTAATTCACTTATCACAAGTAAGTTCTATATGATCAGTTTTGAAAATTTTTCTTGAGCCTGTTTCTCTCCGTATAGCTTCCTGTTAAACTCTGGGAATATGAAATGTCATGGGATGAGCTAGTATCTCCTGGCTAGCTTCAGTTCTGTTTCTGTTTTCTACCCATGGATATTACCACTGTAAGTCTCCATGTCAGAGAGTTAAACTACCGTGCATATGCTTATAAATACATATTCAGCCTATGACATTTTGCCACTCCCCACAACAAACTTCTGTCTCACCATAGTCTTCTATATGAGCCTGGGGGGGGGGGGGGAGAAACTCACTTAGATGTACCCAGGAGAAGGAGCTATGAGGAAAATAAACTCACAAAGGACAATTTAAAAATAAAATTTTTTTCCAGCTTCCTAGTTTAAAAATATCATGCTTGTTGAGACTTGCAATGATTAAAAATAGCCCTTAAGTAGAAAGATGATGTTTTTTTAAGATCTGTTTATTTGAGATTTTATGTCAAAAATATTTAAGAATCAGCATTCATATTTCATCACTAAGGTCTTTTAAGTCCTCAGAGCCAGCCACTTCCTCCACCCCCCACCACGTATACACAATATTAACTACTTCTTCCATATGCTTTGAGACTCAGTATTAACCACTTTCTTAGTATGCCCTGTAGGCTCAGAGTTCAGCTTTATTTTGAAAAAGAATAACTCAGTTTAGAAGTTTTCCTATACAGAGCTTGGCTAGAAAGACAAAGCCAGTGTTCTTTCCATGAAATAACCCTTATTGACAAATGTGTGGTAAAGAATTCCTCATTCATAAAATGAAAAAAAAAAAAAGTTGATATGAAATAGAAGTGTAAATTTAAATGAATAGTTTTAAGGTCTATTGATTTGTAAATTTATGGTTCGAAAATTCACTTTAAAAAATCGAGTTTAGGGACGCCTGCATGGCTTAGTCAGTTAAGTGGCTGCCTTCGGCTCGGGTCATGATCCCAATGTCCTGGGATCGAGTCCCACGTAGGGCTCCTTGCTCGGCAGGGAGCCTGTTCCCTCTGCCTCTGCCTGCTGCTCTGCCTTCCTGTGCGCGCTCTCTCTCTCTGACAAATAAATAAAAATAAAATCCTTTAAAAAAAATTGTATTCTTAAAAAAAAAAAATCGAGTTTAAATTTTAGTGACAGAGGCTTTGCCAGGAATTTTTAGTGCCGAGAGAGAGATGTATTTCTGCACTCCTTAGGAAGGTCACTGATCAAATACATTCACTAATTTAAACTTTTTCTACTTCTTTTTCTCCTATACTAGGAAGTGCCTACTCTAATGAACTTGTTCATCTTCCTGCTTGTAATGCTTATATTTTTAAATTTATTTTAATTTAATTTTATTTTTTGAGAGAGAAAGAGATTGAGAGGGAGAGAGAGAATCGCAGGTGGAAGACTCAGCACGGAGCCTGAGGCAGGGCTCCATCTCATGACGCTGAGATCATGATCTGAGCCAAAACCAAGAGTCTGACACTTAGCTGACTGAGCCACCCAGGTGCCCCAACTTATATATTTTTTAATATGTAGAATCTCATTAGAATGTGAGGGTAAAGTGATAGTCTAAGTACAACTGTGCCTGAGACACAGTCCAGGAAGTAACAACAACCACAGAAGGCAATTTCTCTCAGAAAAAAAAAATTAAAATATGTTTAACAACATTTGTTCTCTGCCACTGATTGGCAGCTACAAGAGAAGAGCGCTTGACGGAATGAGCACTGGGTATTACATGCAACTGATGAATCACGAAATTCTACCCCCAAACTAATAATACACCATATGTTAATGAAGTTGAATTTAAATAAAAGATTTAAAAAAATAAATATATACAAGAGACAAAGAAAAGTTTACATGTTCCTCTTAGTCTTTAAAAAAAATACAAACACTTAAAACAGCATATTTAATTCTAACAAAGGTTTACCAAGTCAGGAGGCTCTTAAGGACATGCCAAAACCCTATATGTAAAAAATTAATAGGAAACCTTAGGCATGCCGTTGGCTTCTGAGAAGAAGTGGGAAACTGAGGCATATTCCCATGGCTCCTCAGGGTCATCTTGCTGGATTTCTCATAGATTGGTAGGGATAGTTCCTGGCCAGGAACTCAATTCTGGCCACTGACAAGCTTCCACACACAGTTAACAGGAGAAGAGAGACAGACGGGATTGCATGCTGCCAGTTCTGGATCATCACCAAGATCACATTTCAACTGGCAGATTTCCCAGGAGTTTTGTGTGATAAAACTGCCTATGATGTTATAATCCAGTGAATAATAATTTCCTATAAGGTCAGATGCAATGCCCAGAGTAGCTAACACTTGACTGAACCTAGTGAACCCGCCTCTTTCACTATCAAGTTGCAAGTGAATGTAGAACAATTTGTAACTTGATTTGAGCTGTGTGATGTCTGGATGCAGATATGTGCATTGGGAAAGGAGGTGGGAAGTAAGAAAGATTCGATAATAATTTTGGGGCCTGGTACTGTGATAATTACTTTTGTTATTTTGTCTCATTTTATTCTTTAAAAAAAAAAAGCAGCTACTTTATATTCTTCATCATAAAGACAGGTCTTTCTGGCTCTGGATCCTAGACCCTTTATATAACACCAGAGTATTCTTTGTGTGAAACAGAAGGTTCTGGTATTCGTTTACTACTATTTAACACAAGCTAAAAGTTATTTGTTGGTTTCCTTATAGGTCTATGTATTGTCACAGGAGGTCTCCTGTCTAGCCTGTGAATGACATGTCCCAGCTTTGGCAACACCATGTAGCTCATATTATACTGTCCAGCCATATTCAGGTGAAGATCCCAGGAAAGGCTGGACAAGTCTGGAAGTGAGGCATAGACAAGTTTTTCTAGGTTCAGACCATGAACCTGCAAATTTATTGGGACACTGAAAACTATTTTAGGGGGAGAGAGATAAGAATCACATTGCTTTCATTCATTTATTGATGCATCCAAACATGTGCCCATTTCTCTCTCATTAAACAAACATCACTTGTGCACCTACATGCACCAGGCGTTGTTAGGCATCGCAAATGCAATATATGCATTTATATATATGACAAGTATAGTTTCTGCCCTTATGTAACAAGTAGTCTCTTAGGAGAAAATGATACAAAAAATAATTATCTAAGTAAGTCTATTCGCACAACATTTGTAAAGTATAATGAGGGAGAATGTCAGGAGCTATATAATGATGACACCAGGCAATCCGAACTACTCTAGATGCTCTAGATAGACTGACTGAGAGTGGGAGATAAAGAGGTAAAGGAATGTGATGTATGAAGGGGGAGAAGGGTATGGCTAACATTGCAGATAAAAGGGGCATTCTGCAGGGGGTTCTGTGGTGAGAAAGCTGGACTGGAAGTCTGAGAACACAAAGCTAGGGGTCGAGAAATTCTGGAGAGTGCTAGGCAGGAGCCAGATCAGACATGTCCTCTTCAAGAAGTTCAGTTTTCATCCTAAAAGGTGCAAGAAACTTTTAAAAGGCTTTCAGCAAAGGAAGTGTCATGATTAGATTCACGTTTTGGAAAGATCACTGTAGGTGCTGTGTTTAGAATAGACTGGGGCAAAAAACTAAAGTGTTTCAGACGGGAAATGACAGCAGCTTGGGTCAGAGTGATGGGAGCAGGATGAGAAATGCAAGTGGGGAGAACATACTCTTCAGTGCTTACAGATGTGGAGGGAGGGAAAAGGGCATGGAGGGTAAAGGGACCCAGACATGTTCAACAGAAGAGATGAAATTGCACAGATTCTCATTAAATACGGTCACTACCCTCATCTCATCTTTCTGGGCATTTGTCTCTTTTAGCAGGGAAAATTGCTCCACCAATCCTTTCGATCAGTAGGTGATTCCTCTACCTGACCCCCTAGAATTGTCTGGAAAGTTCCAGAAAAGCTAAACTAAACTGCAAAACAAATCACCCATGGAATTTTTTTTCCCCGTTTGCCTTCTCTTTCTTTTCCCCTGATATATGTCCTCATATCTCTCATCCCACATAAAATCACTTTTCTCCATCAATCCTTTAAGCTTGAGACATTCTTGTCATTCCCTCTAGAAAGCACTAAGTAAGACTTAGAGGAGAAGGTAGTGGAAATACGCATTTCTCTTTGGAGGGAACAATGTTTTCCTTCACAGTTATTTGTTATCTAGATCATGAGATATTATGGAGTTTACAACAATCTCGCGCACTCGTAAGATCAGGAGAAAGAAAAGAAAACCCTCCTGACCACAAAGCCAATACCCAGGAACTGAATGTTTGGTTTTATTTCATCCAATTTTTAGAACTTGGTTAAACCATTGTTATTGAATGAATGTCTTTCATTGTCTACATAAAAGAATGCACAATGATACAAGGTGATGATAATGAGACTGTCGGTACCCAAAAACTTTAGTTACTGAGTTGGGACTATAACCTCGAAATTTTGACTTCATTGTGGGGTTGGCTTCAGTCCTGAGCTCCTGCCCCTCACCGCACAGTCCCAGTCAGCACCACATCTGATAGGCAGCTAAATCTGCCTCGGCCGCTAACTAGTTTTGTGGCTCTGGAAAATTCATCTGACCTCCACAGACCTCAATATCCTGGTTGCAAATGAAAAGGTGAATCTTGATAATTTTTGAAGTATCTTCCACTTCTAACTTTCTAAAAAAGACAAATCTTTGTCGGTCTGACACAGATGATGCATGTGTGAGCCCCTGTTTTTGTAATTCACTTTTTCAATCATGTGGATCATATAATTTAGGAGCAAGTATCATCTATTTCTTTCTCCTTTGAGGAATAAAAGCTGATAAATAATGAGCAAGGCATTTGCAATTTTAAGACTCTGGGCATTGAGATGTTTGCTAACACGCAGGTCATATCTTTCTATCCCCTCTCGTCCATTTCGGTCTCTCCCCACCCTCCCCCCTCACCCCAGACATGCCTCTCCAGGGCCATGAGTTTCTCCTTTGGCAGAAATTTTTTCAAGGCAACTCACTAAGGAAGTACTTCCAAATCAAAACTTAACAGCCCTTCATGCTCTTAAAGATAATCTTAGTAAGGAGGAAAGTAAACTGATTTCCTGCTCAAAAATATTACCTATAGGGAGACCTGTGTGGCTCAGTCCGTTAAGCATCTGCCTTGGACTCAGGTTATGATCCCAAAGTCTGGGATAGAGCTCTGTGTCCCTGCTCCTTGCTCAGTGGGAAGTCTACTTATCCCAATCCCTCTTCCTCTCCTCTCCCCCCTACCCCCTGCCCGGTGGAGCTCTCTCTTGTTCACCTGCTTGCTCTCACTGTCTCCCAAATAAATAAATAAAATCTTTAAAAAATTTATTACCTACAAAGTTGTCAGTGACCAATAGACTAAATGATAATGGTGTTATTTACATTAAAAATAGAAACTATTAGGGACGCCTGGGTGGCTCAGGTCATGATCCCAGGGTCCTGGGATCGAGTCCCGCATCGGGTTCCTTGCTCGGCGGGGAGCCTGCTTCTCTCGCTGCCTCTGCCTGCCTCTCTGCCTGCTTGTGTTTACTCTCTCTCTCTCTCTCTCTGGTAAATAAATAAAGTTAAAAAAAAAAAAGAAAGAAACTATTAACACCAGTGGGTTCCTTATTGATCAGGTGGCAATGGGAAATGTGTGGGAGCAGGTCTCATGGCCTGGGCAGCACTATCTGCTTCCAAAACACATCCTAAGAATAAACCCTATAGATTCCCATTATTTAATCTTGTTTTAGCACGATTAGAAAGGGCCACCATAAGGGGAGAGAGAAGTGCAAACCTCCTACATCATGTAGTATTGGGGATGGCGGCGGGGTGGGGGCGGGGGGGAGTAAAGTTCAGGAATCATTAAATATATGTGACTGCCTGCTTGTCACCCTGCGGAGAAAAGAGCAACGGGGGAAAATACAGTCAATCTCCTCTAGAATAAACCTTTTATTAACGGTCACTGAAACAGCAAAATTAATGTTCTCTGACATCAGTACTTAGTGACCTGAGAGATTTCTTTTAAAATTTCAGGTATGTTCGAGGTGTCAAATACACACCAGATTTTTAAAAGCCTTGGTGCAAAACAAAAGAAGGAAAATATCTTATTAATAAATTTTGTATTGCTTATATCTCAAAATAAAATTTTAGATACATTGGATTAAATTAAAATCTTTTATTGAAATTAATTCCACTTGTTTCTTTTTTTCTTTTTTAAAAATGTGTCTATTAGAAAATTTAAAATTACACATATTTTTCCACTGTATTTCTTGGGACTGTACTGCATTACACTGAGAAAAATCGACGTCTGTACTCAGTGGGCAAGGTAATCAAGCCAAGCCGAGCATTTAACGTGAAACATATGCAAATAAGTACAGAAAGCTACTCAAATTTAAACATCTTCAGAAACTACCGATTTCTTTCTTAAATATGTTTGTTACATCCTACAGTGAGATTCATTTCTAGTGGTAGGGAAAATAATCAATGTGGACTTTGAATTTGTCAACATTTGGGCGATCCATTAATTTTAGGAATTTAATTAAGCCTTGTGGGGGGGGCTTACATGTACATAATTTAGGAATTTTTAAGCTAGAATCAGAGATCTGTTTATTCTATGACTAATTAATCAGTTACTTCAAATTTGAATAGAGTTACAATTAGATTGTCACAGCAACATTTTTATCACACCTGATATTTTCTCAAAGTACTGTTGCTTACGTGATAAGTCCATAGAATATGCTGCAAAGAGGTTCTTCTGTTTGACATAACTATTACTCTGACCATTCATTTAAAAGGATACTAAAATATGGGCACCTGGATGGCTTAGTTTGTTGAGCATCTGACTCTTGGTTTTAGCTCAGGTCATGGTCCTGGGATGGAGCTCTGCGTTGGGAGTCTGTGCTCCGTCAGGAGTCTGCTTGTGGATTCTCTCTCTCCCTAACTTGTACTATCTCTCTCTCTCTCTTTAAAATAAATACATACATCTTTAAAAAATATTTTAAAATAACTTGTGTATGTAATCTTTATTTGTCAGCTTTCACAACATAAACAAAAGCAGATTTATAGAATGGACAGCAAGAATAGACTGTTATTATTAAAACGAAAGATGTTTAGTGCTATTTTATCTAAATGGATTCACTGTGATGTTAACTTGAGAATTCATATAGTCACAATAGATTTCATTTGTGGTTATTCTGTGAAGAGGATTTTTAAATCAAATCTCACTTTAGGGTATAAAACCAACCTTTCCTGGACTAAGAGAGAATAGCTAATTGCGTATTTTATAGCTATTATAGAGACCCAGGAAATTAATTCTTAGTACTTTACCTTGATAAAGTCACAGTCTATCTTTCTCTTCAAAAGTTCTTTGTCTTCAAAAAAAAAAAAAATTATTTGTCTTCATTTACTTTGCTGGTGCCATAGACTGAACCTTTGTGCTCTACTCGACCCCTTCAATTCATAGGTTGAAACCTAATCCCCAAAGTGATGACATTTGGAGGTGAGGTCTTTGGGAGGTGATTAGGTTAAGGGTGGACCTGTCATGAATGGGATTAGTGCCCTGACAAAAGAGGCCCCAGAGAAATCCCTCTCCCCTCTACCTAGCTTACAGTCAAAACACTGTGAAGCCAGAAGTGGTTTCTCAGCCTCCAGAACTATGAACAATAAATATGTGTTGTTTATAATCCCCCCAGTCTTTGATAGTTGGGTATCGCCGTCTGAGTTGAAAAAGATAGTTTCCTTATTGATTGAAAATTTATAATTAATAAAATCCACGGCCAGATACCTTCAGTCACACAGTTCTTATACCTTAGAGATAAGAGGGATTCAAGATGGTAAAGAAGATTGGTCACCCGCTGAGTTTTTTCTAACAGGAGAAGGGATAAGTAACAGGATTGGTAAGTAGAATGTATATAGTTAGTAGTATATGAAGCTAGGAACCAATCATCTGATATTTAAATTTCTAAGTGTGTCCTTCTCTTTGATGTGAAAACAAATAATTTCCATACCAAAACTATAAAATTAATTCTACTGTAGTTGAAAATAGGAATGAGAAAATTGTATGAACTACTTTTTCTTGGGGGTGGGAGTGTAACTTACCCTCTCAAAGTCTGAAAAGCATAAATAAACAGCTCCTTCTAAAACTAAACTAAATAGCACTCCCCTCAAAAAAATTATGTGAATTTTTAAATTTATTTTATTCTTCGTGGATTGTCTGTTAAAACACAGTCACCATCAACATGTTGTTGACACTTCAAGTCTTATACATAAACTGGGGCTCGGTATTTTATCTCACTGTTTACATAAGTCAGGAGAGTAGAAGTGTAAGAATCCAGCTAAAGTCAGAAATTAGTAATTAAAATTGAAACAAAATTAAATAGGTCCTTTTTCCTATATCAGCATCAAGTTTATTTATTGAGAAAATAATTTTCTCCAAATTCATAAGATGAGTAATAAAGCCAGTCATATAGTGTGCTATGTATCTTTGACTCCTTTTACAAGGATAACTAGTTGTTTGGTCTTCTTTTTTAGCCCTCAGCTATATGTTTAGACTCAGCTTCTTCCTCCACGCTGAACAGCAGTATTAAAGCTGTAAAATAACGAAGGCATAATGTTGAAAGCAGTAGATAAATTTTGTCTTTCCACTGTGACTATTTATATATTTACTCATTCATTCTAAAAATATTTCTCAAGAATCTTCTTTGTACCAGAAACTCTGCAACACATTAGCTATAGAGATAAATAATGTCAAGTAGGTAAGAGGGTGTACAGAAGTAAATATGTCAATAAGGAATTAACTGATATTATTCATTATAGTTGATGCTGGTATATGTATATCCAGAGAAAGCCCATCACTGTGAGGTGTGTGTTTCTGGAAGGCTTTCTGGGAATGAAAGCTGGCCAGAGTAGGAGAAGATGGCATGGTTGTCCGAGTGGCTGAATGAGGAGGTGGCATGTTTGGGACAGAGGACTATGGAGCTTAGAATGTCTGCATGAGGGGAAGAAAAGTGCATGATGGAAGAAGATAGAATTTCTCATTCACTAGTTGCTTCACATACAAATTTCGCTTTCCTCCCTTAACTAGTAATTTCACAGTGATTACTGATTATCAGTAATGTTCTTAAACATTAATTCCATACCCTTCACAAGGACAAGATGATCTGTACTTTGTACTTATTAACATCTTTCCAGTGTAATACAACTGATGGCTTATGATGCTTTGGATTCCCTTCAAATCTGGGTATCGGGCAGCATCTGGATGCTGACGTTTAGTACTGCAAAGTGTTATCACCCTTTAGATAATGAGAGAATGTTCCAGGATGTTCAACCCAAATCCTATTCTCAACTTTACAAACTTAGGTCTCTTCTGAGGTCAATACTGCAGTGACACTGTGAAAAACTACCTCAAAAGAGACTCCCAGGGTTTTTTGTTGTTGTTGTTTTGTTTTGTTTTTAAGATTTTATTTATTCATTTGATAAAGAGAGACACAGTGAGAGAGGGAACACAAGAAAGGGAGGTGGGAGAGGGAGAAGAAGGCTTCCCGCTGAGCAGGGAGCCTGATACGGAACCGGATACAGGACCCTGGGATCCTGACCTGAGCTGAAAGCAGATGCTTAATGACTGAGCCACCCAGGCGCCCCTCCCAGTGTTTTTCTGCCCAGTATTTCCTGCCTCCATAATACCCCAGTAATGAAGCGTGGCTGAAAGGCAGTCAGGGACAAGGGGAAATCCCCCCCACCCTGAGAGGGAACCACCTTTAAAAGGATTTTATACCACCCTGGAAGGAGCCCTCCACCCTTTCCCACGTGATAGATGACAAAAACCTGATTGGATGACAGACTTAAGGAGGGTTAATCAGATTAAAAGAGCCTGCCAACAAGCCCATAAAAGCCCCTACACTTAGAAACTCCCATAGCAACCCTCTTGGGTTTTCTCCCTCTTTGGAAGCTTTGTACTATCTTTCAATAATCTTTACTATTGGTCAATAAATTCTGCTTTGCTGTTTGTCTGGTTTACCTCTTCCTCTGGTCTAGCTCTTCTTCAAAGCCCAGGGACCAAAAACCCCAGGTGTTAAAGGAAAAGAAATCCTGGAACACCAGGGCGGGAAATTTTCTCTTGAACTTCGTTCCAGTTGGAGAAAGACATTTCCTTCGTTTGTGCAGACTTGTAACTTGTGCAGACACAACCAAAGGCCATTGCAATAAAAATGAAATAGTGAGAATACATCAACTTCAAGAAATTATGTCGTAAAGGCTTCTCTAGCCCTTTGCTAAGTGAGAATCCCGTCTTCACCATGCCCAGAAGGTGCATATCACTTGGATGCCATTTATCTACAAGGAGAAAGAAAAAGGAAGCTTCTTTGCCACTCTTTGGACTTCTAGCTTGCCTATTTCAACTAACTAAATCAATGATGTCCTAAAAATTAGGACCTTTAAGTATTATATGTTTTAAATAATCTTACTGTTCTTAAATTCTGGGACTAGATATGAAAATATTCTTATTTGAACTCGTCTTGTGACTTTTGAATTCCCCTGGGATTTGGTAATGAGGCACCCTAAGGAAGCATCCAGAAAATGTACCTTCCTCTTAACCAAATTGAGTAAAAGGAAAAAAAGCTCAAACTGTCTTCAGCTTTCAACAATGTTTTGGGTAGAGTAAAATTACTGTGACGGAAATATAAGTAAATATTTTGACTACATTTCTTATATGTATGATGCACCAAAATTGCATTATAAATGTTTGGAGATGGTTAAATAGTTACTCACATGGCAATAATATGTCTAGATGATATGAAACAGATAGGTTCTGCTTGTTATCAAATGGACTTTCCACCACTAGAGAAGAATTTAGCAAGAAATTCTTGAGCATTTGCAAACCTCCTTATAGCTTTCATTTACTTTTACTGAATGTCTAGGTACCAAAAATAAAGAGGCATTGTGCATGATTATCATTATCTTTGTTATTGCTAAGATTTAAGTCTATTCACTATCAAGTGTGGAAGCCCCTTGTCTGTCTGAACTAAGAAATCCCATCCCTATTTGAGGACAGAGAAGGCACTGGGAAGGTGAAAGACATGTTGATGGCTTGCCCTTCCTCCTCTCTGAGTCAGTATATATATCAGGAGACTCCGACCAGAGACAGGATTAGTAGGCAGAACCCTGGGTAGAAAGGCACAGTTCTTTCAGTTGTGGGATCTAAATCTCTGTCAATCACTATCTTTCATCATTTCTTTTTTTTTTTTTTTTTAAGATTTTATTTATTTATTTGACACAGAGAGATCACAAGTAGGCAGAGAGGCGGGCAGAGGGGGAGGGGGAAGCAGGCTTCCAGCTGAGCAGAGAGCCTGATGCAGGGCTTGATCACAGGACCCTGAGATCGTGACCTGAGCCAAAGGCAGAGGCTTAATCCACTGAGCCACCCAGGCACCCCTCTTTTATCATTTCTTAAATGCAAATGAAAGATTAAAGGTGAATCCAATTAGCTTTAATTTTGTATGTGTTCTTTTCATCTCATAATCAGCCATTCCTGGTTTAATGCAAGCATCCGTAGAAGGACAGTCTGGTTCTGCTCCTGGAAAAGTAGATAAGCAATTTTGGACACCCCAGGGGAGCAGGATCACTGAAAGTCATTGGATTACTGTCATAGGACTGCTTGAATCATACTGTCTTGGTTGGGGAGAGGTTGGAATGGATACCGGTGCTGACGTAGGAAACTTAATAGATACTGAACTCTTTCTACATGCTAAGCTTATTATAGAATTTTCCTTGGATTTTATAATCAGATTATATATGCATAACAAACTCCTAAACACTATGTTCACATCTTGTGATATTTAACGATTACTACTTGCGAAATGTCAGACAAAGAAAGACAAATACCATATGATTTCAGTTATATGTGGAATCCAAAAAACAAAACAAATGAATAAACAAAACAAAACAGAAACAGACTTATAAATACAGAGAACAATCTGGTGGTTGCCAGAGGGAAGGAGTTGGGGGGATGGGCGACATAGAAGAAGGGGATTAAAAGGCACAAACTTCCAGTTATAAAAGAAATAAGACACGTGGATACAATGTACAGCATAGAATATAGTTAAAAAAAGGTAAGTACTGAAAATCCTTTGGAGACAATCCCTATGTACAGACTGAGTTACAGAACCTTATAAATTGATGAAATGGAATTTGGGGGTGTATTTATCTTTTGGAACTGAGTGATACAATTGAGAATTCAAAATACAATTTGATTTAACCTATCAATATATGTTGTCCAATATATGTACTTAACTTCGTAAGAGAACACAACTTTGAAACCACTTTTAATGTGTTTCAATTTTTTGTGAATAGTGAATGCTACCCATCTGCTATATAGAAACAAAAAGTGATTTGGAAAAGATTTATAATCCATTGAATGCATTTTCAACTTTAATGTTTTCTTGCACAAGAATCCAAAATTGGTATTTTCTTCCCAATGTTTGTACATCACCAATAGTTTTATATTCAAGGAAACAATTTTTTGAGATTGGTTTATCTTGTTTTTCACATTCTTCATCAGATATGTATATCTCTGCTCACTCAAAAGAGCGAGGTAGGAAAAAATACCATTATTATCCTCTTTTAAGGGAGTGTCAAGAGCACTGCAGAGTACTGAAAACCATGTTTGCCACCTTCAGACCTTGTCCCTCTTTCATTGATTTTCATGGAATTGAGTCACATTTCTCTGAAATAAATTTTCTTGCCAGTTATTTGAAATACTCTGCCTCTGGGCTCCTTGTTAAGAGGAATTTTCCAAGAGAAATCTCATTTTCGGTAGCTCCTAAGCATTGACATCTACTCTGGACTGAAGCAAACTTCTCACCCTACAATCAGTCAACACAGTGGATCCCCTAGGAAGCTCTGGACTAGTTCACGTTACATTAAGAAGAAGGAGAAGCTGCTAATTTTGTTATTCTTGGAAATAAACACAAGAGTATAAAACATCCTTCTCCTTTAAGGTTGAGGTTGAGGACTTAGTCCAGGCTTTTCTTTGGAACTTCCATGAGTGGTCAGTGCCTGATTAAATGGACTCATAAGCCTTGAACTATGTTCAGCATTTAATTCAACTGAGTAAACATTCATTGACCTATCACAGCCAGGTACTGGTGCAAGGGATTGTGTGAGGAAACATGACAGACCCTTCTCAAATAGCTCACTCCAAGCCATAATTAAAATGCAGGACATGAGGGGAGTAAGTACAACTGTAAATGTAGATTGAAGGTACAATATCAGTATGGAATGAAAAGAAGAACAGTCGCTGGTAGGAGCGACCAGGAGACTTAGAGGCTGGGTTGGAAGACCTGCAGGGATTCACTACGAGGAAATGAGGGTTGCATAATCCAGACAAAGTATCAGCATCTGCAATCCTGCAGTAATTGGAAAGATCCAGACATGGTCAGAGCACGTCTGTCTGTCTGTCTGTATGTCTGAAGCAGAACTGTGCAAGCTGAGGGGAAGGGGTGGAGGAAAGGAGAGAGGGGTCGTGATAAAGGAGCTAAGGGCCTTTCAGGCTTTATAAACCTAGGGCTGTTTCCTGGAGTCTGTGAAAGAAGTGCACAGACTTATAAAGGAGAAGGAGACACAGTTAACTTCGCATTTTGTGAGGATCCTCTCAGCAGTGTGGTGCATAGGTGAGGAGAACTCAGAGTCAAATAGCCATGGGGAGAAAACTGATTAATTTTCCAAGTTTAGGCCTGAAATAAGGACCTCTGATGTTACGATATCTCATCGTCAGAACTGAGGAGTGGTACTGAAGTGGTATTGAAGTGAAAAGAATTGTATTCTTTTGAATACAAAAAGAAGCCGGCTTGATAGTACCGGTCACAGAGGGGAGGTGGGTCATTCTGAATGCGCTTGTGGAACCAGCAAAATAGGGACAGACATTTTTAGACAACTTGCCTGAGATGAAATTAACAGGCAATAAACTGCACATGCTGGAAGTGAATACTTTGACAAGATTTTATAATATGGGTACACCTGTGAAAACATCACCACAATCACAATAGGGAACCTATCTGTCACCCCCACAAGTTGCCTTTTGCACTTTTATCATTTTTCTCTACACACTTTTGTCCCTTCTCAGGCAACTGCTGATCAACTTTCTGTCACTTGCATTTTCTAGAGTTTATATACATGGAATTAAACCGTATGTGCTTTCTCCCTCTCCAACTTTTCATTCAGCGTCCTTATTTTGAGATTCAACTGTGTGTGCACATCAATAGTTCTTTCTTTTTTATTGCCGAATGTTCTTCCATAGTATGGTCGTGGCCCGTTTTGTTTATCCATTCACTAGTTGGTGGAGATTTGAATTGTTCTTGGTTTTGGCTACTACAAACAAAACCACTATATTCGTTTGTAAGTCTTTGTATGGACATATGCCTTCTTTTCTTTTTCATAAATTCCTGAGACCGGAATGAGTTTATCCTATGATAAATGTAGGTTCCATTTATTTATTTATTTTAATTGTAAATTGTTTTCTAAAGTGATTACATTTTGATGAGCAATGTATGACAGTCCTAGTTTCTCCATATTCCTACCAACCTATATCATGGTTAGTCTTTTTTTATTTTAGCCATTCTAATAGATGTGTCATGATATCTCACTGTGGTTTTAATTGCATTTCCCTAATGACAAAAGATGCTGAACATCTTTCACATCTATATTTGCCATCATTATATCTTTTGATGGTGTTTATTCAAATCTTGCCCCCCCCCACCTTTTTTAAATTTAGGTGGTTTGTTTTCTTTTTTATTTCTACTTGGATAGTTGGATTACATATAGTCAGAGGGAACTGGAGCTAAACAACAGTTTTTTGATGCCAGGAACTCCCTAGATCTTAACTTAGGCCATGAGTGGGAAGAGAGGGGTTCATGTCTCATGTAGGTAAGTGCTGTGTCACTACACAGTATTTGCAAACGGGTGGATAAGCAATATGATAGCCCAAAATAGTTAATTATAAATTCATTGAGCTATATGTACCTCCGTGACTTTCAAGTGATAATTTCCTAATAGAAAAAAAAAATCTACTGGTAATTTAACCTTAGAGAATATGATCAAACCAGGCAAAATTCTTACATAGTCTTATGCTGGAGATTTCTATTATATACCTGATCTCAGATGTCTTCTCTCAGATCATCAGCATCTGTATATTTCTCCCTTTGTCCTTAGAGTTGCTCATTAGCTATATAGTACTGATCCAGATTAGGATTTCATGCCTCTAATTTTTTTAGCCACCCAAATTCTGGTTTTTGGTTTTTTGTTTATTTTCATTCCATTGTGTAAAACCCTATCTCAACTAGGTAACACTGGTGTATATACTTAGTGTTTTGCTTGCCTAAGCAAGGCACCATCTTAGGCCAGTTAAAATGCACCCATCTCCAGAAAGCCCTTAGGAAGGAAATTTAATTATAGTAGTACACTGATATAGAAGATGGTTTTACATACAGAACTTTTTTTTTTTTAATAGACAATCTTAAGCTTGACTCATATGGATAGCTGGCTGCCTACACGTTGACTCCCCTCACATCATCATGTTATTGATAGCTTATTCTTCTTTATTGCTCCTAACTCATTGTCCTTTATCATCAATTTTGGTGAGAAAATAAGGAAATAGAAAAACAGAGTCAGAAGAGGGAGGCAAACTGAACATTGAGTGGAAGACAGTTTTTAATAGTACATACAGATTTGAAATATATTTGGAGCACTTAAAAAGAGCAATTTTTATATAAACTATAGAACCAAAAGCTATATGATAGGCAACTCCTAGAAAATGAGTAATTGGGGGCACCTGGGAGGCTTAGTTGGTTAAGCAACTGCCTTCAGCTCAGGTCATGATCCTGGAGTCCCAGGTTGAGTCCCACATAGGGCTCCCTCTCGGTAGGGAGCCTGCTTCTCCCTCTGACCTCTCTCTTCTCATGCTCTCTCTCTCTCTCTCTCAAATAAATAAATAAAATAAGAAACTTTAAAAAAAAGAAAATGAGTAATTGGAAAGTTGGGGGGACTAAATTAAATTATGTCCCCCCAAAAGATTTGTTAGGGTCCTAACCCCAAGTACCTCAGAATTTGATCACATTTGGGGAAAGAGTTATAGCAGATGAAATTAGTTAAGATAAGGTCATATCGGAGTAGGATAAACCCTTAATCCAATAGGACTGGCGTCCTTTTAAGAATAGAGTAGAGGATGTGAAGTGAAGCACCCAGCCATGTGATGAGAGAGACAAGAGATTGGAAAAATTCAGCTGCAAGGCAAGGAATACAAAAGATTGCCAGCTACTACTGGGAGGTAAGAAAAGACAAGGAAAGATGCTACCCCGAGTCTTAGAGAGAGCACAGGCTTCTCAACACCTTGATTTTGGATTTGAAACTTCCAGACCGTGATATCATAAATGCTATTGTTTTAAGCCCCCTGGTGTGTATGGTGCTTTGTAATGGTAGCCTTAGGGAACTAATACAGTAAGCAAATATATTTTAATAGAGCTTTAGTAGTCATATGAATATCTAGTTTACAGACAAAACCTTTCAATATTCACAAGGATAATAGTACTTTGGGGGTAGAAAACTCAGTGAAATTCTCATTTGCCCTCATATCCTGTGGGTTACAGGTTGAGGTCCTTTGAGGAATTCCTACCAATGGTTACAGGTCTACATTTTCAGTAACCTATTTCCTCATTCATAATAGCTTATTCCTTATTTTCAGGTCATCTTCATACATGCTTCATGATCTTTCCATACACATTGTGCAGCGCATTAACTAAGGGAGTTATCACAAGGCTGCTCAGACCAGGGTGTGGACAGGCAACGCTGGTACTTCCGTCAAGCGGAAATCCTAAACATGATGAGGGTGAAGACATGATGCATCTCTCACTTTTAAGAACATGACTTGGGTTGTTTTTAAAACAGAGAGAAAGGGAAGCCCATAAGTTAATAATCACTGTGAGAGGTTGGGGACTAGGTTAGCGATAGGGCAGACGGGATGGGGAGGCAGGCAAGCGCAGGAGGAAGTTTGCAGACAAACGAGCATGGGTGACAATGAGAGGAGGGAGGGAAGAAGAATGAAAAATGACACCAAGGAATGATTCCCTTTGAAGAGACACTTTATCCTTATTATTCTCTGCTCTAGAGAGTGATGACAAAGGCTGGCAGGGGCATGTGAAACCGTTTTCTCCTCTGGCTCTTTTATATGCTGTTTATGTTCCGTTCTCCCCTCTGTTGTCCTACACGCTGGAGCAGAAAGTGCTGGTCGGTCAGTTAATGTGTGGGCTCTGCTGTTTCCAAAACACATAGCTTTCCTCTCTGCATCGTAGACCAGTTAAATTCATTCCAACCTCAATAAACAGATAATTAACAACTGAGTGGTATTTTTAGCCCAGGAAATATGTTAGCCAAGATAGTCTGAGGAGCCGTTGTCAGGGAGGCAGAAAGGAATTCAGTGGCAAGGAAAAGAAATTAGCGAGTATAAAGGAAATGACTTTATTCTTGACCTTGAGACTAGAGTGAAAAACTTGTCTGTTTATAGGATCTAACACATTTGAAACAAATATAACTCCTCGCTTATATCATCTATGTGTATAAATTGGCAGCATAGATGAGAGACTCTGTTCTGTGATATCAACTGTTGTTTCTGGAAAGAAGGTATAAGGACACCCTATTTTGCAGGGTCTTGTACAATTTAATTTTCTCAGAAATATGTGCTCTATGCTATGTGAAAGGAGACAAGGAAAGGAAGGGGAAAACAAAGGTGATTATATCCATTCGTCTATTAAGGATAACTGGTATTCATTCCCCTTGTGTCTCTTCTTTTTCCTTTCTGGATTCTCATTCTAATGGAAGATGGTCCTCCGGAAAAGTCTCCCCAGGAGACTATGAGGAAAAGTGGAACGGCCTTCGTGAACATGCCACTCCTAGGTGCAAAAATGGTAGTTCATCAGAGACCGAGGTACCAACCCATTGAGGGCTGGTCAGGATCAGGACCAAACCTACTTCCATTTTCCATCTACCATTCTCTCTTATTATTCACCTACATAATTCAAAGGCCAAATGGTGGTTCCTTCAAAACTGTATAATTTTCTACCTCCATATCTCTACTCATTTGTAGGAAACCTTCTAGGTAGCCACCTAGAAATGATGGGCAGTTTTTCATCCATCTGCCATAATAGTTTAAAACAATCTTTCATATACATCCTGAAGAGAGGGGTATTGATGAATGGATGTGGAATTTCTACCAACTGTTGCCCTTTGTGATTTTCAGAGAACAATATTTATTGACTCTACCTTCCTGTTACCTAAATTGGGTTTTGTTTATTTGCCACGTTCAATAATTCAATGTATTCAACATTAGGTTTATCACCTCCCACCTTATTCCCTTTGCCTCTGCATTTTTAACTTCCCATTACTGCCCACTCATATCCCAGCTCAGTTGCCAAATCAATTTTGAATTTAGGCCCAGAAATGATGTAAGAAGTTAAATCCTGCCCCTGCTTCACCAACACTATCAGATGGAGTTCAGTTGTCATCTTCCCTTCTGGATATGGAGACATCAGAAGTGGTGCCTTAGTAATACCCTTTGAGCTATTCCTTGCATCCCAGTCTGCAAATATGAATTTGACCTTTCTGTCCAAGGAGAGTAATCAGGTGATTTAATGACTAGGTAGGAGATTCGAGGGGTTTGTTGGCCAATATAGTCCACAGAGGAGAGGCTCTAAAGTTTATCCAGTCTTCCTGACTAATTTTGAGCTTTTTTTTTTTATTACGATGCCTTCTCAGATATGATTGAAACTTCACTAATTTTTTTATCTTTTCATGAAGCTAATAAAAACTCGATTACTCAACTACTTACTTTATTGGTATCACCTTATGCTTAAATAATTATTACCATCTTCTGAAAGTAAGTTCTTATAGAATCTTTTAAAACATGGTTTTTTTTTTTTTAAGATTTTATTTATTTATTTGACAGACAGAGATCACAAGCAAGCAGACAGGCAGGCAGAGAGAGAGGTGGAAGCAGGCTCCCTGCTGAGCAAAGAGCCTGATGCAGGGCTGGATCCCAGGACCCTGGGATCATGCCCTGAGCTGAAGGCAGAGGCTTTAACCCACTGAGCCACCCAGGCACCCCTAAAACATGGGTTTTAACAAGCCTCAAGGCAATCCTGCTGCTTACTTGATTTTGAGAACCCTCCTCTCTGTGGCTAGTTCCCCTCACCCAACTTTCTCATGCCATCCACAGCTGAATTTAGCCTAAAACAAAGCCCCCACACGTACACACACTACACACCCCAGCACCCCCACTCCCTCACCACAGACTTGCTCCTAGGATTTATAAGTGTTCAAATGCGTGTTTACATGGAAGTAAAACTACTCTTTGAGCATTTATCAGACACAATGGAGCTAAATAGAACTTTATTAGACAGCAAATTCCTTAAACCAGTATTTATCAAATTTTAACATCCATTGGAATCACACTGTCAGAGGTCAGTCCTATTCAGCAGGTCCGAAATGGTGCCTAAGATTTTGCCTTGCTGATGAACTTCCAGTTGGTGCCACACCAAGCAGCAAGGACCTGGACTCAACCGTTGCCTCAATAAATATTTTCACTTATGTCTCAAAATATGGCTATGGTTTCCCTTTACACTCTTATCACTGGTATATTCACCATTGATAATGATAATGACCTTCTAGCACAAGGAATAGCTCACCTGAACATACCTGTCTCCATCTTCAAGTATTTAACAAGGTATTCTCTAAATCTGAATTAAAATACATCCACTTGCTTCTGGGCTTGTCAAGTTCTACCCATTATTTCAGACTTAACTTGCAAATTCCGCTTGCTGTCTTCAGTTTTCCCAGACTATTTCATGTTGGCACAATCCTTCCTAGAGTCTCTACCTCTTTTTAACACATCATATAGTGCTCTGTATTAAGTTATACTCATCTGTACTATAGACTACGTGCTAGATGTGTGATTTCTATGCATCTGACAGCAAAGTCATCTTCACTGAACTAAATCTGCTTATTCATAACCTCAATAAGAAGATTGACCTTAAGTGAGGAAAGCAAAAAATAAAACAATAGGAAAAAATTAGAAAAACTGGTAGACTGGTCACATGATCAATCCCCAACATATGTTGAGTTCCCAGAAGACAGGCTTATCCAGTTCTTCCAGATCTTGGTCCTCTCCACACTTATCTAGCCAATGTCCAACTCACAGATGATGCTACTGGTTTAATTAAATTAGGGAAGGACCAGGTGAAAATGATGTTTGTTAATAAAGTAGCAGCGTCTGATCAGTTATGCAGCATAGTGGGGCTCCAGGAGACCAGAACTGTTTTAATTAGGAACACAACTAGAGCTATCTCTAAGAAACAGGAAGAGGCCCAGATGGTTAAAGGGCATTGGGAGAGATGAAGGAAATTAGGGACTGAAGTTGAAGAAAGCGTTTCTAGCTACGGACAAAATAATTCCCTAAAGCTCCTCGGCCTACAAATCATCCTTAAACCTTGCTATCAACTTTACAAAATGAGCTGTTGGAAAGCATTCCTGGGCAGAGGAAATGAAACCCCAAAGGATATAGATTATTCTTTAATTGCTCAGAACTAAACAGTAAGACCCAGAGGAAACTGTGGTCCTTTTTAAGCAAAGAAAACAGATTGCCTATATGTAAATCACTCTAATACATTCAACTCAAAAGTTTCAACTCTCTGGAGACTCAACTCAATTGAGACTGCCCTGTACTATCTGACTTAGTCAAGATGCATAAAGTAGCCAGGTTGGTTGTCCCCAGAATCTAAATTTTGCTCTTATAGAGAATATGGCTGCAGTTTGAATCTTGGATACAATTTTTAAACTAGAAAATATATTTAAAAACTGAAAAGATGAAGAAAGAACAATTACCAAGTAAATCTGATCAGTAGTTATTTTAATTACTAGGGCTCCATTAATTTTTGAACTCTCTTCTGTTGATTATGTCCATATGCAGTTAATATTTAATTCCTCTCCATGTAGGAGTAAGGTTTCTTATTTTGCTGGTTTCAGTTTTTGGGTTTTTTTGTTTATTTTTGCTTTGTAGCTTTATCCTTTTTCTTCATCATTTTCTTGTTTCTTCTATGGTGTTGAGTGTTTTAGTATTTTGAGTACTTTTAAAAATCATTAATATTGGATCTCACTTTATTCATAAAAATTAGATTTCAATAACATTTACAGTTTTTTAATATTTCAAATACCATGATTCAATGATTCTATATATAATCAGGAGATCAGGCTTTTGAAACTTTCTAAAGGATACTGAAAGGAGGGATATAAAGTTTTTCCTTTTTTTTTTTTAAGTGTCTTTTATAAATTCATGGCACAAATGTGAATTTGAATGTTCCTAATGTTTTAATATGAATTTTAATGTGATGGCAGGAGTTGTGCTAGAATTGGCCAACAACTGTAGGGAGAAGGGAGGCTGTAACTCAGTGTGCCTGAAGAGATACCCAACTTTCCCCAGTCCTGGAAGGGTAGTTCCTGTGACTCAATATGCAGTAGAAAGATGACGCAGGGGAGGCAGGAGCTGTGGGCTCCCAGCATGCTGCGGGCAATGTGATGGCCCATCTGGGGAGGGCTTTTTTGGAATGGCCCTGTGGCAGGTGTCAGACATAGGATGGCCCCTCTCTGAGGGGGTCTTTCAGAAGGAGATGGAGTAAAGCTGGTTGTTCTTGTAAATAATCCAAATAAGCCAAGAGACTGACAGTGGGGTAGGGGGGAGAGGAAGAAAGAGAAAGAAAGACAGGAAGGAGGAGACAAAGAAAAAATGAAGTACACAGTGAGCATAAAAGAAAGGAAAAAAAACAAAGTATAGAAAGAAGAAGGGACACAAGAGATAATGAAATGTTTTAATACACTTTAGCAATTAAAGATAAAAAAAATCCTGTAATCTAGCAGTTTAATTCTTTTAATCCTTATTTTGGTAACTAATTGAACATGAAACCCATTTTTTCATGAAAAATCTACTAATTAATAATGTACGGTATAGACATGTAGTGAACAGGGATAGTAGAGAGAGGATATAAAACCATTGTGAGGGCATTTATATTTATAGTGATTCTTTTTGGGTGATTCTTTTTTGGTTATTACATTATTCCTTTGGGTTCCTTATAGGAATACTCTCAGGTTATTTCAATCCTATGATTTAAACAGATTTGTAGTCAAATAATATCCACATTTGGGGAAACTTGCATATTATATACACTCACTCCTGCTCTTCTTATAGTCCTGTCTCTATTCTCTACCTCTTCATAAGCCCACTGTGTCAGTGTTTAGTAGAAAATCACGTACACTCTTCATTTACTAAGCACAGATGTATACTTTCCAATAATTAAAGAAAAAAACCTTTTAAGTAAAAAGCATTAGTCAAAATTAAGGTTTACCTAGTGCTTGGCAATGGCAGGTGTTCTAGCAGGACTAAATAATTTGCTTCTTCTAGGTAATTTAACACAGTCTATATGTATGTATTGGGCAACAAATATTTATCCAAGCAAACCTTAAGTGCTCCTAATAAAGTTATTTGTTCAATTGTACTGGAGTGTTTCATGTTATAAGGAGATTTGAGCCAAGAAGTGCAGACGTGGTTAGTCCTAGAATTCACCCAGATCATGCTAAACAAAGTACATACCTTTCTTTTACTTTTTCTGCATGTATTAAATATGTTCATACTTAGCCTCTCATAGTGTTTCTTCAGTTTGTGAGTATTGATGAGATATTATAGCAACTGCTTGTTAGATCTTGTATTTTCTGTAAGCTAAACTCCCTTTTATTAAGGCCTTTCACCTGTGCTAAATTCTAATGGTATGAAGAATGTTTTATATGAAAAACTAGAAAGAAGATGATAGACTGATTGGTTTGTAAAATGAGGATGGGAAGGATTGTGCATGTGTATTGGGGGGGCAGATCTTTTAAAAAGAACAGAGCTTGTTAATGACTTACATCACTCTTCGCCATTACTCTGCAGATATATCAGCAAGAATTCTATTTTGATGTCAAATACCTGACTTTGACCAGAATAATAATCAAGGGTGGTGTTAAGAAAAGCTGTTCTTTGGATTATAAAATTTGATTTTACTAATTACTTACAAGTAATAAACACAGCCCACATCATCCAAGTCTTAAAGAAATGCAGTATTATTTTATCTATATTTATTTAACCTATTATTATAAATTTGATTTGATTTATTACATATTTCTTTGCCCACTATATCCTTTGATGAGTAGGGTTTCTAAGACAAGGTGATGAGAAATAGTTGCGTGAGAAATCATTTAATGTCCAGCCCATATGTTTGCACAGCTGGACTATTGAATTACTCTTTCAGTCAATCATCCTGTCTCTGCTTTCACTCTCAAACGACTTTTAGTTTGTGATAACCAAGGCTCTTTATGTGAACTCCATGATTTTTTGCTTGCTTACCATCAGAAAAGAGTAAGGGCAAAGTCTTGTCTAAAGGAAATTCATACAGGCTAAGACTGAAGAAGAAATATGATGCCAGTAGAGTTTTCCCAAGTCCCTCACAAGAAACTGAAGCTTCTACTGCAGTCAGACTGCTCATAGGGCATCCCTTAAACACTTCTTGGCAGTGTGTGTTCTCTCTTTCCCACCATACCTTGCCTTTAATTGCCTTCCCCTCTCTTCTCTGCTTATACAAACCTGTCCCTTCAGAGCCTACATCTACTGGGAAGCATTCTTGGACCATTCCGTCTGGAAGAAGTAACTTCCTCTGAATTTGTATAATGCCTAGCTGTCAGTCCCAATGAGAAAGGGAGTGTGCAGAAAAAAAAAAAAATCCTGGAGCAGTTAGTCTAATATTTTATCCTTTACTAGCTCTATAACCTTGAGTAAATTTACTGACCTCTTGTAACATCCTCTATCCTCATCCTTAAAAGAGAGTAAGGAATATACCATATCTCCAACATGTTGTCAGGATAAAATGATGTTGTGTTTGTGAAATGTTTGGTTTATGGTAATTGATTATACTTAGGCAAAGTATCTGTTTTATTTCCAACAAATTCAGCTATGATGATCTACATTCTGGTAATCTTAATATGCTTTCATGTATGTTTTTCTTATTGCCTCAACCCAATTGAAAGTATATTTCCTTTTTCTGATGATAAAAGTACTAAGTGTTTATCATAGAAAATGTTAAAAGTACACCCAAATATAAAAATGAAAATCTAGTATAATGTCATTACCAGAAAATAACCAGTAAGCTGAGAAATAACCACTATTAACATCTTTTCTTATGCCATATGTATGATATATATATATTACAGTTCTTATATACGTACATATATGTTTGTGCCTTTATACATAACTTTGCTCACTTACCAGTGTGTCCTATGAATATTCGTGTTCTCCAGCTGTATTTTTACTTACTCAAGTACAACCGTGATTTCTGCCACATCTAGCTAAGCACATAACACTATGCCTTGGGGGGAAAATGTTAAATAAATGGGCTTTATTCACAGAACGATTTAGAGGACTTTTTGATTAATTATAAAATTGTTACTTTTTATAGATTTTATTTTTTTAAGTAATCTCTACACCCTATGTGGGGCTCAAACTCACAACCCCAAGATCAAGAGTCACACGCTCCACCAACTGAGCCAGCCAAGCACCCAGTATAAAATTATTTACAGCAGGACTTCTGGCTTTAAAGATAACTCTGTGGTCTTACATATGAACTGAAGCCACCGCCTGTACACTGACTCTTCCTTTTCCTTTCCTTTCTCTTTAGTTTGTTGCTCAGCCCAATTGTCAACAACTGCTTGCATCTCGCTGGTACGATGAGTTCCCAGGCTGGAGGAGACGGCACTGGGCGGTGAAGATGGTGACGTGTTTCATCATAGGACTTCTTTTTCCCGTCTTCTCTGTGTGCTACCTTATAGCTCCTAAAAGCCCACTGGGACTGTTCATCAGAAAGCCATTTATCAAGTTCATCTGCCATACAGCGTCCTATTTGACTTTTTTGTTCCTGCTGCTGCTTGCCTCTCAGCACATCGACAGGTCAGACTTGAACAGGCAAGGTCCACCACCAACCATCGTCGAGTGGATGATATTACCGTGGGTCCTGGGTAAATGTGTTACTATAGAAAATATAATAAAAACGTGTTGCTGCCATGGAATTTCATTGCCCAGAAAAGAATAGTCATTAAAGTTTTGGACGTAGGCATAGTTAAAACAGGTTCTGGTCATTGCAGCTCCAAAGCTTAATCCCCAAAACTAAATAAATACTTTGCAAGTTTTGGGGGACTTGCTCCCAGACGTAGTCTATGAAAAGTAACCGTAGGTTTTAAGATTTGTGATTTCAGTGACTTCATGTCCGTGAATGATTTCCTGGGTATTTTTATTTGCATGCTTTTCTTTTAAAGATTTTCAACATATCTCATTGGCTATATATCACTGATCGTTCTAATTTTCTTAATAGATACACCTTCTAAAAGACAAATATAAATCACTCTGAAGAATTACTGATTCTACACACAAAGTAACTATAACCATTCTTTAAGATCAATCCATTAAGTTTATCTTCAAATATATATTCAATCAAATATATTCAATCAAAATAATAGGAAATTAAACATTAGAACATCTTCCAATCTCTCTGTTCTTTCCATAGAAAGAAAAATGTTTGGGAATCTGCAGCAAATCTTGGTAAGGTAGAAAACTTTAAAGTAGCTGGTAAAAGCTTTGTTTTCCCCTCTTCTTGTTATTGTAGCCATAGTTAAAATTTACATTTCAATTATTCTTTCCTCTATCCTACTGTGGTTTGCTGAGAAATCACATTTTCTCAATTTAGCCTATCATTTTAAACCTCTCTGGTATCATATCCATCTCCTCATTTAGTAATTAGAAAATAGTGAAAATTTCATGATTCAGAGTCTCAGAAGATCAGTTTGGCTTAAGTGTCAAAACTACTGAAGAGACTGTAAAATGTGGAAAAGGCAGGAAAAAAAGGACTATATCTCAATCTGACATAGATATATTCTTCAATTTTAAAGATTATAAATACTCTAAATACTGACAATAAAAATAGTTCATAGCAACAAGATTTGATACATTTTACAAATATACTGGAAAAAATACCTTTTTTTCTTTTTTTTGTTATAATTTTTTATTTTTTTATTAACACGTAATGTATTATTAGCCCCAGGGGTACAGGTCTATGAATTGCCAGGTTTACACACTTCACAGCACCCACCATAGCACATATCTTCCCCAACGTCCATAACCCCACCTCCCTCTCTCTACCCGCCTTCCCCCAGCGACCTCAGTTTGTTTGTGAGATTGAGTCTCTTATGGTTTTTCCTCCCTCCGGATCCCATCTTGTTTCAAAAAAAATACCTTCTTAAGTGACCATTAAGATAGAGTATATTCTCATTAATCTGACATGCATAAAGTGTGATCTTGCTTAAATTAGAAGGAAGGTTTAGATAACTTGTGTTCTTTTTGCATAAAATTATGATATTGCAGTTGATATTCAATATAAAATTGAATTTTATATTCAAAAATTAAATTAAATTAATTTAAATTAAATATTCCCATTTAAATTAAATATTTCACATTAAAATTAAATATTTAAATTAAATATTTCACATTAGGAATATGTTCTTTATGGAGTTTTCTCCATAGAAAATTTCTTGTAAATAATTTTTCCATCCAAGTACTAACCAGGCCCGACCCTGCTTAGCTTCCGAGATCAGACGAGATCGGGCGTGTTCAGGGTGGTATGGCTGTAGACTCTTGTAAATAATTCTTAAAGAAGCATTTAGGAGGCTAAAATTCCCATTATGGGTAACTCATATGGAATGTCTAAAATTTCTGATATTCCAAATGAAATACAGAATACTTAATTTTGAAAAATGCTATAGATAGAATGAAACATAAGCAGATATAGTATTTCTAGATTTTTCTTTTATGTAACTAATGAAAATATGTAGAGTACTTTCTATGTAGTAAGTACAGTACAGGGCAATAGTGATACAAAAATTAAAAAAAAAAAAAAAAAGAGAGAAGAAGAAAAAGTCCTTGCCCTTATGAAGCTTAAATTTTACTAGAGGACCTAGATAGATAATAAACAATGAGATATGTTGCTTAATGTCAGAAAATGGTAAATAACATTAAAAAATAGAAGCTTCAAACCTTTATTAACTTGTGAAATTAAGACTCATTGGCTGCCTCCTACCTGCAAAACTTGTAACAGAATTTTCCATGAAAGTTGGCTAGAAATTATATCCAAACCACAGCTGAATAGTTAAATAAGGTACACATTTAATTGTGATAATTAAAATTCTAACCTAGAAAAATATCTCCTAAAGGCAACATTTCTTTTTTTTTTTTTTAGATTATTTATTTATTTATTTGACAGAGAGAGAGAGAGATCACAAGTAGTCAGAGCAGCAGGCAGAGAGAGAGGGGGAAGCAGACTCCCTGCCAAGCAGAAAGCCCCATGCAGGACTCGATCCCAGGACCCTGAGATAATGACCTGAGCCGAAGGCAGAGGCTTAACCCACTGAGCCACCCAGGCGCCCCAAGGCAACATTTCTTTAAGATATCCTGACTTCATAGAGTTAATTTATCTGGGAATTTTTAGGATAAAAGGAGATTTTCTAGAATAAAAATATATATGAATGATTCTCTTGCCTGGAGGGTTTTCTATATCAAATATATCTGTCCAAACAGTATATTATTCATTAAAGCTGATGAATTCTAAGTGCCTCCCATCTGACACTGAGTTCTAAGTGTTTTACTAGATCTGTAACTATAAAGGGGGTTCTCATTAGGCTCTTGTAGAAAACACACTGTATTTGAATATATCTCGGGTTCTATCACTGAGAGAAAATTAAATTAGGGGTGGTCACAACCTCTCAATAAAATGGAGGATTTAGAGTCCCACTGAGTCCTAATGTCCTGTACTAGGGAGCAATCATTATTAAGGCATAGAAAATTGGTCCTTTTTTGACAGGAGGTGGGAGGTGAGGAGGAGACTAAGGGCAACAGGATAGGAATGCTATAACATTTTACCGAAGGTATGATAAAGACAAAAAGGCCAGGTGTGATTTGATAACCCCGTTAATGAGTCTTCTTCTATCTTGTCTCATTTAATGACTGAGGTCTGGCCAAGGAAGTTGTCAAACATTTCACAGTCCCTCCGTTGTGAGGGTCTAGATTTGTAATAGTCTTCTTGAACTGACTTGATTTTCAACCCATGTCACTCTATGAGCTACTTAGTATGTAAAAAAAGGTTTTTTCATTCCTACTAAATTTACTTTCCTTCCATTTTCAGGGGATGTTTCCCAGACTTCTGATAACATAACTTACAAGAAATGATTACTTTTATACCACCCATTTTTTTTATCCTGAGAAAAAAAAGACTTTTGTTTATTCATTTTATGTATTCATATAAATTTTAACTCTTCCTGAGTAGAGAAGTTGTCTAACTGTAAAACCTAATCTCTCAAATCGATCCCTTTATCTCCTTAAGAAGTACGGTTTTGCTTTGGAATTTCTGTTCTTTCATATACTTTGCTGTGTTTCAACAATACAGACTTATATTTGGTGTGACAGATCCAGCTATCTTGTGATTTAGTACAGTGGCAGGATAATGCTTCCCTGTTATTTTCAATATCTTTCCTGTGGAAGTTCCACATCCTGTTGACTATTTAAATTGAAGTCTATTGAGTTTTGTATCTTTAGAAAACAGTCTGCAATGACCCTTGTACTCTTCCACTGTGGTTTCATAGATACTCTGTAACTCATCTCTTGCAAGGCGTTTTGAATTTTTTCCTTCAGAACTTTCTTGTATGGAAGGTTATTGACTCTTCTTTCTCCCACTGAACAACTTTGAGAGATCTTATAGATAGATGCCTGCTGTCAAGATCAACTTTAGCATATTAGCAAAGAGACCTAAAAGCCTCATGCAGGGATCAAATTTAGGATTTAGTCATCTTGAGATACAGTCCTAACCGGAAGAGAAAACTAATCACAAATAATTCAGTTAGAACTCTCTCGAAAGGTAGATTCTGGACAGATAGATGCCAATATACTTCTCATATTGCCAAGTTACCCATTTAAACTAGAGTAAAAAGTGGAACAATGTTCCATCAAGCAAGCATATGAGCTCGATGACAGAGCTACGCTCTGCTAGTGTCTGAGAAAAAGTGTCATTGGAAAGACTGGACAATGGATTAAAAAGAGCCTCGGGCCAGATTAAAAACCTGGCTGCTTCTGTGCTCTGCTGTGCCATGACCTGGAGGCTCTTAATTTATTCAGGGTTTGATTTTTAACATAGAATATCAGGGATATGAAATGAATATTCATGTCAGAATTTCCCTTTTACATAAAATTTATATGCAAACTAAATATAGCATGTTATATTTATAATGTACAATGAGAATTTATCTCAATTATAGCAGCAGTTTTATCTCAAATAGATGTCATTTGTTTTCTGAAGGTAATATGGAGTAAAACAGGAGGGGGAAAAAAAAACAACTTTTGAATGCTAATTTTTAAAGCTTTCCCCAAAGCCAGTTTTGATTTTTCTGCAGAATCTATTATAATTTGACTGTAACAGTCAAATCTGTGTCATAGCTTATTCCCTGCAAAAAAAAAAAAAAAGTATGCACATATGTATATGCATGTGAATTATCAGGAGGTAGACTTAGGTTATCAACTTAGCAAAGAGAAACCATGAGAATGACAACCCTTTTCAAAAACTTAGGTTGTTATTGAAGGCTATCACACTAAGAAAGCAGGAAATACTTTGTTCTCAATGAGAAGGAAAAACGTCTGCTGCAGTGACTTGATATTATGTGTGTGCCTAAGAATATGCCATAATTATGTAGTATATAAATCCATGCACACTGAGCATGATAAGGAGAAGGGTGAACTGAGGGAAAGATGTATCATAGGAAGAAATCTGAGCTCTGTTAAAAATAACTTCTAGTGAATTCCTAGGCGTAAACTAAGAATTGCTCATAATATCCGGATTATACATCTTGCCCATAACACGTACTTATTTGACAATTTGTCTCTAACAAAATTGGCCTCTCATTTCCATGATTTATTTTATATTTTTATCTTGTAAAGGGTTGATATTAACAAATCTGAACATTTCGATAAGGCTGCCAAATTGCAAATGGAAAAAGAAAACTTGTGATCACATTCTCCCCTAGATAAAGATTCAAAGAGACAAGCAATTCTATATATATATAATTCTTCCTTTTTGTGACCATTTCTCCACCTTTTGACTAATAGGCATTAAGATCATTTGGTTTCAGGTACTCATACTGAATTATGCATCTTCTCAGATAGCCCGCCAAAGGTATTTATGCATTTATAAGAAACAAGTTTATGGTTTCTCCCCACTCTCTTCCCTGGCAAGGTACTCTAAACCACCTCAGTAAACTGGCAGCAGACACACATAGACACCCAAACACAGCTGCAGAACATCTGCTTATTAAAAAGACATTTTGATTTTCAAGAAAACCAGATAAGCATTGTAGTATGACATATAATCATCATTTTCCTTTTTATCTGTGGGGAAAAAAGTTTAAGGTCACCTCTGGTAAGACTTTCAAGATTTATCCAGACTAACACAGTAAGATTTCAAACAATGAAATATTTATGTAGATTTAAATTGTTGGGCACATTCTACTGCTGGCCAAAAGACTTCTTTATCAGGGAGAAGATTAAGTATTTTAGGTATGATGACACGATACATATCTGGTACCCCGAAAGTGAAATCAGCACAATTTGAGAGAATATTTGGCAACATGATCCAAATAGATGGTTCAAGGGAAGGGGGCAAAAGAGAGGGAAAGAGGAGTAGATATTAAACGAGGGAGGGTCAGTGTGAGAGACTGGAGGGAGGCTGAAGTGGTTTTCATGAGTTCAGAATGACAGCAGCAGTAGTGACTGTGGTAATCATAGTAGAAAGAAACTAAGATAGGCACCCTGCCAAGTGATTGAATGTGGGTTCTCATCTGAACTCATAGTAACTCCACTTCATTGAATTATAATAAATGTTGTTTGTATCTCATTTCATAGAGAAGGAATAGGCTTAGAAAAGTTAGATCCCTTGTCCAGGATCAGGAGCTAGCAAATGCTAGACACTTGATTCATAATTCTGTTGTGTCATTCCAGAGCTAGAACCTTTATCGTCCATAAATATTGTCCCCAAAATTTGAGGAATAGGATTTGAGGTGGCAAAAACAGCCCAAGAATACAAGACTCCTTTGCTCATTTGTTTTGTTGTTTAATTTTTACATATAAGTGAAATCATAAGGTATTTGTCTTTCTCTTTTTTGCTTAGCATTATACTCTCTAGATCTATCCATATTGTTGCAAATGGCAAGATTTCATTTTTTAATGGCTGAGTAATTTTCTGCCATACACACACACGCGCACGCGCGCGCGCGCACACACACACACACACACACACAGCACATCTTCTTTATCCACTCATTTATCAATGGAAACTTGGGCTGCTTCCATAATATGGCTATTGTAAATAGTGCTGCCATAAACATAGGGGAGCATATATCCTTTCAAATTAGTGTTTTCATATTCTTTGGGCAAATACCTAGTAGTGGAATTACAGGATCATATGGTACTTCTATATTTAATTTTTTGAAAAACATACTGTTTTCCATAGTGGCTGCACAAGTTCACATTCCCACCAACAGTGCAAGATGGTTCCCTTTTCCCCACATTTTTGCCATCCCCTGTTGTTCCTTGTATTTTTGATTTTAGCCATTTTTACAGGCATGAGGTGATATCTCATTTTGGTTTGGCTTACATTTGCCCAATGATGAGTGATGTTGAGCATCTTTTCATGTGTGTGTTGGCCATCTGAATATCTTCTTTGAAGAAATGATTAATCATGTCTTCTGCCCATTTTTTTAAACTGGATTATTTGTTTTTGAGTGTTGAGCTGTGAAAGTTCTTTGTATATTTTGGATACTATGCCTTTATCAGACATGTCACTTGCAAATATCTTCTCCATTCAGTAGGTTGCCTTTAGTTTTGTTGATGGTTTCCTCTGCTGTGCAGAAGCTTTTTATTTTGATGTAGTTCCAATAGTTGATTTTTGCTTTTGTTTCCTTTGCTTCAGGAGACATACTGAGAAAGATGATATGTCTGATGTCAGAGAAATTAATGCCTATGTTCTCTTCTAGGGTTTTTATGCTTTTAGGTCTCACATTTAAGCCCTTAATCCATACTAAATTTTTTTTGTTTATGGGGTAAGAAAGTTGTCCAGTTTTGTTCTTTTACCTGTCTCACTGTCCCTTTAAGTCAGCGTTTCTTGAAGTGTGACCAGCTCACTAAAATCAAAATCATTGTGAATTTGTACAAAAAATTTCTATTTTGAATTCTCCCCTTGGTTGATTAGTTCAGATATTCCAGAGGTCTTTAAACATTAAAGACTGAGAAACAATTCTGGAAGCAAAATCTCATGCAAAGTATGTATTAATGTGAAAGCTTTATTAAGGAGTCACAACTCATTAGAATCTAAACATGAAATGGTTTTACTTCTGATCATTCTTCCCAAGCACTCTATGCTAGATATCCTTTTCTTATATCTTGATGATATGTTTAGTAGATATCAAGTTCCTAAACCTTTGAGTTATTAAAAAGTAGTCCCAGGGGCACCTGGGTGGTTCAGTTGGTTAGGTGTCTACCTTCGGCTCAGGTCATGATTCCAGGGTTCTGGGATCGAGCCCCATGTCGGGCTCCTTGCTTAGTGAAGAATCTGCTTCTCCCTCTCCCTCTGCTGGCCTCTCCTCCTGTTTGTGCGCGCTCTCTCTCTCTCTCTCTGTGTCAAATAAATAAATACAATCTTAAAAAAAAAAAAAAAAACAGCTTGAGTCTTATCATCAGTTTAAAGCATTCCTCCTCCTGACAAAAGTGTGGCCCATGGCTCAGAGGACCTAGAATTGTCCATCGTTTGCTCATCCTTCAACCTCAACTCTGGAATGGCAAGTGGGACACAAACTGTTCATGTTCTCCTGCTTGGTGGATGTCAGGAAGAGGAATGACAAGAAAAGTTACAAGTTTCATGATTTTCCTGGAACCCCGGTCACAGCTCTTTCCTGGTTGTGTGTCTCTGAATAATACTGTGTAGCCAGTATGACAAGCTGTGACTCATGGCTCTCCTGATGGGCACATAAGTGTTCTCTGGAGACCCTGTGTACCTCCACACTGCATATTCTTGGGTCTGCACAATAGAGCTCTGCCTGACATCTTCCAGTCCCTCAACTCTTGTAACTAGTAGTTGGCTCCTTTATGGGTCCTGTGACCTGGCAAGGACAAGAGAGCATGATTGCTAAAGCTCGGCTTCTTCCTGTGATAAGCCCTCATTCCCCAAGAGCATCACAAAACCTTGCCACATCTCATGGCAGGAGGTCAGGCTGCTGCCAACTGTCTTACTACCAAAACATGCTGTCTATCGTCTCTGATGATCCAGACCCAGGAAGAGATGAGCAAGCCACTTGTGGACCAGACACTCCGGCAGGAATTGAGATGCCAGTTTTTCCTTGTAGAAATCCCCCAGATTTCTGAGGGATTCTTCTCAGAGTCTTCCTCACTTGTTTTAGGGGAGGTGGTAGTGCTGGAGAGCAGTCACCTTTGTCTCTCCATCTGGTATTCCGAATTAGCACAAAAACTGTATGACCCTGACATGATGGCTCTCTTGCCACTTAGTCCAAGTGTTCTCTCAGTTTAGACTATGGGATTGGAGAGCCAGGTGGTTGGTAACAGATACGGTTCTAATGTCTCCTTATATGCCCTAGAGGGAAGGGTGTGGCTACAATTTTCTGTAAGCTAGTGGGGGCTCTCATCGTTATCTCTGTTTGGGTTTTAAGATTAGCACTGAGAGGAATAGAAGCTACCCCTTAACTCAGTACCTTTTTGGGGTCCAGCAGAATGTGAATCTCTACTGAGTAAAATAACTACATGTAGATTTTTCTAACGAAAAGCAAAATTTTCGCCAGAGACCACTTTTTATTCCATGATCTGGGGAGGGAAAAACAAAACAAAACAAAACCTCCAGCAGGGAGGAATTCTTTCTTTTTGTTCTTTTTATCTACATTGATTTAGTGCCATAGCATAGAACTCAGTGTTCTATGAAGAGACTTCCAAGGTCAGATCCCTTGACTAGATCTTGGGCTGCCATGACAGGCAGGTTGCCCTAGGTGAAAAGGTGACTCGCTCTTTGTTTTGGGGTTATTTATCCTTTGTGTAAATACAGCAAGGAAGAACAAGACAAGAGGTCTGTTCACAGAATTACACTCTTCTTACCTGAAATTGGGGCTGTTAAATGTGGCGTCTGAGGTCTGTCTACTTCATCCTATCCTCACAACCAGCTTTACACAATGGAATACAATCAGACACTCAAGTAGCCCTGACGAAAACTGTTATGGGAAAGGTAGGAAAAATAAATACCAAAAACTTCCAGGCATCCACAAATATCTTTCAAAGGAAGTTCTCTGACTCATTTGCACTATGATCTTTTCTTCGCTGGTCCCCACAGTCTTGACATCCATGCTTGTAATTAGACCTCCACTGTGACTCTCAGAAATCATGTCATCTGTTTATAAACAGCAGAGAGCAATTTTGAAATGTTCTCATTGTGGGAACAGGACAAACATTTTGTGACAGGAGCTCCCTGAAGCTTTGTTCTCTTCAGACTAGTTACCACAAATAGTTGATCTGGATGCATATTCCAGCCAGTTAATAGCACCCCCCAACTTTTCTAAAAGGCTTGTTTCTTCAAAAATTTCGGTGAATGTCGCCAGAGCAGAGGAAACTTGATATTTTCCTAATGTACTCATAAGACATAGAAATCATTAGTTACCAAACATGTATATGGTAACTAGAGCTCTATGAAGAGCTAGTGGATTCTGGTGCTCTAAAAACACAAGATCCCCAACCCTATTAGCCAACAAGCACTGACTGACGGTCTTGATTTACAGCTCAGGTTAAAAAATGATGGTGTGAACCCTCAGTTTCATCAGGATCTCTGTTTTTTCCACATAGCTGTGACTTACAAAGGTCAGAAGTGAATTTTTTTGTGTGATCCAGAGAGTCAGGTTTAATGTCTACTTTTTGAATTCCTAAGGAACTGTAATATCTCTGAATTGTGAGTGTTTGCTCTTTGCCTTCTTAGGAAACCGTAGAGGTCATCTAGCCCAAGCTTCCGGTGGAAGTGCCATCTTCTTGAACTCATCTAATTGGAACAGAGTCTGCTCAGATATTAAGGAGCTCCAGGTTAAAATGTTGTTTTGTACTGAGCTTATAACTAGTTCTTTGAACTGTTTTCCCACAGTTTCTCTATTCCCTTATGTAATTATCCATAAAATATTTGAAGTTACCTATTTTGGTGGCTGTTAATAATCACATCTGGCTTTCCAATCTGGTAGAAGCAAGTAGAGAGGTAGCAATTTATCAATAAAAGGAAAGAAGATATAAATACTCTGGTTAGTTAGCAGGTATTTAAAATACACTTCATTTTATAATACATACAAACCTGAAAATAACAGAATCACAGATTCATAGACTTGGAATGCCCTTCAGAGATCAGATGGAACAGGTTTGCACCTACTTTTAGCATTACTCTGGAGCCTGAGTGATGGAAGACATTCCAGGCTTGGATTGGAATCTTGACCCCACAGGGTGATCCATTCCGGTTTTGGAACAACTCTGATTGCCAGAGAATTCTCTCTTACATTGGACAAGAAGGTTTCTCCCTATAATTTTCATATCAAAGATCCAACTTGTGCTTTTTGCAGCAGACCAAAGCAAGTCTGTGTCCTCTGGTATAAAACAGTTTTTAATCTTTCATGCAAACTATTGTGATGACTGATTTTAGTAAAATTTGATAATTCAGACAGGAAGAAGTAATGTCTGGTGATTCATGCCATTGAGGTAGATGGTATGATTTACATGATTGTTGATTCTATATATAGAATTCTGTATATAATCCAAACCTCTCTGCTTTTGAAATGAGGCAATAACACTAGAACACTATTGTCTAAGATTACAAAGCCGAGTACCAGTTGAGCTGAGCCTTGCCCCTCACTCACCTGCTATAGTCAAATTCTTATCTCTGGTGAAGATTCACTGGAAATGCATTTGTTCAATTAATGATTGCAGTGCACACATCTTCTCATCTCTGGGAACTGGCCAAGTTTCCAATAAAACAAAACAAATAAGCCACATTGTGAAATCTCAGAAATAAGAAAACATTGTCTAAGAGCACTGCCTAAGGAGCTTGAATTCTGGTTTCTTTATTACCTGGTAGTGGAGCATAGTTACACTGCCTCTTTGGGTGTGATTTTTCTTATGTAGGTTGTGGTTGTGTTCTGGCTTCTGAGATTGTCCCCAGGCTCAGTAGGAAAAAGCACCACAGAATGGGGAGAGGAGAGGGGTTCCAGAGCGCTTTTCCTCACTGGATAATATAAATTGTTAAGTTTCCCACAAACTCTAAAATCCGAGCATGCATCATATCCTAGTCAGGTTTATTATATTCCTTTCCTCAATATGGAGGCAGTGATCATTATCATCTCCCCAGTTATGCCCCTATCTTATCTGAGCTCTCAAGAGAGATTTCTTTCTGAAAGAACCTCAAAGAGGAAACTAGGATATATAAACACCAAATCCAGACTAAAGCAGGGTCTACAGCAGACTTTAAAATCTACACTATATTTAAGAGTCTGAAGTTAGAACAGACTCTTAGCTATAGAGAACACACTGATGGTTACCAGAGAGAAGGTGGGTGGGAGGATGGGTGAAATAGGTGATGGGGATTAAGGAAAGCACTTGTCATGGTGAACACGCGGTGATGTATGGAAATGTTGAATCACTATATCGTATACCTGAAACTAATATTACAGTATGTTAACCAACTGGAACTTAACGTAAAAACTTTTAAAAAATGCACACTAAAATTAGTTCAGCTGAAATCAGTCCTTACCTAGGTTATTAACTGAGCTCTAACTTAAAATTTGAAGAAATAAATTTAGATAATAATAAATAACCATTTCTAGTTATCATTAAATGATGATAGACTATTAAGTCTACTTCACTTTTATTTCTTCCAAAGTTTTATTATGAGAATTTTCAAACATACCTATCAGCAAGATATCACAATTGATATTCTATTTATTATATTTATGATATATTATATATTTATTATGTTTCTTTATTTTTAATCTATCCCTATTTCCATTTGTCAACATCAATCTCTCATCATTTTTGCTGTCTTCAAGTTGTAGCATTATTTTTTTTCTTTTTCAGGGCACAGAGATAAAAGACATTGACAAACACACATAATCATGAACTACCACCACAATCAAGATACTAGACAAGGGCTGGAAAACTATGACCCAGCAGGAAAATATGACCCTTGGGCAGTTTTTGTTTTTGTTTTAAGATTTATGTTATTTATTTGAAAGAAACAGAAAGAGTACGCAAGCAAGCAAGGAGAGAGTCAGAGGCAGAGAAATCCCAAGCAGATTCCCTGCTGAGCCAGAGCCCCACCTCCACCCCCCGCCCATGCCCGCTGGATCCCAGGACCCTGACTGAGAGCATGACCTGAACAGAATCAAGATTCTGATGCCTAACCAACCAGTTGCACCACCCAGGCTCCAGCTGACAGTTTTTTATAAATAGTTTTATTGTAACACAGCCACACCCATTCATTTACTGCAAGCCTAACTTATTTATTCTCTGGCCCTCTGCAAAATAAGCATGATGGTAGTTGTATGTTTTTATAGATGTGCTTTATCAAATCAGGAAATTACCTTTCTATTCATACTTTGCTTAAAGTTTTTATTATGAATGGTTGTTGAATTTTGTCAAATGCATTTATGGCATCTATTGAGATCTTTTTTTCCCCAACAGACTGTGGATGGCATAAATCACATTGACTTGTTCTTAAATGTTGAAACAGTCTTGCATTCCTGGGAAAAACAGTTATTATCAATTTTATGTATTGCTCTATTTAATTTACTAATTAATATTTGTTGAGGATTTTTGTGCACATTCATAAAAGTTATTAGTGTGTAGTTTTCTTTGATTGTATTATTTTTGTCAGACTTTTTATCAAAATAACACTTGCTTGCCTCTTAGATGTTTCTTCCTCTTGTATTTTCTTAAGTGTTTGTTCTTGTGTTCTTAGCACTAGTATTATTTCTTCCTTAAATGTTTGGCAGAGTTCACCATAAAGCAACTGGACCTGAATTTTTCTTTGGTGGAGGTTTTTTAACTATGAATTCATAATACTTTCATAAGTATGGGACAAATCAGGTTACTCTGTGTACTCTTGAATGAGATTAGAAGTTAATGTCTTTTAGGGAAAATGTTCAACTCATTTAAGTTGTTAAGTTGCGAAATTTATGGATATCAAGTTGTTCATTTTTTTCACTTGTTGTCCCTATGGTGTCCTAAGATCTGTACTGATCCCCTTCTTCCATTTCTGATATTGATCATTTATATATTCTCTCTTTTTTTCCTTGACCATTCTGGCTAGAGTTTTATCAGTTGTACTGATCATTTCAGAGAACTAGATTCTGTTTTTGTGGATTTTTCTCAAGGTTTATGTTTTAAAATTTATTGCCTTCTGCTCTTATCTCTTTTAATTTCTTCTGCTTGTTTTGAATTTAACATGTTTGCTTTTCTTTTCATAGTGTCATAGTTGAAGCAGAGATCACTGAGACTTTTATTCTTTTCTAGTAAAGTCTTTAAACCTATAGATTCCACTCTAAGTACTATGTTAGCAGTATCCCAGATTTTTTTGGATGTATTTTCATTTTCAATCATTTCAAAATATTTTCCAAAAATCTGCAAATTCCTCTTTGACCTAGGGTTATTAGAAGTATGTTTTTTGATTGCAAAATATTTGGGGATTTTCCAAATACATTTCATTATTGATTTGTTGTTTATTATATTGTCAAAGAACACATTTTGAATGATTTCCACTTGTATAAATATGTTAAGGTTTGTTTTATAGCCCATGATGATATGGTCTCTCTTGGTGAATACCACACATGCCTGCCCTTGAAAAAAAAATGTATTCTACCACCGTCAGGTTGTTGGTAGGGTTGTTCAGAATTCAATATTTCTACCAAACTTCTGCCTACAGATGCTACAAGAGGAATACTAAGGTCTCCATAGTATACTTATACCTTTCTCTCTTTGTTGTTTCAATTTTAATTATGGCATCCTGCATTATAAGGTTGTATTCTTAGCTGCATTCATATTTAGAATTGTTCTGTCTTCTCAGTGAGTTGGCCTTTTCACCCTTATGTTAGTATATCCCTTTACCCACCTGATAACAGTCATATAAATCTTTTGAAATAAATCTAGTCATATTAATATAGCCAACCCGCATTCCTTTTTTTTTTAGTTTTTTAGTTTTCTTTTGATTAGTATTTCATAGTGTCTTTATTATTCTTTTATTTTTAACCTGTTGATGAATTGGAATATAGCTGTGTTTTGCATTTTTCTATATGACCATCTCTGTCTTTGAATTGGTGTGTTTAGACCACACATTTTTTTAAGAACATACACGTCAATGAAATTATTAATATTGATGGATTTGAAATCTACCCCATTGTTATTGTTTTTCCTAGGCTCTATCCATTCTTTGTTGTACTTTCACTTTTTTTCCTGCCTGTTGTCAAATTGAATATTTTTCATAATTTCATGTTTATATTTCTGGCTCTTTAAATATTTAAATATGTATATATACATATATACATGTACATGTGTGTGTATTTATATGTGTGTGGGTCTGTGTATTTATCTGCAATCTGCCACAGTGAGCACTGAGGCTCTCTTTGGAGGAATCTGCTTTCCACAGAAGTATAGGCTCTTTGGGTTCCTATCTCTTTTATATACATTGTATATAAAAATATATTTTTCAAGTAGGCTCCACGCCCAGCACAGAGCCCAACTTGGGGCTTGAACTCACAACCCTGAGATCAGGACCTGAGTTGAGATCAAGAATCACATGCTCAATTGATTGAGTCACCCAGGCACCCCTGCCTACATTTTTAAATATTTTAAGAGAATGCCTTAGGGTTTACAATATAAGATTTTGTTCAGTATAACTTCAAATAATATTTATTTTGTTGACAAGTAACCTAAGAATTTATGATAGTATGTTTCTAATTCCTCACTCTCTCATCTTCTGTGCTAATGTTGTCATTTTACTTTTCCATATGCTATATATGTTATAAACCACAATACTTTGCTACTGTTTTTGCTTTAGGCAATTATCTGTTAGAGCAATTCCAAAAGAAAAAAATATCTTTTACATTTATTTTCTTTTTAACTATTCCTGGATATAGATTTTCATTTCTTTTTATAGACCTATTTTTTTTTTCAGTATCATATGCCTTCTGCCTAAGATATGTCCCTTCAACAATTCTTGTAGCATGGGTCTCATGTAAACGGAATGTTTGATTGTCTGAAAAAATGTCTTTGAATCATCCTCAATTATGAGAGTTATTTGTGCCTTGTATAGAGTTCTGTGCAGACTTTTTTTTTCTTTCAATGCTGTAATAATGTCACCTGTCTTTCATAGTTCAGACAACAAATTTGATGTCAGGCTTCGATTTCTTCCTTTGAATGCCATGTGTCTTTTATTTCCACCCCACTCCTACTCCTGATGCCATCAATACTTTTTCTTTACCTTTTTAAAAACATTTTGAATATGATGTATCAGAGTGTGCATGCATGTGTGTATTTGGAGATGGTATTTACTCCACCTGTGCGGAAGGCCAGACAGAAGTACATTGCATTGATGCCTGAAAATGGACGCACCATTTTCTTCCGCGAGAACATCATGCAGGAATTTGAGGCAATATTGTCAGGAGCTGAGCCGGGTTTGAGTTTCATTGCTACAGTCAGTTTCAGGGCACCATAGACTCTGCTTCAGGTGGTGCTATGGACAGCATGTCTGTGTCTCCTCCAAATTCATATATTGGAATCCTACCCCCCCAATGTGATGGCATTTGGAGGTGGGGCCTTTGGGAGGCAACTTATGTCATGAAGGCAGAATCCTCATGAATGAGATAAATGCCCTTATACAAAGAGGCCAGAAGAGATAGCTTGCTCTCTTTCTGCCATGTGAGGATAGAAAGAGAAGTCAGTATCTACAATACGGAAAAGGGTTCTCACCAGAGCCTGACCATGTTGATACTATGATCATAAACTTGCAGCCTTCAGAGCTATGAGAAATGAAGTTTTATTATTATCACAGAGTGGGGCTCTGTGATACTTAGCTAGAGTGGCCTCAACTGACCAAGATAAGTAGGAAAGAGGGTAATTCTCAGAATTCCTGCAGCACCCACACCTTTTGGCCTCCTCTGTGCACCTGTGCCCCAGAGGGGTTCTCTCTCTATGCTCTCGCCACTCCTCCAGGGGTTGTCTGCTTCCGACTGTCACCTGGTGTTTGTTGGCCTGGTGATGTAAAACAGGCAGATCCTCTGTTGTCCTGGTCTTGGGTCAAACTTGGGTAGGACGATGCCTGGGCATTAGGGATGGAAGTTCTCAGTGCGCCATATCTTTGCAGGTCATGAGCAGAGGAGACTTTTCTGACATTCCCCATGTGTTAAGAAACCTCGAATGATACTGGTGCCAACCCTCGGCCCAGGACAGTTTCCTGCTTCTCCCATAGGGCTCATGTGTTGTGTTCCCTAAGGAAGAGGAGTACTCCATGAGAAAGAGCACTCAAGGAGCTGGAAACTCCCTTGTGTCTTTGTCTCAGGGGTTCTATTCTCTTGTGCTAGCTCAGACTCAGCCTTTAGAAGTTTGCTTAAAAGTTTTTCTGGGGGCGCCTGGGTGGCTCAGTGGGTTAAAGCCGCTGCCTTCTGCTCGGGTCATGATCCCAGCGTCCTGGGATCAAGCCCCGCATCGGGCTCTCTGCTCAGCAGGGAGCCTGCTTCCTCCCTTCTCTTTCTGCCTGCCTCTCTGCCTACTTGTGATCTGTCTGTCAAATAAATAAATAAAATCTTTTAAAAAAAAAAGTTTTTCCGAAATCCTCTTACCCTCTTATATGATGCCTTTGTCTCTCACACCTGCACTCTGCCACAGGTGAGCTAATACTCACCCTGAGGCTATCTTTGGAGGAAACTGCTTTCCTTAGAAGTATAGGCTCTTTGGTTTCCCATCTCTTTGATAGGTCCATGAAAGGTTATGATTTTATAGTTAACCTGATTTTTTCTGGCTTTTAGTGCAAGACAGATATGAAACACTGTGCTACACATTTGACATTCCAGACTATTATTATCTTAATAGAGTCATCTTACTTGCTTATGTTAATGTAGTTATGAAATCATATTTATCCTTTTAATATTTCCTGATTCTACACCCTTTGATATCTCTCTCTTTCATCATTGGGCCTGAAAATTAGATTTATAAAATTTTAATAAGATTATGGAAATAGAATGATATATAGTGATATTTCACAAGCACTTCCTAGAATTTGAAAATTAAAACATTTCCTATTAAAAATATGGCCATTATAAAGGGAAGGGATTTTTATTTTCTCTGGATGTAGTTTCAAAGCTATTGCTAGATATAAGGTCTTCTAATGCAATATCATGCATGTTATGACTGTTTTATGTTCAGAACTGAAATCAGATCCCTGAAGTTGCTAATCAGTTACAAAAGCAAAACAAAGCATCCTGCTTGATGTAATTAAGACAGTTATGTTCACCAGATACACTGTTTTTTTCATGAATCTTTGAGTCATCTCAACTTTGGAGGAAATGTGTCTTTAAGTATTTGTTTATAAGTGTTACCAGATTTTCCATGAGAAATATGTATAGTTACAGAGAAATTACAGTTGATTCCAAAATTGCACCTTCTTATGAATGTATCAAATGAATAAAAGAAAGGGAAACTGCCCTAAGAACATTCTCTACAATTAGCTCAGTGTCCTGTAAGTTTTAGAGTCTGACTGAGACTGAAAATTACTGTCTTTAAAAATAGATGCTTCAGGTAGTGAAACAATATAGTCTCTTGCAGCTCTGAGATTCTATAATTTTTAAGTTGCATATCTCTATTTTTAGTAATTTGATTGAAAATCACACTTACGATGAATCTTTCTGTAATTGCAGGTTTTATATGGGGAGAAATTAAACAAATGTGGGATGGTGGACTTCAAGATTACATCCATGATTGGTGGAATCTAATGGATTTTGTGATGAATTCCTTATATTTGGCAACGATCTCTTTGAAAATTGTTGCATTTGTAAAGGTAACTATTGTTTATATTGTTGGTAAAACATGAGTTCTGATAAATATTGATACACCTTTGATTGTTATTAATTTTACTAATAATGTTACGTTTAGAGCATTGTATATATGTGATATTCACCTCCTCATCACTTTATTGATAGATGGGTATAAAATACATAGATAATATCCAATTTATAGTCATAAAACAATGTCACAATTTGAAGTTGTCACCCAATTTTGTTGCATCTAAGTTGAATGATGCTTCAAAATTACTCACCATAGTTGCTCTCGCTTCTGATCTTTTCTGCTTCTAATGAAATTCTACCTTGAACACTATTTAAATTTTGACAACCAAAATCTATTTTTATCAGTTACAACTAACCGGTAACATTACATAGATCAAAATATTACTTTCAAAGCACTGAAATAATTTCAGCTCAAACTAATATAGTTTGATATAAATAGAGCAGAATATAATTTCTTTCTCTTCATCCCATTCAACATGACAGTGCCTGAAGTCTCATACACCCGTCACTCCCCCGGATTTTGTACAATATCAGTCTTTTCCAAACCACAGAATTTATGTAAAACATGTTTGTTCTGCAGTGACAATCTGGATTATTTTGTACTTTGGGGGATATTTTTTGAACCGAAATATCATCTCCTTCCTGCCTTTCTTTTTCCCCATTTCCTTTTCTGTCCTTTTTAAAATTTTTTCTTTCAAAATGATTAGCGTATTAGTAAAAAATAAAGAGTGTCTAACTGGGCTTTACATGAACAATTCAACCAATTTAGTGATCTGATCTAGAAAATACTAACATGGAGGTGAACTCATGTTCATTTCATCTAATTCTTAAAATGGCCACCTGAGTTTCTTAGTGCAGTGTTCAGCTCTGTCAGGTTCAAAAATACCCAAAGTTGGAAAGGCCAGAGTTTCTAGAATTTGTTCAATTAAAATGTTGCCAGCATTCACCAAAACATTCAGAAAGAGCATTACCTACCAATTTCATGGACAACAAGCTATATTTTAAGAATAGAGTGACAATTTGGTAATTTTTCCTACCTGCATTGAGGTTAATGCCCTTGATGACCTTAGGAGAAAAGAAGGTACTGTCTTAACTAAGGAGGTTACGCATCTATGTAGGAGATAGGCAGGGGTTTGGTTTTTTTTTTTTTTTTGTATTTTTAAAATTTTTTTAAAAGATTGTATTTATTTGTCAGACAGAGAGAGAACACAAAGAGAGGGAGAAGCAGACTCTGCACTGAGCAGTGAGTCTGATGTGGGACTTGATCCCAGGACACTTAACCAGCTGAGCCACCCAGGAGCCCCGGGCAGTGCATGTCTGTCCAATTCTTATTTTCTTTGTAATGATCCTTAAGTGTATTTATAAAGTCGATTTATCCATCTTTCTACAAACAAGTAATATATCTGCTTTTTTTATAGCCCCGTACGAGTATAAAATTCTGGTGACTGTGGCAGTTCTCAAACTTACAGCTGCAAAAGAATTACCTGGAAGGCTTGCTAAAACACAGATTCCCTTTCTCCATTCCCAGACATTCTAAAGTAGGAATATTAGGGAGGATCCTAAATTTGCATTTTTAACAAATTCATCAGATGTTGCCGATGTAGCTGATCTAAGGAAGATACATTAATGATACTGGACTGTGTAATTCTGTTCAACAGTTAAGAGAAGTATGAGATTGATACCAAAAAGAACTTCTCTTATATATTTTTATACATAATATTTATACTACATGTAGAATATTTTATATATTACATTAATATGGTGTTTACATATAATACATATACATTTTAATATACAAGAACTCTGGTATATGGTGGGTACAATTACTTAAATTAATGAATATTTGTGGATTTTTTTGGTCTTAGTTTTATGAATGGGATTTGAATTTCTTAAAAAGTTGTAAGTTCTTCAAGTACAACATCAATTTTAATAGTAAAATGTAAATATTGGGCCTTAGTCTACATCAAGGAAAAAAGTTATGCTTAAAATTCAACTCACCCACCTCCTGTGATGAAGCAGGGGTAAAGGAGTGAAGAGGAGATGGCAAGTGCTCATGAATTACCTCAGATGACAGTGATGTAAATAACATGGAATCTCAAGAAATACAGTTTGTTTATGCACTGTGGTCATAGGATTTCAACTATGATTCTAAATGTAAGGTGTGGAATGTTCTTTCTGATGATTAGTTTGACTAAAACTTGAGTTGCAGGGGAGGAGTTTATTGGGTAGTGTTTTCTGGGTTCACTTCTTTCCTCCATCACTTACTAGTTACATGAACTTGACCTGTTTCTCTGCCTCTCTGTGTCTTAGCTATAAAATAAGGAGACTAATCATTTCTACCTTGTGCTGTTGGTATGAGCAGTAAATGAGGTGACATAATTAAAATGACTGTTATAGAATAAGCATGCACTATTAATTTTTCTTCTTTCTCTTTTACTTCTATGTCCTCCTCCTTCATATACTATAAGCCCATTGAACTTGCCTTTTTTAATGTTTTTATTATGTCCCTTCATTTACTTTATGTTCATTGAAAAAAGTTGGAACTCTGGATTCACATTCACCTTTACCACATGCAACCTGTGTAAGTTGGGGCAAGTTATTTAACATCGGCCTTAGTATTATTACCTGTTGAATGATGATAACAGTTAAAAGAACACTTACTTTGGGAGTCTCTAATGCCGACTTGTTGACTCACCCTTCCTTACCTTCTTCTATTTATCATGCAAATTTTCACGCTAATTTCTAGGTAATTTATAAGTTGCAATTTCTGGAAAAGGTGCCATATTTGTGTACAAAAATAGACTCTGCTATAAATAAGACAAACAGCCATTATGTGAATCGATCAGTAAGAATTTCTGGGAGCACCCTACAAACTGGGATTTCATCTGTTTTCTAAGAATGCAAAGATGCATGGGATATATCCGCTGCTTTCAAGCAATTCACAACCAGGTGGAGGAAAGAGACATGGATATAAGTAAGAACCTTCCTATACAATAAACTCTCCAACAAGAATTGTGGTAGCATCAAGGAAGGAACTAAACTCTACTGGAGGTATCTTTGAAGACAGAGCCAGTGGGCATCGAATGGACTCGTGAATGTGCATGAGCATTCCAGAGAGAAAGGGCACAATGCACAAAAGAGTCTGAGTATATAAAGAAGGTCAATATCAAAGACAAACAATCCTGTAAATGGGGGCGAGGAGAGGATGAGAAGAACTTTTCACATTCTGCTATAGAATGTGGGATTTACCTTATTAATAAAGAGGGGCATTAATGAGATTTAAGCAGAGAATGAGTCAAATGATACTGAATGCCTGAAGTAGAGAAATGAACATACGAGGCTGGATTTGAAAACAAAACTTAGGAGGGAAGAGCCACAAGATACGTGATTTATTAACTATGAAATATGAGGCAGAAGGAATCCCATGACACTGCTTACTGGTAAATAGTTTAACTGTTGTGGTGCAAGCACGATTACTAAGGAGTTATAACTCAGGTCTCTGTGGGATTATACAGGTTCTACCTCCAGTCTGAAGGTGCATTAATGGGAGTAAAAATCCAACCCTGTGTCTTTTCAGCCAAGCCATGGATCCAGACTAAAAAAACCTGTCAGTCCACAAAAAGGGAAATCTTTCAGAAACAGATTTTTCCAAGGGGAGAAACTTTTAGAATAGGTGTGGCAGAAGGGCCACACTTGCTTAATTGATTTACCCTTTTGTAGTTCTTCACCTAGAGGTGATTTTAAACACACACACACACACACACACACACACACCCCAAAGGGTCCTTCTAAGGCCACGGTTTGAGCTCTGATCTGTACTTCCTCTGAGTACCACTTATACCACTTTCTACCTGTGTGATTTGGGGCAAGTTACTTAATCTATACCTCAATTTTCTTATGTGTAAAATGACACTATTAATCAATTCCTATAGAACGTTTGTGAGGATTGCATTAACAAACATTTAATGTCATAAGTAGAGCTTAATATAAACACTTAATTTGTATGTACCATGCAATAACATTATATTGTACAGCCAAAGACAGTACAAAAGTATATGTGACTTCACTATTCTCCTTACACGAAAGGCCTTGTTGTGGTTCTTTAAATACCTTGATTCATGGACATTTTACAGCTCATGATCTGTTAGCTTTTATTTATTTTTTTTTTTTGGTCATTTGCTCTTAATTCTTGGAGAAGGTTAGTTGACCATTTCCCCTTCTCACTATGTATGAAATACTAGTTAATCCAGAGCTGTTGATGTTGATGTCTGCATACTCTTACAGAATGTTACTTTGTCTTTTTTAGGACTAGTTTTCTCCTAAATATTACCCAGTCCTTGTCTATATGTAGAACTTGTCTCTTATACTTATCTTTAGTCATTTGGCAGTAATGATTAAATTCCTATGCCTATTCCAGTCTGTGATATAAATAATATTTTCAAAAATTAAAATCATTATGGATAAGAACATTTATTTTAGGAGTCATGATGGAATTGTTCATAAGGTCATTCTTCTAGATAGTTCTGAATAAATACCTCATTGATCTCTCCTATGCTTATCAGCTAGTCTAGAGGCAAATATTGTTTCTATTTCACAAATATAACTGCAGTGTACTCTCCAAATTAGGGAATTTCCTAAATATTCTCTAGTTTTATGGCATAGAGCTCTGTGGAGATTTTAAATCCTAATTGTTTAATCTAGTATCATCTATCACAGGAGAAAATCCTATGCCTTCTTATTGTCTTTTCCTACTCCATTATCTAACCAATTTGTGGAAGGGAAAATGTTTTCACCTTAAAGGTCAAACATTAAAACCAGTTTACATTTCCTGTTCATTCTCACATGACAAAATTTTAATTTTGTATCAATTTAATTTTTTATTCATGTTTATTGGTTGCTTGAGTTTTATAAATATGCATCAGAGACTATAGAAGATATAAATAACCCAGTGTCATGATTCAGGTCATCTTCCTCCCTTAAACACTTCTGCTAACATATTCCTGACATGACTCCAGCTTCCTCCTAGTCATCACTATCCCCAAACTCTCCATATTCCAGCTATGTTAAGATACTCACATCTCTACAAATGATTCATCTTTTCCAACAACCACGTTTTTCAGTATGTCTATGATTCTTCATCCTAGAATGCTTTTTTGACCTCCTATCATCTATAAGACACTCTATTAGATGTCTACTTCCTAAAATGCATGAAACAGAGCTCCCTGCATGGGGAAACTGACAGGTAATCCAAGAGGTTTAGAGGTTTGGAGGTCTGCAATGAGCGAGTGAGTCTCTTAAAAGGAATCTGAGTAGAAATTAAGATTTAGAGCAAAACCATACTATGATATATTTTATTTAAAAACAAATACCTGAAAGAAAGAGGAAGGCAGTAATTGATGGTCCTAGGAAGGCTTCAATGTATACAGTAGCTCTTGATCGTTCTCTTTCCTTTCTTGAAATAATTAATTGATTAATTAATTAAATTCAAGCATAATTAACATATTTGGTCTTTCTCTTTCAAAGATTATTCTATAACATGGAACTACCAGCTCCAGTCAAGAGGATCCTAGTGTTCACTCCTCCGTGGTCAAAGAGTACTTGTCAAGGGAATGATGAGCATTTCTCATTTAATGTCTGTTTTCTTCACTATATATAAGCTCATAAAACATAAACTGTATTTTATTTCCTCACCACTGTGAGCCCTGAAGATGGTTTCTAACACAGAGTAGGCACTCAGCATATATTTAAGAATAATTAACAGCTGAAGAATGAAAATAATTAGAATTTAAACCCATTCTAGACAAAGGGCCTGATATTCATAGGAAGGAATTTTGGTGAGAATGTGAAGTAATTTGGAGAATGACAAGTACTAAAGGTTTGAGCCAGATCATTGAGTACCAAATTGAGTACAAATGGTAGGTCAGTCTCAAAAAAAGAAGTCAGGACCCAGACTCCAGAGGCCTCATGTGACATGTTGGAAAACTGGAATTTCATCTCAAGAATACCGCAGAGTACTTAAGCAAGATATGAGATGGTCTGACTGACCTTTTTAAAAGATGATTCTGGAGGGAACAGATGATTGTAGAAATAAGGCCCAGGGCAGGGAGAGCAATTAGGAGGCTATTATAATAATTTCTGAGGGAAACAGGGGGATTTTTTTTTTTAAGTTTTTATTTATTTATTTTTCAGAAAGAGAGAGAGAGAGAGAGCACACACAAGCAGGGGGAATGGCAGGCAGAGGGAGAAGCAGACCCACCCATCAAGGAAGGAGCCTGACATGGGACTCGATCCAGGACCCCAGGATCCTGACTTGAGCCAAAGGCAGACGCTTAACCAACTGAGCCACCCAGGTGCCCCCAGAGGGACATTTCTAATCAATGAAAATACCAGTGAAGACTCTCAACCTCAAACTCTGCTTTGGGTGATTTGTTGCCACTCCCTAAGATCAGGGAGCATATACGGAGAGAGAGTTTGAGGAGGAACAGTCAAGAGTTCCAATTCTGGCCTGTGAGGTTGAGATGCCTGTGAGGTATCTGTGTGGACATGTCAACGAGGCAGTTGAATATAAAATAGTACTGTAAGGGGAGACATCTGGGCTAGAGTTAGAGGACTGGGCGTCATTAGCACATAACTGACAGTTGAAACCATTGAAAACCTCCAGGGGAAGTAGACAGAATGATAAGAGAAGAGGCTTGTGAAGCAAAGTCAGTATTTAAGGAGCATGTAAGAAAGAGGGATAGGCAAGGGATCCTGAGAAGCAGCATCATGAATGGCAGGAGGCAAACATGCAGAGATTAAAAAATGAATATAGATTTTGTGAAGAAGTTTTAGAAAACGGAGCCAAAGAGAAATTTTAAATTCAAGTTAAGATTTTAATTCCTAATAATAGAGTTTGGAAACTACTTTTAAAGTTGAAGAATTACAGTTTTTCTCTCCAAGTTCAAAGAATGCCGTAGTTTGTAAGAATTTTAAAAATTGCTCTGTAAAACCATGCCTATATTTAAAAACCAAAGTTAAATGTATATGTGAAGGACAGGAGAAAAATTAGAAAGCAAAACTTAAAAGAATGACATCAAGAGATAATTACTAAATGTTTATGTCTCTATTGAATCCTGACAGATGATGAGGTTTCTGGATCAGAGAACAAATTATTTACTTACATAACAATCTTGACATGGGTTCCCCATCCTCCAGTTCCCCACAGGGCAACAGATGAGAGCCCGATGTATCCTCTGCATACAGGGGTTCGTACCACAGGAGGGGGACTGCGGAAATCGGAATCTCAGAGCTTGCACAGTGCAGCTGTGCCAGCTGTCCCTCTTCCCTCTGGAGAAAGAGAAAGGCCTTCACTTTCTAAAGTAAACACAGTCTCTCAGGGGAGGCAAAGGTCCCTAGTTTTATTATCCTTAGAATCTAAGCAGATGGCTCCAGGGGAGATGTTTCCAAATCTCCCAGAAAGTCTCTATATTTAACTTCCCAGGCTTATTTGCCATTCAGACATCTTTTAACAGCCATGCAATGTTTTGCTCAGGAAGCCCTGACCATGCATAAATGTGAACATATTCACAGAGCATTGTTTCCCAACAATTACCAGAAGTGCTAGACTTTGAAGCAGACTTGGGTGACTATACTGGGGCAGAGTCTAGCATCTCGTGATTTATAAAATAGAAAGCCTTCCTCTTGATTTTGCAAGTCCCAGCTGAGACAGTTTGCTAAGAAGGGACCTGAAGTACCCCGTCACCCTGTGATGATGGAGTCTATATCCCACTGCGCCCAGTGCCTGCGAGACCGAAAACACGGAACAGCATCTCCAGAAGCCTGGATCATTTCAAAGGGCCCTTAGAGCTTGAACAACATGTAATCTCTGTTCATTTTCGGCCCCATCAGCCCCAGATGGAATTTTTCACTTTCTCTTCTCTATTCCCACAGCATTTTGTGTTAATCTCTTTGAGCATTTTTATTAGATGTCCCTCCTATCCTCAGTGGACAAAAAGTATTCAATGGAAGAAAACGTTTCTTGGGTACCCATTGCACACACCATTGTGTTAAACGCTATAAGGAATTCCGAGTAAATGATCACATCCTTAAGAATGCTTACTGTGTCATATTAGCATAGGGAGAAAGAGAGATAGAGAATTACTCATCGATGCGAGGGTGAGGGGAGATGTTCTCTACTTAAACATGTGTCTTTCAAGAGAAGTGAGAAAAAGGTGAAGGTGATTTTAGACTCTGAAGGAAAAGGTGCCCTGTATATGGGGCAACCAAGAGAAGAGAATTAGATAGTGGTTGATACCGCAAACCCTCGCTTTGATACTTGTTATAATGAATAAAAAATAATAAGTTTTCAAATGTTTATGCATCTTCAGTGATTAGCTCTTTTATGGTGAAGTTAGCAATGTTCAAGAACAGTTATCAGCATTTAAAAATAGAAAATAATTTCCCTCTAACTCAAACTTGATTGTTTTAAATTGTCACTCAAGCAAGACTCTGAGTGTTAAACAAAATCAGAAGCGTGTGTGTATTTTCTCCCCAGGGAGATTAAAAAAAAATACTATCTATTAGTTTCAAGAGAATTAATTAACATTTGTAAAGGTCTTTGGTATAAAATGCAATATAATAGGAATGGAAATATTCTGATATTCTGATGGGACTCATACAGAAGAACTGTTTGTTCTAACATGATTATTAGGAAAAATAGCCAGTTGTCTGGACATATTTTTTAAGGATGTGTATGAAGAAAAGAATTCAATTTATTGTTTGGTTCCTACACAGGTTTAATCATAGATTCTGTAACAATATTTCAAAGAGCGTATTTGATCCTTTTTAAAAAGGATATAAATTTACCTCAGTAACACAAAGGATGAATTTCTTTTTGCTCTTTGTATAGCTCAGTGTCAAGATAATTCAAAGCTGGCATTTTAATTAACTTAGTCTTACTTTTTAAATAATTGGTAGTCAAAGTTTAATAAAATAACAAATATTTCTCTCAAATCACATATTTTATCTAATTAAGGAATGTTCTAACAAATATCATATGTTCTACAGGTTAAATTAAAATAATTAATAACCCATTGACTTCCAGGATCATTTCCAAGTTGGGTTTTATCTGCACTTAGGATATAACAGATACAAAGAAAGCACTGACAGTTATGCCCATACTGGTCATTACTATTCCAGGGCAACAGACCAGTACTTCCACTCATTTATATGTAATTTATATCCCACATGTATTCATCTAGACTAGGCAAATGTGTCAAATACAATAAGTAAAGCCATTGATAATTTTGCTGAAAATTTAGTAGTTTTCCTTTATAACATAGCTTTCTTTGTTATCATGTTGCTGTCTTTTCCCCATATAAAATCAGCTTTTTTTCAATGTAACATTTTCTTTTCTTTTTTTTAAAGTTCAATCGGAAAGGTCAAGATTAGACGTAACTCACATATTAACAATGGCAAGGACAGACCAGGAAGGCCACCTTGATTAAAGCTTATACATTATAAATGTCTTTAATAAACTCTTGTTTTTGTGTAGATGAATATTGCTGCCACCATCATGAAGGACGACAGACCACCATGCTGCATCTACCTGTAAAAGCATTCAGACCTGAACTTGACATAGTCACATGTATGCATTTGTTTTACTTTCTCTGTGTTTCTTTTTTTTCTCCAGTACAGTGCACTTAATCCACGAGAATCTTGGGACATGTGGCATCCCACCCTGGTGGCTGAAGCTTTATTTGCCATCGCGAACATCTTCAGTTCCTTGCGCCTGATCTCACTGTTTACTGCAAATTCTCATCTGGGGCCTCTGCAAATATCTCTGGGAAGAATGCTCCTGGACATTTTGAAGTTTCTATTCATATACTGCCTTGTGTTGCTAGCATTTGCAAATGGCCTAAATCAATTGTATTTCTATTATGAAGAAACAAAAGGGTTAAGCTGTAAAGGCATACGATGTGAAAAGCAGAATAATGCATTTTCAACGTAAGTTGAACAGATGCTTTTATTGTGCAGAATTCAGAGGGCATTACATTATGAATCTGAACCATGACAAGTGGTTGCAAAGAAATTGTGCTTAATGCAGAAAACAGAATTAACGTGGCTGTGAATGAATGGATCCTTCTGACATTAAAATACATATATATCTAGAACATTTATTTTAAGTTTTAGTAAAATAGTTTTTAAAATGACCTCATATAAAGGAAAGCTACATATTCAGTTTTAAAATGAGAAATAAAGAGGAGAACTCTGACCTACTGACAGCTTACAAGCTCGTTAAAAGATAGAATATACATAAGGCCGATCATGTGAGAAAATTCAAGTACTTCTTGAGCTTTCAGTGTTTTCCAGAAAGGAAAGTCCCTTTACATGTTCTTTACTCTCTAATTACACACACACACACACAAATACAGCTCTAAGCATGGAGAAATAATCCAAAATAGGAACCCAGGCCTAACCTAGGCCACTATAATTATGCACACAAAACTCTGTGCCCTTATAGCTGATGAGCGATAGTCCTCGCTCAGTGCCAACCTCTGGTCATTCTCAAGCAGGTTTGCTGACAGCACGGGTTCATGGCCCTATCTCTGATGCTCACACAGTCTGCACACCTGTGTCCATTTCCACCCCACTGTGATCACCAGACAACTGTGATAAACAGTTAATTAGCAGATGAATGAAGAAGTTAGGTCGTGTTCCTCTACACAATACCTAAACAATACATGTTCATTTTGTAGGTGACTAAAAAATCAGACTCTATTCATTGGCTATTATAGAATTTCACGTTAAATAAGCAAGTGCAATAATTTCTCAAGTAGGAAAAATCAATTCCTTCATATAAACTAAGTCACTTATGGCTACAGTATTTTTGTTGATTCACTTCTGTATGTTTTATCTTTGATCTTAATATTTAAAATACCATTTTAAGTAATCCACATCTGCTTCTTTGCACATAAAATTTTAATCTCAGCCTTAGCTGCCTCAGATCCTTCCAGAAATAGATTTGATACAAACCCTGAGTCATAGAGGAAACAAAAGGACATCGCAGCTTCCCCTTGTCTTTTCATCCCTTGCTGTCAGCCAGGAGTTCTCCAGCCTAACCAACTTACTCAGCCTTGTCATCTCCCTCATGCCCTTTTCCGACCCAGGACAGGAGGGATTCGATGAAACCCCTTGCAGCAACGTCCTTGTGACTAGCATGGCCCTGGATTGTGTCTTAGTGCTGATACCTGAACTTAATCTTTCCCCACTCATTTGTGCTCCTTGATGTGGTCATTTGCTCCTGACAGCTGAGACCAGGGATTTATAATGGTCAGATCCCACCAACCTCAGGCTTCCGACTTACAAACATCCTGGATACTCTGCTGTCTGTCTCAGTCTCACTCTCTGTTGTCTGTCTCTTGAGTTCTGATGGAGAGCCCTTCTGCTCACCCCGGTTTTCCCAATTCTCTTGTCACTTTGCACTGTGTGCCCTGATGCAAACCGCTGGCCAAGACCCCCCACCCTCGCCCCCCGCATTTTCTATGTGTGTTGCATATCCTTCCACACAACACCTAGAACTGAGTTACCTCCCACGTTGTGTTTCATTCAGGGAAGAGTCCTGGTTCCAAGACTCAGCCCCTTCTCAGACATCTGATCATTTGCAGTTAACCCCATCCTCACATACGATCCCTGAGCTCCCAGGAATCACATTGTTCTATTACTGGTTTTGTGGTAAATGTTTACATATTATGAACGAATTTTATTCTCTGTCATTGCTATGGAAGCCTGAGGCAAAATATCTAGTATAATTTGCATTCTAGAAGCAAATGCATTGAATTGCTTGGATTGCATATTATTTTAGTGTGCCCATGCCAACGGTCCCTTCTATTATCATGAAAAACAACAGATAACTGCGTATCTCAAATATTATAGGCCCAAATCATTCAGCCCAAATAATCAGGTATTCTACCTGAATTTTTTCCCCAGGTCATGGAATGTAAATCGGCAAACAACAGATTATTTTATTCAAAAACTAAAAAATATAGCAATAATTCTTGGTATAATTAATACATTAGAATATATAGAATGTCTGAGACAGGCATACCTGTCCCTTGATGACCCTGTTTCAGTACAATGGGTCCAGTCACTGCAAGAGGATGTCTAGCGATGCCCTCTACAGCTTATTTCTTCGCTTTTGTTGGTCTTTTTCTTTTTATAATTTCTTTTTATTAACTTCTTTTTATAATTTATATTACTCCATAAATTCCAAAGTTGTTTTTTTTTTACTATCCACCATCTCAGAAATCTTATTCCATTTGAGGATTAAAAAACATAATACTTCATGTAAGGCACCTAATACGGTGCCTGCTATAGAATATGATAACTTAAAAAAAATGCTACATCTGTTTATCATTATCAGGAGTGGCAGAACATTATCTCTCACCTGTGTCTCCCTGGTGCCTCTTTGTTACTCCTTCCATTCAGGGTGCAAACGTAAGCCGAAACTCTGAGCCCCGTGTTTCCTACTACCTTCCACCCCTGTCACCCTCCTTCCCTACATCCAAACAATCCTGAAAAGAAGCCTGAACAAGATACCTTGTTTTCTTCTTATCCATTCTTCATCCAATTGCAGTTTGGCTGCTGCTTCCATCAGGCCACTAACACTGCTCTAGAAAATATCTAGAGCCTTCATATCCCCCCTGTCAAGGGATATGTGTCTCTTTAAAGCTTATTGAATGTGTCTGCATCGTGTGACCCTTTTAACACTTTCACTTTTGAAATCTTGCTCTCCTTTAATTTCAATGTTACTATGTCTTTATATTGTGTCTCTTACTCCTCAAATTTTTCTCACTGTTCTCTGATAATTATATTTCAGTTATTGCTTTTATTTTTTTTAGTTATTGCTTTTAAATCGTGATCGTCTCCATGACCATCCTCAGACTATATTATAATATCTCTGTGAAAACTCATGTGTGCTTATGGATGCAGCCCCAGATGTCTTGAGGGATGACTCCTACATTCCTATCACTAGCACAGACCTCTCTCCCTGGTATCTGTAAGTCCAGCTGTCCTATGGATGCCTTTCCATGCATATCTCCTAAAAATTTAAATCCAAGGAAAATTTATCAGTCTCTTTAAAAATTTGTTCTTCCTCCTCCTTAGTGCTCTTTCTTAGTCAGTACTTCACAACTCACCCAGAAATTTAAATCAGAAACCTTTGCTTTATTCTAGATCCTTCGCTCCCCAGCCCTTCCACATGCAGTCAATAGTGTCTGTTCCTGCTCTTTGTTATCCTGGCGCCATCTTCCCTTGCTCACCACCCACGCCTAAATCAAAGTTTCCTTACTCCTGGCCTCTGCCTTCTTTTATATGTCTTTCATCTTGTTCCCTGAGTAATCTTTCTGAACTATGATACTCCTCCATTTAAAGTGTCTACATGGTTTCTCATTCCTTACCAGACACTGCCAAATTCCTTAGCATGACATACCAGGTCTTTCAATGATCTGCTCCTTGCTTCCTTATCTAGCCTCATCTTTCTCTATCCCCCCCAAAACAGTTTACTCTTCAGCATTTACCAGTCAATCCCCAAATATGCCATATCCTTCTCTCATCCCAGAATGTCCTTTCCACATGGAAAAATTGTCTTCTGCTTTCCAAATCCTACCTCAGATGTGCCTTTTCCAGGATGTCTTCCTGATCCCCTCCTGACTGTTGTGAGCTCCCAGTGGACACAGGACACAGCCCGGTCTGTGTTTTCTGTCTCTCTCTTTCGATTTCCCCAACAGAGAATAGACACTTCTTTTCTACTCTTTTCATGCTTCCAGGTTGTTTTCTCTTTAATGTGGGAAGAACTGCATGATACCAAAGAAAACAAAAAATAGTTGATTTGGGAATATTTGTCAGCTTTTCAAAATTCACGGTTTGGTATGTTTTTTGTTTTTTTTTTTTTTTCTCCTTCTAATTAAATATTTACATTTGAGCTTCCTAAAAAAAAAAAGAAAAAGAAAGAAAAGAAAGAAAGAAAGAAAGAAAAAAAAAAGAAAACCAAATATTTAGTCACTGCCATTATTCTACATACAATTTTAAATTAGTAATCTCTGGTTAAGGGACTCTTGTGAAGAGAGGGGCATGGGCTTTATGACAGATGTTGGCTCATTAAGAAAATTCCTTTTATGTTCATTGAAGGTATATTCCTCAAAATTGGAACTGGCCAACTGAAAGCATACTTCTTTTATTTTAATTGCATTATGCCTTATAAACCAAGAATAAAATAGCCAGATGTGTCTTATATTAATTTATGTCTCCTCATCATTTCCATTTCAAAGGGTAGGGGGGAACCTCAACTGTGGAATATATTACCTTTTTACTTGGCCTGTTTATCTAGTTATAAGTATTTAACTTGGAAGCAAGCTAGTATTTTAAAGTAGCAACTGAGAAATATCTTTAAGGAGCAAGAGACAAACATGTTATCTTTAGGAAAATAATGCTATAGAATCAAACCATAGAAATTGTCAGGTTCTAGTCAACTAGGACTTTATGCTAAGAATCATTTAATTAAGCGTGGTTTTATCCTCAGAACCACTCTGTCCTTATCTCACCAAAAAATTGGGAAAATAGTTGTCACATAAAGGTAGTCTGAGATGCACTGCAGCTAATGACCTTCCAGTCTATGGGCAGTCTTGCTATCGATAGTTTTGGGAATCACTAATGGTGGAAGCATTTCTAGAAGCAGTGGCTTTAAAATGTCAACTTACATTGCTTTTTTTAATTCCTTGTAATTAAAGAATAAATAACATAAAATATGAATAAGAAACACTAAGGTCTTAATACTAGGGTCTTAATTAATCTAATAGTAAATATATTTTGGTTAAGTGGAACTATTCTTCACATCTCACTTTTGATTCATTTCACTGAAGAAAAATGAAAAGAAAAGGAAAATAAAAATGAAATCCAGAATTGGTCACAAGATGTCACCTTATTTTGAATGTTCTCCTTTTCAAATTCTAATTAAAAACCTAAATAAATGTTTTGATGAAGGTTTTGCTAATATTCTCTAATAATTAGTAGTTCTTTTTTAGACAGAGGCAAATCAGTATTATTCAACCATAGCAATCAATTTATTCTACATCACACTTTTTATTTGAACATTTTAAAAAGCAACTGTTACGGGATTTATGTGGCATTTTATATAATTTATTATAGCACTTACATTATGTAACTTCCAGCTCTCTCTCTGAACTCAGGGGAAAATCAGCTGAATTATATTTGTATATTCATGGTGAGAATTTATACCATTTAGAAAGAAAGAAAAAGATTATCTTACATTGAATCCAAATGACACTGTCATTAATTTTAGAAATTGTCCTTAAAGTTACTAAAAATAAAAAACTTATGGCCTGATCAAATTTACTTATTTCCTGAGAACGTTTTCAAAGAATAACTTAGAGTAACCTTTGCCTAGGGCCAAGGAATTAGATTAAACTTTCAATGATAGTGTTAGAATCTGACATCTGGGTTGGCCTTTAAGAATACATGGTCAGCTCTTCACACGATGCACAGGCCTGCTGGCAAAACAAAGTCTTATTGAAGTTGATCAGATCAGCCCCCTTATCATTTTATGATAACTTGCTCCACTGTTGAATAGGTATAGCAAAATAAACCAATAAATAATTACATATTTTATAATTAAAATTTAATTAAACAATTAAAAATGTGAAACTGTTTACTTTTTTTTTAAAGCAATAAACTCAAGAAGAGAAGTCCTGAATGCCAATTAAGAGATCATTAGATTCTCCTAGTTATACAGACCAGAAATTCATGGAAGGTTTCAAGGAACAGGAGTTTGGGCTAAGAATCATGCACAAGATTATAGCGTTTTGATCCTCTGAGCAAGATTTGATCTTAGCAGGGGCAGAATCTAGAGCAAGGCCTGGCTTCAGGAAGAGTAGGAGATGACATAGGTCTGGACTCTAAGATCGTTTACCCTGAGAACCAATGTTAATCTGAGTCATCTATTCCAAGTCTATTTTCTTCAGTGTTCACTTATTTATTACCTGGCTTATTTCTCTTCAGTTCTCCGTTCCTTCATTTGTGCTGTCTCAAAACTTTTGGCTTCTCATAATTCCAGTGACCCTGACTCTCTATCATAACTCCTGTCATTTTGGCTCCTTTGGGCAACTTCCTCATTCTCTTGGTATTTCCAAGGTAAATTTATATAGAAAGAAAATCTGATAGTGTGGGCTCATCTTTTTCTTATCAATCCATGCCATTAACCCCCGGCCTCATGTGGATTGGCTTTCCTTGGGTCACTTGACTTCTGAAATCCTACCTCCTTAGTCATCATGACTGATATGAGAATAGTTTTTGTTTTTGTTTTTACAATATAATGTGATTAAAGTTTTATTTTAACCATTTGTCAAAGAGTGTAAAAATCCTTTATTGTTTGGTTACATTACACTAAGATGATGGTCCTGCTGAAACAAATCATTCTTCATTTAGGTTCAGACACTCTTTATCTTGTTTTGTTTCCTGGACTAAGTTAAGAAAACTTTACTTTCAATAAAACACGAGAGTTCATTCATTGGCAGGAATGAATTAACTGTTCCCTGAAATAGGAAGAATAGCAAATCTTGTTACCTGAGCATTCTGACATTTGCCATCTTACAGGATTCACTATGTACAATTTTAATTGTAATTGTGGAAATCCACAATGATAACATAATTTTTAGTCCTTCTACAACCAAGAAGCAAAACCACGTGAATGCACTGACATCTTTCAAAAACTAAGTTTGAGGTTGTATCATTGATTAGCTATCAGTGCCCTACAACACCGGTTAGCAAGCTTTCTGTGAAAAGATAGTAAATATTTTAGACTATGTAGGCCCAATGTTCTCTGTTGCAACTACTCACCTCTGTTATTTTAACACAAAAGAAACCATAGACAATGCATCAATAAATGATTGTGGCTGTGTTTCAATAAAACTTTACTTATGGACGTTGAAATGTGAATTTATAAAATATTCACATGTCATAAAATAGCTCTTTTCCCCAACCATTTGAAAAGCAAAAACCATTCTTACCTCAGGAGCCAGACAAAAACAGGCTATGGGTCAAATTTTCTCCTCTAAGAAACTAAATAGCTTTCGAAGTTCTTAGGAAAATGAAGTACACTATTTGGGCTATATGATGAAAATAATTTTCTTTAATTCTTTTTATTAAGTTTAATTTTGTAATTTTAATACCTTTTATTAAGGTTAATTTTTAAATTAAGCAAATATATGTAATAGGAATCAATTTTATTGTTATATCCTATTGTATAATAGTTCTATTAGTATAGCTATTAGTGTCCTTTTTTCTTTTTTCCAGGTTATTTGAGACACTCCAGTCCTTGTTTTGGTCAATATTTGGGCTGATCAACTTATATGTGACCAATGTCAAAGCACAGCATGAATTCACTGAGTTTGTGGGTGCCACCATGTTTGGGACGTACAATGTCATCTCTCTGGTTGTCCTACTCAACATGTTAATAGCTATGATGAATAACTCTTACCAACTCATTGCTGTAAGTTGATTAACTTTATTTTAATTCCACATTTCCCCATAGAATGTGTTGTTTCTAGCCATACTCTATCCTATTTATCATAGAAAACAGTCTCTAATAGGCTATTGAGGAGACAGAACAGAATTAAAATATGAATGGTTAATTTGAAGTTTCTAAACAGTATTGTACCATATTTGGCTACATACTAATTTAGTTTTGTCAGATTATGAAAGATTATAAAATAAATGGAATCTATCTTTACAGGCAGTCATGGTGATGGCAAGCACTGGGGGAGGGATGAGTTATAAACAAGTGGCTCATCTTTATGCAGCACCCTTTGCACTCTGCATTGTCTCCAACCATTGAACCTCAGTCTAGGTATAAACAAACTCCTGCCAGCCTGGCAAGATAGATAAGCTAGCCTAGAGGGGAGTCTGAGGGAAAAATCCACAGGATTTTCAATTTCTTAAATCCAGAAAAAGCAATGTAGGAGTAACCTTGAATTCTACAATGGAGTATACAGTACCATATACATTTATTTGAAACTCTAGAATCCAAACAAGTTAGTTTATTTATTCATTCATTCAACAAATTCTTATTGAGAACTTATTCTGTTGCCAAGTACTGTTCTAGGAACTAGAAATACAGCAATGAATAAGAAAGACAAAGCCCTTTGTCTCCTTGAACTTCCCAGGAGTCAATGGCCATTAGCAATAGCAACAGAACAAACCCATACTGGAATAAAATACATTTAGGTCTTTTGTATTTATACCTGAGACAAGTAGCATTTTATAAGCATAATTCATAACCATAATTATCTCTTTAAATAGCTACAATTACATTACATCTTTGTGTCTATTGCTAAACCGCTGGAATGTTATTAGTTATTTTGAGAAGCAGCATTCTGAATTTTACTTCAACTATCTTTGTGGGGGCAAGATACCTGTCATAGATGAAAAACTGCATAAAACATAAGAATAGATGATTTTTATCTACTGATTCACAAACTAAGTATCTACATAGAATATACCAGGGTCCTAGGATTTGCAGGTGAATATATGAATTTGTGAAGCTTCATTTAAGCATCTTGTAAGTATGGATTTCTTAAGATAGTCTATGTAATTGCTTCCGAAGTTCTGTATTTCTCTGGTCAACACATTTGCAAAACATGGATTCTATTTTCCAGACCACCCTTCCAAAAAAATTAGAAAGTCTCTAACTATCAAGCTACATATAGAGAAACTATATATACAATTTGGCTCCTATAGAACATCAAATGTATTGATTTCATCAAGAAGAGAACATCAAGAATAGTATGACTTTTTTTTTTTTTTTGGTTCTTTATAGGATATATCATTCTAGGTGACTTCTTAAAGAGTTGAGAATGATCTTCAAATCTCTTTTTGTTTAGCTCAAACTCTAAAACTACTTGAGAGGAGAACAGGCACTGAGAACCTGAGACGGGTGTACCTCTCAGCATCATGGGCATGATGGCTCCTTGGAGCATGAACATGCCAACTCTGATTTGCACCTGGGTAACAGACGGTGGCTTGGGGCATCATCAGCATAGAACATTTCATTTCCAGTTTTTCTGCTATAGATTTTGTTATAGACCCTCTCAGAATCCCAAACCGTAAACAAAGGAACAGTCTGCTTTGTGATAGCCATAAGAGAACATAATGAGGTCAGGATAATCCTTAATTTGTGCCTCCAGGAGAATTGGAAGGAACAGAATCTACTCACAGGCCAACATTTTATCAAAGTGACAGCCTTTTTATGACCTTAAGCCAATTCTACTGACTCCCATTCTCCATGACTACAGCAAACAATAAATACCTTTTTTCATTACTGCAGAATCTATGAGCTTGTTTAGAAAGAAAGCTAGGGAAGGTGGGAGAAATAAAGGAGAGGAAGTGGGGAGAATGGTGGGGGCAGGTGGATTGGAGCTTCTGTGCTTCTGTCTATTGATCGGTCAATCCCATCAAACATTTGCTAAGCAACAACGAGGGCCACGCATTTTCTAGATATGCTCTTTCTGTTGAAAGCACAATCTGTCCAGTGCCTAGACAAAACATCTCTATTGCTCAGAGTAGAAATGTATACACCACACAGTCATTCATTAGCACATAGCCATTTAGAAATACTTGAATGAAGCACAGTCTAAGTTTATGCTCTTACTCTAAAATCTGAGTTCTTCTTTCTAATATTAATGGGTTAAAACGAGCTATTTTGAAATCCTAAAATGTATCCTAAAATCCTTAAATGTAAAATGAAATCCTAGAACATACATTTTAGGAAGCCGCCAATCACAGTCCTATCTGGTGCCATTTGGACAAGCTTATATCAGGGTTCAATGCTGTGTCAGAGGCCTTATTCATTTGTTAGAGGAGCTTCTACCTGAATTTGTGCCTCTTGCCTAAAGGCGGACAAGAATTATTCACACAGAAACATATCAACTAACACTTTTCCTAGAAACACTAGAAAGCTAAAAGCCAAGAGCATCGATGCAGGTGGCAGTCACCTAGACAGGGATTCTAGGCCTTGGGTAAGACATAAAGGCCTGTTTCTGGCCAGAATCTAGTGCAGCTGAGCTAATTAATGTAAGCCTACAGTGCAGGAAAGGAAAATTCATCTTCAAGTCATAACTGATCACTGCAGTCTCTTTAACACAGAATTATTTTGGATGTCTGTTTCATGGAAGAAGGAAGGATAAAACCTGACAAGAGCACTGTGACTCTTTACCAGGGTAAACCATCATTGGAAATGTTTAGATGACTGTCGCTGGGAGTCAGCCTTGATTTTATAAGCAATTTAATTAATGTTGCAAGAGCTGCTCCAAGTCAAGTTATAAGCTCTCTGTGAGGTTTATATCACCTCAGTAATTAAGAAACCTGTCAGCAGTTGTCATATTCTCCCGTTCAGGACCATGCAGATATAGAATGGAAGTTCGCTAGAACAAAGCTTTGGATGAGTTATTTTGAAGAAGGTGGTACTCTGCCTACTCCCTTCAATGTCATCCCGAGCCCCAAGTCTCTCTGGTACCTGATCAAATGGATATGGACACACCTGTGCAAGAAAAAGATGAGGAGAAAGCCTGAAAGTTTTGGAACAATAGGGGTAAGAACACAGCATGTTAGTATTACTTTTTTTCTTAATTGTGTATTTGAATATATTTGTGTTTCTTGTTGGATATTTTTGCATTTTTAGCCTTTTTGTTTTTCCTCATTGTTTTTAGTGACCATTTATCGCACAGGTACCCTAAGACACGGTTTCCTACAGTGAGGGCCATCAGTGTTATTTAAATAGGAGCCCCACCTGACACAGGCCTCTCCTGGACCCATGAGTCATGGGGGGGGAACTAACACCTTAGCTCTCAGTACCCTGATTTCTAGCCTGTTTCAGAACTGCAACCTTAGGGTATTTGTGGCATTACTTACTCATTGTCTACTTCTCTCTCTGGATTGTAAGGGAAGGGGGCTGTGTCAGTCATCTTATATTCTTAGTGCCTAACATAGTCTCCTACCAGCGTATAATGTTTGACAAAAATTTCTCAACTAAAGGATTAAATGGGTATTATAACTTGAAAATGTTGTACCATGTTCAAGCACAGTGATTTCAGAATATGTCAAATTGTTCAACATTTTGCTTCTACTCCCAGTCATTTTAAATACCAAGAGGTTGTGTTTTTAAAAAATGTTAGGACCCCTCAGAGCCATGTTCCTGTTATACCATAAGATTAAACTTCCTTTGGAAATTTCTTTCATGCTGGAAACCAAGAGTTCAAGCGATTCCATCAGAAGAGACATGGACTTAGGACTTTGTTCCAGCCAAACCACTGACATGGGACAAGTTATTCTTCATTCTTCCCTACTTAATTTACTATTTTCTAAAGTTCTCACAGTGATCTTTTGAAAATTCACACTCTAACATTCACTAGTCATTCTGACTTGCTCAGAGGAATTGTTTTGTAAGTATTCTAGTATACCATTATATTAGAATCACCAAGTAATAGTAGTTAATACTAAAGTTTTTAAATTTGTTTTTAATTTTATTTAATATGGTTTTTGACTGCTTGCTATGCCCTAAGTGATCCTTCTCACTCATTAACTTCATTGGCTACTAGGCATTATTATCAGCATCAAAAGGTACTTTCTCTACAGACAGTGGTATTGATTTTGCTGTCTTGTCAGTAACATTTCAAATTCTAAAGTGAAATTGATTGGCAAGAGCGTATAGCAAATAGAGAGGTGATTAGGAGATGCAGTTATATTCTTGCATATAAATTCTTACCCCATGAACTTGGAGGACTAAAGTTTGGGCATATATCTGATCTTAGAAACCAAAGTTAAATTATGATGAAGACTTAGCCTGCAATCCTTATACTAATTAATAGATTTTACCACTGACTTTAGAAAGAGTGAAATTATTTTACTCCAGATGCTTGATTTCTATTAAAAAATAAGTCTGGATTATTTTAAGAGGGTTGTAAAATAAATATAATGACTTTGGTTTAATAAGCAATTATTGCATGTGTTCCACATGCCAGTCAGGAACTGGGGGGTGGGAGTAGGTACAAAGGCATGCTTTCCATCCTTGAGGGCATCATTTCTCATACAGGAGATGCAAATATGAGAACATAGTACATGTCATATAATATTTTAGCATTATAATATTGTTACACACAAGCACGCAAGACGCTATGAGAACAGTGTAAGCAATAATTATTGTTTTCCTTGAGATAAACAGAATAAAGATTTCAGAGAAGCCAAACTCTGCTTACTCTTTTCCACATTAAAATATAGTTCTAAAAAAAATAAAATAAAATATAGTTCTCCTTTTTCACATCTTACTCTTAAATCCGTAATAATTTTATTTAATCAATCCCTGAAAGGACATCAATGGCTAGTACAGTTCTACACTATCTCTCATAGTTATTTTGATTCCAAAAGAATTTCTGGGCCCCAAAATAAATGTCATACACAAAAGAAATTTGTCTGTAATGATTTAATTTTAAGCAATAAGAGAGAGAATCTTAGGTTTTAAGATGCCACAAAACTTGTAACCAAGATATGGCGCCCTGCTCTAATATTTTAGAAGATCCATCTGTGCTGCCACGAAATAATAGAAAACCTCTCAAGAGCTTGACTTCCAAGTCCCCCCACACAACCTCCAGAATCCTCCCACTGTTGACACATTGTTAGGAATATGTTACCATCATTTCTTAGATGCAAAGAAGGGCTTAACATTCATTTGGGATTTCCTATTAAAGCAGTGATTCACACCTTTCAGAGGGAGAGGGTAAATGGCACAAGTTAAAAAGCTTTCTTTTCTGTACATTACTGGTCTCCAAAGAACCACATTTCTTTTTAAGTCTCTGACTCTAAATTTGAATATTTTGATCCAAGCTGATGCACAGAAAAAGAATTCCCAATTAACTGAGTGACCTCCAGCCATTCCTCTCTCCTTAGCCATGTATATCTTACTAACCTTTCATGATGGATATTTTTATGCTTTGGGAATTTATGACAAACTAAATAAATATTGTGAGTCATGTCTCTCTTCCCTACCTTCGTCCCACTCTCAATCTTGCCTCTTCTTCAGCACACTAAGGTTTTGGGCAAGCACCAGCCTAATCAAACTCAATCCTATAAATTGACTCTTTGTCTAGACTGCATTTCCAGAATAGGAAGGACATAATATTTTGGTTTGCATACTTGTAGTTGAGTTTTATACATTTAGATTTTAGATGGAAAAAAATAATACGTATTATTTATAAAGAAAAATACAAGATAAAGGAAAAGTAAATTAAGGAGGTTGGGTAATATCAGTAGAAGAGTTAAATGAAAAAATATGTCAAAAAGTAATTGATTTTGCTGTGAATTCATTTCAATTTGGTTAATCCTCTTGGCAGTTCATTGGTGTAGACAAAGGAAGACAAGGAGATATACACATTTCCATTAATTAAAAGATGACTTTGAAGTACCAAAGACAGTCACTGTACTGTCATTCTAAGCTTAGAATATCACATTACACTTCAAAGGGACTTTAGAAATCATTTAACTCAACTATTTCCTCTCAAAGAGAGTGTATTTACCTTGCCTAGTGTTTTAGGATCCCTTAGTGACAGCGCATGGGGGAGACCTGGGTCTTTTGTTTCTCAAACCAGTGTGTCTTCCATCACCCTCTTGATTCCTGAAAAATCTAATAACGATGCAATTATACCTTCCACGTTGTGTATTCGTCTTTTCATTTTCCTCAATAGCTTTTGCAGATCCTGCCATTGTCCTCAGCTGCCTCTCAGATTGTTGTATCTCAAAGCCCTTGTTTCACAGGCTGGCTTACCTTCTGTTTGCTTCTCAACTAGTTTATATTTCGGCCACATTTGTGAAGCAGAAATTTGAAGCTAAGCTGGAGGTAGAGTTTATGCACCCTTTGAGGGATTTTCTCTAACCTTCCCACCTTGTGATTCACTTACTGACTCTGGTCACTGAGCAGCTGTCCAAATGTCACGCCAGTGCTCATTCCCTGCACACAACCAGGCAGACCAGAGCTCTTCAGGGTGGCTGCACTGGCCACTCTCCAGGAGCCCATCATTGGTGATCTTATCTGGCTATTTATGGCTTCCGGGTAATACTGATACAGCTAGCCCTGAAAACTCATTAACTTTTTTTTTTTTTTAACTTTGGACTTCCTTTTAGGGGTGATCGGGAGTTCCAGATAAATTAACCTTTCATTTGGAATGCTTTACGGGGAAAACATAAATGAAGTAGAAATGCTTTATTGAACAAAACCTTTGTTGTAGGAAGCAAACTCACTATTGAGAAATGGCTTGTCCCTGGGAAATTATGAACATCCCGCCAAATGGGCAGCCTAGTGAGAGGTCAGTGAAATAAGAAACATGTTGTAGCTTTTGGTTTTTAATATTACTACTTGTCTAATTTTTAGCTTAACACCATTTTATCAGCAAATACCTATCTCCATATTAAAACACTGGTTCTTAGACTTTAACACGTGCTAGAAATTATCAGGAATTTCTATTTTAACAAGCATTTCCTTGGAACTTGAATTAGAAACTCCTGCTAAAGAAACCACTGCTATCTAGCACAGCTTTTTAAATGAAAACAAAATCAACATTTGCACTTGTTGCTCAAGAGGCCCAGATTATTTAAAGTAAAAAGATGTTAATGCCAAAGTGTTTAATCGATATGAAACATTTCAATGCCATAGACCAGTTTTCTAAAATGGAATGTTTAAGGTATAGATCAATACGCTGAACTAAAAAATGTGAGGTCTTTGGACAAAATGATAAAAAATGATTTTAACTCCCTTAGATTCATAGTTTCCACTTTCTGATTTTCTCCTGAGCACAGCATAGGGAGGAAAACATGAAATACCATGTCTGTTAGGGTCATTTAACATCACTCAGCTCTGGGACCTCAGATGGAACACTTATGCCTGACCAGTTGCCACAGACAAACACTCAGTTAAGCCACTGCCAGAGAATTAGAAACAGTGAATGGATTAACACCAGCTAGCATCACCTGAGGAAAATGCTAGTAGTACATGCTTTTCAGACTGTATTTTTAGTGTTAATTTATCAAAATGCTTTGCTCCTTAATCTTCATGGCTTCCAGTAGGTCTAACAACAAATCTTACGGATACGATGGGATTCATCCATGAGTACGTCCCAACCCCTAATTTACTTCTGTAAAATTTGCTGGCTGGGTCTTTAATTAAGTTTACTTTCCTAGGAAGCGATGTGGAGGAATGCATTGCGTGATGTTCTCGGTGTTTCAAGAATGAAACCCTGAATATTTGTCTTGACAAGGCAATGTTCAAGCATTTCATATCATTTGTTTTTATATACTTAAGAAGTGTGCTTATAGAAAACAATACATAGCTCCATCTGTAAATGAGCCAAACTGCAGTTTTCAAAAAGTGATCGCATGTTGGAATGGCCCCTTGCCTTTTTCCTCATTTTTAAAAAGAGAAGAGCACAGCAAGCTGCAGCCCCTAAGGGATTCACCAAGCAAAGCAAAGGATAAAAGGCATAATTCATGGGCTCAAAGTCAGTGATAGACCAAAACCTGAGAGGAAATGAGAGAGCCATGCACTGACAATTGACTGCAGGGAACCAGCTCGGGAAAGGGGAAGTGTGCCCAATACTCCACATGGTGGACCTGCAGACAATGGGAGATAAAGAGCGAGACATGTGACAGCTGATTCCCCAGATCCCTTTCTTTCCCAGTAGCAAAACCTGTCATGCTCTAAGGCCGCATGACACTTCTATGGAAATGTGGAGTTCCCTTGCAGCAGCAGAAGTTCCTTTGGTCTTTTCCTTTATCATTAGTTCTGTGATCCACACACATACTGCCTTTATCTTGTCCCCAAAAATCAAAAGGAACCTGCAAAATCTGAGGTACACCGATGTGGCACACACGTGTGCCTTAGGCGCCTGAGCACAAGCCATCCTGCCAAGGAACATTCTGCATACGCTGCTAGATTTCAGCCATAATTTGCAAAGAAAACTGCTAACTTAAAATGCACATCTTTCTCCAAAATTATATTATTTTTTAAAACACAAATCGGTCAGTTCTGTTCTCGGTCATTTCCAGTGATGATTACAGGATGTAATACCTTCCCCTGTGAGAGTGAATGCCTATGAAAGTCAAGTGATCTTTACCCAACAAAAAGATAGCTACCACTGTGGATGGTAGTTCTACTGTATAATACTTAATAATGTCACCAACTGACAAAAATTATCACTACATTTATTGCAAAGAGTACATGTATTATGGGTTGAATTGTGTCCTCCCAAAAAATACTTTGAAGTCTTAAATTCCAGTACCTCAGAATGTGACCTTATTTGGAAATAGGGTCATTGCTGATGTAATTGGGTTCAGAAAGGACATTAAGGAAGTGGAGTCCATATAAGAACATGACCCCATGAAGACACAGAGACACAAGGAGATCTCCTTGTAAAGACAGAGGCAGAGAATGGAATTATGCAGTTGCAAAGCAAGGAACACCAAGGATTGAGAGCCACCATGAGAAGCCAGGAAAAAGAAGGGAAGGATTCTAGCCTCAGTCTCAGAGGAATAGTTCCCTGCCAACATCTTCATTTGAGACTTCTTGCCTCCAGAACCATGAGACAATAAATTTCTGTTGTTTGAGCCACACAGTTTATGGCATTTCATGCCTAAGAAACTAATACAACATATAGCATATGCATCTGTGCTTACTCATTTTTATTCAAAGAAATATGGATCTGGTATTTAATGGTGCTGATCCTCAAATTAAGATGTTTTGGGAGAAGGAGGCAAAAATCACAGAATACATAGCAGGTGTATTCAAATGTTTCTAAGTATCTACTTGACAGTACTTGATAGAGCAAAGTGTAAAGAGTCAGTTCTAGTGATATAGAACTGGCACTGCCATGAGAACACTGTGGTATTGTAGTTACTCATTCAATTCACTCATCTCTGTGGGCCTTACTTATAAATGAGGCAATGAGACTAGAACAGCTCTTTGGGGGTTTTGGTTTTGGGTTTTGTTTTGCTTTGGCAAGGAAGGGCAGAGGATGAGGGAGATGGGGAGAGAGAGACTCTTATGCAGGCTCCACACCCTGCATGGAGTCCAACACAGGGCTCGATCTCATGACACAGAGATCATGACCTAGCCAAAATCAAGAGTTGGATGCTTAACTCACTGAGCCACCCAGGTGCCCCCTGGCTGTTTGGTTCTAATAAACAATAGATCTGTATCAAAATTTAAAAGCCAGTCTGATTTCCCTTGGCCTTTGGTAGATTCTGGGAAATTAGACAATTAAATTAATTTTAGTGTTAGCCTAAGAAAGCTAATTAAAAAAAGAAAAAGAGCCATTATATGCATTCTTAATAGATATATTTACAAATTATCAATGATTGTATTGTCCACAATAGTTTTCCTGTGTTAATCCCAAGAAACGTGGATTTGTGGTTGGATACACTATTGCATCTGGGCATATACTCCTCGAATCTTTTTCTTTAGTCTCAACCTTCCGCCCAAATCCAAAATAGACAGTGGTATTTCTTCTTTAATGTCCTCTGTCGGAATCACCAAAGTGGAATTCTTTGTTATTTTTTAATATTACCAACATCTCAGCAGCTAGACTAAAAATTTTTGTCTTCATAAACTCATTCCAGCTGCCAAGCCCCCCGGGCTTCTGTTCCCTCTCCACATTCTCATCCCGTTGTGACCCTTGCTTCCCTTCCTTTTCATTCACACTGCCACCGGTTCAGCTCACACCCATTCTACCCTTCTGTCATATTCTGTACCAGCATCCCAACTGATATCTTATGTACTGATTTTCCATATTCCTCTTTCCTACCCAATACTGCTGCCACGTGATTATCATAGAAGTTCCACTTTTATCACATATCACTCAATTTGTCAAAACCCTAGGTGCCTACCAACCACTGAATTCATTGTGCTTTCTGAGATTCTGCATAAAGAACCCATGCTAATTTTCCAACAAGAGCTAATCCCTATATTCTGATTATCAGAGCACATCACAACTGTACTGGTGGAAATCGCCCTAACACGTCTCTCACCCTCCAGCACCAGCATATTGCTGACCGTATTCCAGTCTTCTGCAAATCTGAATGTCTGTGCTTCTGTCAAAGTCCCGTGATTCTTTCAAGTCCAATCTAAAATCCTGTTCCCTGTTTGAAGGCTGCTGCTGGTTCTTTCCTTAGCCCAATACTACTTTTTGCTTCCCTGTACTCAAAACACATTCTTTTTTTTTTTATTTTAAGATTTTTAATTTATTTATTTTGACAGAGAGAGATCACAAGTAGACAGAGAGGCAGGCAGAGAGAGAGAGGGGGAAGCAGGCTCCCTGCTGAGCAGGGAGCCAGATGCGGGGCTCGATCCCAGGACTCTGGGATCATGACCTGAGCCAAAGGCAGAGGCTTTAACCCACTGAGCCACCCAGGTGTCCCCTCAAAACACATTCTTAAGGCACTCCCCATGGTTTTGCTTGTCTTTTGTTTGTTTTTTTGTTTTTTGCCTTCATCTCTAGACATTCTTGGCATCCTACCTAGTAGACTATAAGCCATTTAAGGGCAAAAAGTATGTTTTATTCATCTCTGGGTTCTTGCAGCTTCTGCCATGAATGATAACCACCAAATAAATATATCTTAAATTGGCCCTACAAGCTAAGATTCGTGAAAAAGGAACCCATAAAGGAAGATTCACAGAGGTCACAGCAAAAACCCAGTATCATGCAGGGATATTCAAAACACTTTCAGGACCTCAAAAAAGATAACTGACTAGCATTACTCACCTATTAAATTGGCTAAAAACTGGAACTCTGACACCACTAGATGCTAGTATGGATGTGAAGCAACAGGAACACTCATTCATTGCTGGTGGGAATGCAAAAGGGTAAGTTGCTTTGGAAGACAGTTTGATAGTTTCCTACAAAACTAAATATATTCTTACCATGCAATCCAGCAATCGCACTCCTTGGCATTTACTCAAAGGAGTTGAAAACATATGTCCATACAAAATCCTGCACAAGGATGTTTATAGCAGCTTTATTCATAATTGCCCAAACTTGGAAGCAGCCAAGATATAGCTCAGTAGGTGAATGGATAAGTAAGTTATGGTACATCCAGATAACTGAATATTATTTATTCAGTGATAAAAGTTAATGAGCTATCAAGGCATGCAAAAACATAGAGAAACCTAAATACATGTTACTGAGTTCAAGCAGCCAATCTGAAAAAACCACATACTGTATGATTCCAAATATATGATATTCTGGAAGAGGCAAAATTATGAAGACAGTAAAAATATCAGTGGTTGTCAGAGGTTGAGGTTGTGGGGGCAGAGGAGGAAGGGATAAATAAGCAAAGAAGAGAAGATTTTTAGGGTAGTTAAAATACTCTGTATAAGAATATATAATGGATACACGTCATTATACATTTGTCCAAACCCCTAAGAGTATACAACACCAGGAGTCAACAGTAATGTAAATTGTGGACTCTGGTTGATAATCATTCATCAATTATAACAATGTATCACTCTGGCTGGGGACATCGATCACAGGAGAGGCTGCATGTGTGGGGAGTATGTGGGAAATATCTGTACCTTCCACTCAAATTGGCTGTGAACCTTAAATTGCTCTAAAAAAAGAGTTTTAATAAAACAAAAATGCCTACAGAATTTGCATTACATCTATCCATGTTTACTAAAAGCCTCCCCTCACACTATTATTTAAATACAAATTTCTTACTTCCATACCTCTACTGCCTAGGTTAAAAGCATTCAACTCTTTAGCTAAATAAAATGCTGCTCTCAAGTCTGAAATGTCAAGCAAATCACACAAAGAGGGACAATTACATCTTCTTTTACTTCCTCTGGGGTAATCCTGATATGTGTCAAATTATTCACAAATTTTATGGCTCAAGAATATTTTTTAAAAACTGCACTAAATCATGTTATTAAGTGAAAAGGGGAAAAATGGAAAGAGGATGGGGGCTAGTTAGTTAACCTTAGTAATAGATGTCTTAAATCTCTTATTTAATCTTCAAAATCATCTGGTGCATTTAACTTTACCTTGCAAAATAAAAAATGGGAGTGGGAGAGGACCTCAGAGATAATTCCTTGTTCAGACTCAGTCACTTTCAAACACAGGTGTGACCGCCTAAGTACACGTTCTTAAAGTGACACCCCACCACCTCCCAGATAGAAAGAAAGTAGAGACAGGTGGGCATCATAGTAATGGTCGATAGAAATCAGTTCTGCGGTGCTAACCAGAAAAGGAGAGATGACATAGACAGGAGAGACATCTGAACTGCATAATTTAGTGGTCATCATTTGGTGAATTTATTGCATTCACTTCTGTTTTCATTATCCAGAATATGATTAGCTTCATCGGTTCTTATCGTCCTAGGATACTGGAGTTTGGTTGGCTGATATAATCTCACAAGAGTATACATATTTGTGCAGTATTACTATGTAGATGTGTAAGAACACTGTTTGGCAAAAACAATTAACTATATTAATTTATGCTTAAATCTGGGATATGGATAGGAATAGCTCCTGAAAGTAATCATAGGAAATTTTTTCTATGTTCTGTCTGTCTATTTTGCTTCTTAAAAAAAAAAAAAAAAAATCCCTAGAAAAATCAATCTCAGATTAGTTTTTAAAATATAATCTTTGATCTTCTTATATTTGTTTTAAAAATTTTAAATGTGTTTATGAGCAGGTTCTGCTGAAGAAAAGACAGTCTGTGCTCTTATCAATACTAAAATGCATAGTGATGATTTTCACTTGTTACTTGTAATTTTCTGATTCTGTCATTTTTAGCTTTAATTTTGCATTAAGGAAATTTAAAGTTAAATCTTGACTTCAGGCTGCTCTCTGCTGCCTACTTTTTATTGGCTTTTTGATCAAAACAGAATAACAAAATGCAATAGAAGAAGCCCAAAGTAATCAAACTGGAGTTGATTAAATTCTATACTAAATTCAGAGTTTCTATCTACTTAATTGTGGAATATGGGTATCCTGTACAGTATTTATAGTGATAGTGTTAAAGAACTTGGTATATAGCTTGTTTTAGTATTTCTCTCCACCTGAAGTAACTTTAAGGAAATCTGGAAGGCCTGTGTCCTTATAGAAGTGCTTTTTGTCTTGGATTTCAGCTGAGCTATGTCTCAATAGGAGTCATATACCTCCATCTTGTGGCTCAGTCATAAAATTCCCATGCTTTCTTTTTTCCAAGATATTCTAATTTTGTACTAAGTTTCAAACTTCCCAATCTCTTAATGAATACCGTAATACCAAAATACCATACTGAAAATTTGTTTAAGATTTGTGTAAAACTGAATGGTAAATAATTAGTGGCTTTTAGGAAGTTAAGCATTGTCTCAGCTGTTCCTAAAAGTCACTAATAATCATGAAACACAAGTCTATTCTCCTGGCCAGCCAGTGAAAAGGCCGTTTTCCTCTATTCCCCTAAAGAGAAAAAAGAGTTTCTTTTGTCTTGTTTGATTTTTTTCCTAATGTCATTTCACAGTGATGTATTCACAACTCTTTTTAAAATTCCATTTTATCAGCCTATGATTAAGTATTTAGTAAGGAATAAGATCAAAAGATTTATTTAAACTCTAGATATGTTATCTCTTTGCTTTCTCACAATCTACCAAATTCATTCCTTTATTACAGAAATATTTTTTATTTTAATTAGGTCAGTTTTCTTCCTTAAGAATCAATATTGATATTTATTCAACATGCACAAAATGGGCATTATGAAGCTTTTTTCCTAGTATCTTCAGAATACCCATGAAACCTGCAATTATATAATTTTAGTGCCATTTATTATTTAACTCAATTTATTATGGACTCTTTTTTAGTCATTAAACATCCGTTCTCTTTGTTCTGCACTCCAGAATCACTCCTCTGTGCTAACTCTAGCTGCACTCCCAAACCATTCTGATCTTTTCAAAATGACAGCTGAGACATTTAGTTTTTTAAATGATGAATTTATGAGCCCAATGTTTGAGCAGAACTTTTTATTTTTTTGTTAAATCCAACCACCTAATTAAAGTAGCAAGTCCCTTTTAATGTACATCTGATTGAAATTAATGTTGGGGGGTTTAGTGGTCTAACATTGTTTTCTGATTACATGTTGCATATCATAGCTAAATTCTGAAGCTTGCTCACTGATATTTATGAAGACCTCCATATTGTAATAATATGAGCTTTTTACTCTACAGAATTTTTGTTTTTATTTGACATTTCTCTTATTTTTAATTTGATATGTCTCATCTGTGTCTCTTAGATTATTTCAAGTAATTTGGAGTACATATCAGCTATGATTATCTAATTCTCTGTCACCTTCTATTAAAAGAACAACATTCCCATCATTGTTAACTTGGTCTATATGTTAATTGCTGTAGAGATTATAACCTTGCACTTCGTTGTTTTGGTTCATTCATTCTTTTGATTCATGTGAAGCACTCTTTAGCTATTGTTCATTGTCTAGTAAAATTTTCACTTTGGAGAAGTGAGGATAAATATAATCTCATTTAAAAGAACAATGAATTATTTTCCAAAATGGTAATATATCACTCTAACTGAAAAGTCAATGCCTCTTTCCTTTTCAGAGGCGAGCTGCTGATAATTTGAGAAGACATCACCAATATCAAGTAAGTTATTCTACTGTATCTTGAAATTTGCCTTAAACTATAGCCCCTCTTCAGAACTGACTCAAGAGAAAAATCATATTTCTGCACTGAATATCAATTGTGTTTTGACATACCCCAGGAGGTTATGAGGAACCTGGTAAAGCGATACGTTGCTGCAATGATCAGAGATGCCAAAACTGAAGAAGGGCTGACCGAAGAGAACTTTAAGGTAATCATTTTCATCCTCATCACCAAGAGGCAGGTTCCGCAGAGCATGGAACCAGACACAGCACATTTAAAATCAGAGCCGGAAACTCAGCCATGGGTTCTAGCAAGCCCATGTGTTGTCTCCTCCTCATCTCCCTGATCCACCTCCTTCTAAGATTTATTTATTTTAGAGAGAAAGAATGAAGAGCGGAAGGCAGAGGGAGAGAGAGAAAATCTCAAGCAGACTCCCCGCACTGAGCGCAGAGCCCAGCACAGGGGTCGATCCCATGACTCTGAGATCATGACCTGAGCTGAAATCAAGAGCCAGGCGCTTGACTGACCAAGCCACCCAGGCACCCCTTCTTACTTTTAAATTCAAGGTTGTTTAACTATTAAAAAGAAAAAACGTGGTGAAATTTCTTTTCAAAATATATTGTTTTTGAGCACATTTAATCTGAAATATGGAAGGCACTTACACTTGGAGGCAGAGAAAACCCTAGAGTCCAGTGGCATTTGGACTTGCTTGTCGTACCAGCACTCTAATGAGTGAGCTTTAGTTTTTGAAATTTCAATCTGATTTCTGAAGCTGAAACATTTAGTAACTAAGAAGCTAAAAGCAACAAGGAAAACCCTGTTTGTGCTCTGCACAGCTTTGGTAGTAGAAAATTCAAGGTTTGCGCCTAAGTGTAGCTTACACACTTAGTCTTTCTCCCTTTTTATTTATTTTTTTATTTAATTCTATCAGAAGAGATAGGTGGAATATATGTAATGTATATATGCTTGCACATGTGTATAAAATACCTTTGCTATTCTTCCTGAGTTCTTAGAGGTTTTGGAAGAATGAGCAAAGTTAGTAAGATCATAGAGGCAAGGACAAGTAAAAAACCCTCCAGAAGACTCTTTAACAGTGAAAAGCAACAGGTCTGACAAGAGAATACAGATAAGCAGCTGCTTTGGTAAAAAGGTAGATGAACTGCAAAATGTAAAGCACAGGTTGGAAGTTGTCCAGGATCCGAAATATTCTTTGCAGCCACAACATCCAAATTTTGTAGTTGAATGATTCATGGTGTGTTGGGAGATTGGCTGGAGTCAGGAGGCCACCAGGAAGGCCACGGTCAGGTTAGGGCTGAGCATTCAGTTGTCGGAAAAGATGAGGACTACTGAGATTTCAGTTGTCCAAAAAAGATAAAAGTAAAGGATGAATCTAAGAAATGTTATCTGATTTGAAGCAATTCGTGAGATTGAGTAGCTCACCCAGATGCTGAGATAAATTGAACTCCAAGGTGGCAAATTATTGAAGGTAACTGTCAGCTCGTAGAAGGGCAGACGTCACTGTAATTATTTTGTTTTAGATAGCCTTTGGGACAACAAAATGTGCTAATATTAAAAATCTTTTTAAAAAATGCATCCCTGAGAGAACAAGAGGTGCCTTGAAAGCAGATGAAGCTTTTGGAGAGGAAGCATTTGAAGCTGCAGTCCCTCAGAAATCCAGCATACCGTTGTTTCTTTTTGCATGAGCTCAGGGAGTCTACACGTTACTGCAGAACTCCAACAGGGAAATTAGCAGGAACCAAAATGACTCCAGTACCAGGGAGACACTCACAGCAGAGCGGAATCCTCGCTCTTAAAAATGAGTGAAAACACATCAGAACCACGTATGAAGCGTGCTCATGATGGTTCTTAACGTCTATCTGTTTAGGTCCTAAGCTAATTTCGTCATTTTACATCTTACTTAGGAACTAAAGCAAGACATTTCCAGTTTCCGCTTTGAAGTCCTGGGGTTGCTACGAGGAAGCAAACTCTCCACAGTACAGGCGGCTCAGGCCACGAAGGAGTCCTCCAATTCGGCCGACTCGGATGAGAAGAGCGATAACGAGGGCAGCAGCAAGGACAAGCGAAAGAACTTCAGCCTCTTTGACTTAACCACGCTGATTCACCCGCGATCAGCCGCCATTGCCTCGGAAAGACACAACATAAGCAACGGCTCGGCCCTGGTGATGCAGGAGCCCCCGAGGGAGAAGCAGAGAAAAGTGAATTTCGTGACCGATATCAAAAACTTCGGGTTATTTCACAGACGATCCAAACAAAACGCTGCTGAGCAAAATGCAAACCAAATCTTCTCTGTTTCAGAAGAAGTCACTCGTCAACAGGCCGAAAGACCAATGGAGAGAAATATTCAACTGGAATCTCGAGGGTTGGCTTCCCGGGGTGACTTGAACATCCCCGGTCTCAGTGAACAGTGTATATTAGTAGACCACCGAGAACGGAATACGGACACCCTGGGCTTACAGGTGGGCAAGAGAGTGTGTTCCTTCAAGTCGGAGAAGGTGGTAGTGGAGGACACCGTCCCAATCATACCAAAGGAGAAGCATGAGAAGGAAGAAGACTCTAGCATAGACTATGATGGAAACCTCACAGACACAGTCAGTCACGAGGATTACGTGACCACCAGATTGTGACACTTGAAGGAGGAAGCGTTGGTCATGCATATAGATATTTTCCATAGTGCTCTGGGTAGGGGGAGAATTAGCAAAAGCTAACTTACACTTTATATCATTTATCAACTATGGCATAGTAACGTGTAACATGTTTAACTGAGGCAAAGGCCATCAGAAACCCTGGTTTTGTAACCAGCTTTTGCTTTCACAATTTGTTTTACCCATTTTTTTGGTTGTCGTTAATAAATGCACCGTGTATTCTTGTACTGTTGCAATAATCCACAGGAAATTTTTAGCTCTCTTTTTCAACTAAAACAAACGCAACTTATTCATGTGGTAGTTGACTCCTATGATAGATATTTTTATATGCAAAAAACAATGTAGCTGAAATATTTGAGCTTTTCATAATTTTTTAGGGTCTTTAGAGATGGTTACTAATCAAGGACTTCAGGCAGCCTTATAGTGTGGCTTTAATACACAAATATTACCAAATTATTTCTTACCATGTAAATAATTACAGCACAAATTAAAGTAAGAAAGCCCTCTTCTCATGGAGTCAGGATTAAATTCCCTCTTAAAACGAAGTCAGGTGTACTTTGGAGTTTTAGATGGCCCAATTTTTCCTTTCAGTAAGTAAAATAAATGTTTGTCTTCATAAGTACTGACAATTGATGATTTTTAATGAGGTTTTTGTCAGGACAAAAGTTTTATTTCAAGTTTTTTTTTTAATGACTTTTTTTGGGTTCAATTGCTAGTCATCATAAATACCAGGCTTTATGAATAACAGAATTTCAAAACGTGGCAAAAGTTCTCAGTGCTAGAAAAGAATAACAGTAAATTAGAATAGTTAATGCACCTTAAAAAAAGCAAAATGCTTGCATTCTCATAATATCCAGATGAAAATAAATTCATTCTAAATTCTAAATCTAAGCAAAATTAAATTGTATTTTCAGTCAGTGTGATGTTGTGAATTCAAAAGAAATACAAAATCCTCATGGTCTCCTCATCTTTCTTCCAGTGGCTGGTATATATTTCTTTAAAATTAAACTCACCGAAAATCATTATTAATTTTAGCGGTAGATGCAGATATAAAGCTTTCCCCAGAGGGACAACATTCTTAATTACTTATTTCTTCTATTGTTTTCAAGGTAATCTAGATTATATTACACTCGTTCACGAACCACTAAAAACAAAAAAGTGTTTTTACCTGATATAAAAAGGCACTGGAAACTTCATAAAGTTTAAATTTATAACTTGTGTCTGTATAAGCCACCATGGAAACAAGTTCCTTCACCGTGTACAATTAGCATGTATTTCAAATCATTAGAAAAATGCTGAGTTCGTTTTACTTCAGAAACTACCTCCATGGACTAGACAAATTGTACATGATTTAGCATTGACCCAAAATTGCATAGTTTCTGATTACCATACAAGGAAACTAAGGAATAACATCAGTAACAGTGCCATCCACTGTCCTATATGCAGTGCGAGAATCAACACCTATGTACTACTCACAACAGTCCTCTGAAGGAGCTCCTATTCTTATCCTATATCTCCACTTTATAGATGAAGAAAGTGAGGCAAGCACTAATTGGGTAAAGGTGCACAGCTAATGATGGAGCCATGATGGGTCCTCCAGGGCCATACCCTTAATTACAATATGTACTCCCTCTCAGAAGATAAACAGACCAAGCAAAGATGTTCACTTATAGGGGTTTCTGTTGCTACTTCTGAGAGGATGTATTATGAGAGAGAAAGAGTTTGGTAAATTCCACAAATCTGTGTTCCCTCTTGTAAAGCAAGAGGAGTGCAAAAAATTAAAGATACATGTGATTTTTTAGACTCAATCATTATTATAGAAGTTAGTAGATTTAAAATACATATTTGGGGGCGCCTGGGTGGCTCAGTGGGTTAAAGCCTCTGCCTTCAGCTCAGGTCATGATCCCAGAGTCCTGGGATCGAGCCCCACATCGGGCTCTCTGCTCAGTGGGGAGCCTGCTTCCCCCTCTCTCTCTGCCTGCCTCTCTGCCTGCCTCTCTGCCTACTTGTGATCTCTGTCTGTCAAATAAATAAATAAAATCTTTAAAAAAAAATAAATAAAATACATATTTGGTATGAGACATCAGAATTCAACTGGAAATACTAGATTTTAGTTTTCAAATAAGCTACAACCCAGAGGCGCTGAGATACTACTCTTTCCTAAATCTGGTTTTGTCCTCGGGATAGGGAAATGGGTCTGGTAGTTTCGGAGAGACAATAGGGCTAATGCCTGTTCTTACTGCCTCAAGCGCACCTTTATCTCAAGTATGTTAGGACTCACAATAAGCCCTGGAGATAGCAAAACACCCAAACTGTTCTAAGTCGGACATTCGGTAGTAAGGGAACACAGACCTATTCTCAATACTGTTTTCCAATGATTCTATTTTGCTTCTGTTATTAATACTGTTATTTCCAACGTAAAAATCATATACATCATCATTATACATAATTTCCAGAATTTAATTTCAAATGTCCTCTGTTCCTTCAAATACCACCACTGACAATAAAAGCAACAACGACAAAATATATTCCCAGGAATTTATTTCTAACAGGGATTAGGGTGCTGATATTTTACAGGGAAACATGGTGATAACAGAGGGATTTACTTGGAGCCAGTAACCCCCTCCTTCTCATGTTCTGAAAATGATGGTTTTTAACAACCCTCAGATGTCACTAACAGATGCATGTATAAGTTTAAACAAAATAACAGATATTGTCAGTATAATATGTCCTAGGATTGAACATTATTCTGAATAGAAGGTGATATTAAGTAGCATTAATGAAGATGAAGAGTAGGGAAAGAATGAGAAAACATAAACAGCAGATTGCAAAATAGAAGGATGGTATTTTTTGAGGTCTTTAAATGAGTAATTTGGGGTCTCTTTTCATTTCCATTCATATTTCTATTAACATGAATTCCTAAACACCAAAGAGAGGCTTGACATCGCACCTTCATTTGTATAAATAATGTTCCTGTGTTTCATGTCATTTTGACCTTGTTATTTGTTGCTAATCTTTACTTATTTATTGCCAGGGTTAGGTGGAAGAATGTCTAAAAAATTCAGTTTAACTTTAATAGAATAGGTTTATTCATAGCACATCATTTATCACCTATTTTGGAAAACCCATTTACAAGAGAAAATGCTATGAAGATGTACTTCACCATTTGCAACAGATGTATTCCTGAAAATACCCGTGTAAATAATTCTGTATCAACTTCAGTAGGGAAACTGGCTATGTAAAAAAAGAAAAAAAATGGTAGTGAATTATTTTGTAAAATGATGAATTATTTTTCAAAGTGATAATCATCCTCAAAATGTAACTGTTTCCTAAGTTGGATATTTGTATATCAAATTTTCTTAAATTAGATATTTTATTTATCAGCTGGCAATTAAAATATTGCAAAAGCATACCCATTTTCTTGCCTTGACCTGGATAGCAACTCAACATACTTTAGTAATTGAACACACAAATCCAAACAATGAAATATCTTGGATAACCTTTGAGGTGTAAAGAAAGGAAAATTCTCATATTATTCTCAAAGAAGCAGTCAATTTCCCAGTCAGTATAGAAGGAATAGCCAGTGATATATAAATGCACTCTTCTAATATTCAATAATCCTTACCAATTCTGGGATTTAGTGGAGTGAATGACTGTCCAGTCCCATGACTTTTGGTTGAAGAGTAGGCATCGAGCCCTGAAATCTGACCATTCTTAGTTATCATGAATTGTGTTTGTAGCAGAACAGTTTAGACAGAACCCTTAGAAATCAGCTAAGCAAAAACCATCTGTGTGACCCTATCAATATGTTTACAATGACTTAAATTTTTAAAAAGCTTAATTTATGAATATACTCACCATTTGGAAAAGTATTTCTTCAGTTTAGCTTTATTACATTTTTTCTTTGTCTTATATTCTCCAAAATTCAGACCTCCTAGTAATTTACATTTAGAAATTGCCTTCTATAAACCTCCTTAAATTCAATTTCAAATATACTATTCTAATTATTTCACAATATATTACAATCAACTTTGTTTATATAATGTTATCACATGACTTTAGAAAATACTTTGGAATATATTAAATAAGTTCTCCAGAGATAAATGGAGAAACTAAGGTTCAGGGCATTTATGGCAATTATCCAAATTTACCCTGCTACTCAGTGGTTGAGTTGGAACTTAAAGAAAAACTCTTCATGTATATATTCAGATGAGATACCAGGTCATAAATGTCTCGACTAAAATGAATTTTTTTTTTTTTTGAATTTTGTCTTCTTTGCTTTCTCCTTCAGTAGAAAGTATTTATAGTCATTCAAACTTTCCACAGCCCAATTCGGAAGATACTACCTTTTTCTCCCTACAAAATTGTGTTCATGGGTTTTTTCAAAAAGCTGGCATCTTACCATTTTCTAAGAAATGGTAAGTTCATCATCTTCACTTCAACTATAGGTTCTGTGATAATTCTATACACAGTCTGGTAATAATAAAATGTCTGAAATAAAATTAAACCTTCTCAAATGAAAAATGATAGAGCTTGAAAATAGGAAGCTAACATGAGATTGAGACGATGAGACCAGGGCCTAATAGGGTCATGCTGTCACTGAGTTGGCAAAGAGTGAAGTTGTCTCTGCCAGTGAAATTTACCAGTAGGAAAACCATCAGCTTCCTCCAGAGCTGCACTGTCCAATGTGGTGGCTACTATTGACATATGGCTACTAAGCACCTGAAATGTCTATAAGTGTAAAACACACACTGGATTTTAAGGACTTAGTATGAAAACAAAGCAAAATATTTCATTAATATTTACATTTCTTACATGTTGAAATGATAGTATTTTGGATGCATTGGGTTAAAATATATGACTTAAATTAGTTTCATGGTTCTTTTTATTTTTTGATGCAGTTACTAGAAAATTTCTAAAACACACATGTGACTCACATTTGGAACTTGCAGTACATTTCTACTGGACAGTGGTGCTCTGGAGCATCTCTATTTGTTTCACTCAGTTCATGTATTTCTACCATTTGAATTTCATAAGTGAAACTTATGTATTCAACTACTCAAAAATATTGTTTTCGTTCAATTAAAATTTGCTGTCTCTCCTTGATTCCCAGTCTCCTAATGGAATCACTGCTAATAACTTGCTGTTTTTCATGTTTTTCCTTGCCTTTGCAAACATATTAATATATATTATAAAATACACATATAATAATATATTAATATATAATTTATAATATAAATAAATACATAAATATATGTATAGGTTATGGGTTGTTATTGTTTTTATCAAGAATGGAATTTATACTATACCTATAATTTAGTAGCTTGTTTGTTTTTTATCTAATAAGGTATGGAAGACTTTTCTAGAGCTATTTAATATAGCAGAGTTATTTGAACCCAGTCAAAAAAATTCTTCATTAATTGTTTTTATCTGTTGAAATATATTCATACCCTGTTGCTAAAATGTTAATGGGTCAACCATAAGGTTTTGAGGAGTACTTGAGAGACAACGTCTTTCTAAAAAGCCAATATGCTCATTTTTCTCTTCTGTTCACTATCTTGCACAGCTGTCTATTTTTCTTGTGATTAAGTAAAGAGACCATAGTATGACCTTCAAAAAGTGGCCCCACTTCATGGGCCAGCATTATCCTTTCACACACACTAGACCTTAGCCATTCGGGATTTCTTTTAGGTATTTAAGACTTAATATTTCTCTTTCCCAACACTAGCAAATCCTGTTCCTCCAGCCTTAGATCATAATTGGGCCAAAATTTTATTACTTTAAAGAATTTTCTTAAATCCAGACTTTTAATTAATTGTAATTGATCTGTTTTTATGGTTTCCCTTACGTCTAATTGTTTTACCCAATGTCTTTTTTCTTAAAGATTCTCATTTCCTGAGCCTGCAGATAACAAGCCAGTTTTCCCCACTCTGGGAATAAGAGGTTATCTGCACTGACTTTCTTTCAGGGTGTGAATATAGTTAAAGGTTTCATTTACTCCCAGGAAATAACTTAATGTGTTACTTCAACATTCAGAACGCAAAATGCCCTAGTGGTCTAGGGGAAAACTGGAAACTGATATTTTTACATACCTGCTATGGGGGAACTGCAAATCCAGCATTGATTGCACTCGTTTCCATCTCATCTGCTGATATTTGAAACTTCTGGATGGAAATGTCCATCTATCTCTAAAATACTAATCTATGTTATATCACCTTCCTAAACTTAGAAGTACCAAAGAGGAATGTAGAAATGTAGAGGAAATAAAGCACCAAAAGACATTAAGTAAATAGTTATTTCCTCTGTTTTTTTTTAATTCAGTTTTTTAAAAAATTTTGAGATCATTATAGATTCATATGCAGTTGTAAGAAATAGTGTAAGGAATACTTCACAGACCAGTTACCCATTTTTCCCCCAATGGAAACAAACATGTTTCAAAACTACAATACCAAATTGCAGAATATTGACTGATCTCATTCAGATTTCTGCAGTTTTCCTTATACCTGTGTAGGTGGTCTTGTGTGTATTTAGTTCTACACAATTTTATCCCATGTATAGCTTTGTGTATCTACAACCATAGTCACTACAGAGCATTTCTATTGCCACAAGTATCCCTGATATTGCCCCCTCTCAAACCACATCCATCTCATAACACTTCCCAATTGCAAACTCCTGAAAACCATTGGTTTGTCCTCCATTTTTGTAATTACATCACTATGACATTGCTATATAAGTAGAATCATACAGTATGTAACCTTTGGGGATTAGCCTTTTTCACTCAATATAATTCTCTGCAGATTCACCCAAGTTGTTCCATCTATCAACAGTTTGTTCATTTCTTATTGCAGAGTCCTATCCCATGATATGAATTTGGCTAATTCAACACTACACCCATTGAAGGATATTTTGGGTGTTTCCAATCTTTGGCTACTACAAATAAAGCTACAATGAACATTCATGTACAGTTTTTTTCTGTGACCAGGACTGTAATTCCTGGGCGGTATGGTAGTTGCATGCTTTGTTTGTTTGTTTGTTTGTTTTTTAAGATTTTACTTATTTATTTGACAGAGATCACAAGTAGGCAGAGAGGCAGGCAGAGAGAGAGCAGGAAGCAGGCTCCCTGCTGAGCAGAGAGCTCGATGCAAGGCTCCATCCCAGGCCCCTGGAATCATGACCTGAGCCTAAGGCAGAGGCTTTAACCCACTGAGCTACCCAGGCACCCCGCATGCTTAGTTTTATAAAACACACACACACACACACACACACACACACACCCCAAAAAATGGTCAACCTGTATCCCAGTGTGGTTGTATCACTTTATATACTCACCAGCAATGTATGAGTGAGTCAATTTCTCTGAACTTTTGCTAATGTTTGGTGTGGTCACCAATTTTTGTTTTATTCATTCTGATCATTGTGTAATGATACTTCATTGGGGTTTTAATTTGCATTTCCCTGAAGTCTAAGTGATGTTGAATACCTTTTCTTGTGCTTATTTGTCATCTGTATGATAGTGAAATTTCTGTTCAGGTCTTTTGCACATTTTCTAATTAGATTGTCATATATGTGTTTTTTAATGTTAATTAGATTATTATGTGTGTGTTTAATGTTTTGAAAGGTTTTTTTTTAATTCTAGACACTAGTCTTTTGTCAGATATGTGTTTTGCAAATGTTTTCTCCCATCTTTTTGTCCTCTTAATAAGGGTCTTTTTGCAGAGCAAAATTTAAAAATTTTGATTAAGTCCAATTTTTCAACTATACATTTTATAACAATTCTAAGAATTATCTAGGCCTAGATCATGAAAACTCTCTCCTTTTTTTTTCTAAAAGTTTTATACCATTATGTTTTATATTTAACTATATTTATTTTTCCTATCTTTTTTCCCAAGTCCATTAGTATATATACAGATTTACAGAAGAAATTCATCATGAGGAATGGGATTTCATACGTATATAGAAAGAGAATGAGGAGAACTGTTGACAGGCAAACATACAGGTAATACTAAAACCAGGTGATAAGAAAGAAGATAAATCATTCTTAAGAGAAAACTGACTTAGTTATCCAAACATTATAGCAGGATCGATTTTCTGGAGCTTAAAAAAAAAATAGAGAAAAAAATTATATTTCAATTCCATTATGTTTCTTCCAACTTCCTGAATCTGATGGAGAAGCAATAAAGAATAAGAAAAGCTGCTATTTGGGGACTGAAAGCCAGAAGTGCAAAAAAAAAAAAAAAAAAAAAAAAAAGTTCAGATGCACACTTCTTCCTGAAATCCAATTGCTATTTGAAAAAAACTTAGGACTGTTGAACAATGATCTCACCCTCCTATTTCTGAAGAGTAATTACTAAATTTGAAGCTAGTATGTAGGTACCATTGAAATGACAAGTCATTTGTTTAAATGGTCCTTTTTGGTTTTAACAGTGTACAACAAAATACTACTACTATTAACAATAATAATAATAATTTGGGTATCTAATTGGTATAAACAATAAAATTAGAATAATGAAATTATAACTACATGAGAATATATATGAACCAAAAACAAAGTAATTTAGTGCACACACACAAATGACTGAATGATAAGAGTGTGGCCTAAAATTCCCATGCTAATTAAAATCATTTCTAAGGTTTGCATTGGAAAGGAAAATTATCACTAATACCTACAAAAAGAGGGAGTAGAATTTTGTCCAAGTTATTATGATAACATCACAATATTTTGATTCTCTGATGGAAATATGGCAATCACCTGAATTGCTGGTCAATGGAAACAATTGGAATTCTTCTATACAATTCAGAGTTTCCACTTTACAAAACACTAAGTTGGAAATTGTAACTGAATTAATCAGATGATCTAGATCTTTAATTTTGCTTTCACTTTCTATCATTCCCTCCCACCCCTCACCATGCCCAGCTGGAAATCGGTCTCTGGGGTAAACACAGGGATAAAAAGATGAACTATACTTTTTAGAGGAGCTCACAAAGTCAAGACTGGAAACTTTCACTTAGTTTTGCTTTGTAAGAGATTAGAAATGATATTGTTCACCATACGGTTGGTGGTTGGCAGTCAGTGTTTGTAGATTGGATTTCTTTTTGTTCATCCTTCATCAAACCATTGAGAAAAAACTGTTTTTTTTTTAAGTGAGGTATGTATTTTAGTTTTCTTTGAGGTAGAAATAATAGGAAATACAGAAAAGACACACTTTCAGAAACATTTTTTATTAAAAACATTTTATTTATTTGAGAGAGAGAGTACGTGCACACACAGAGGTGGGGAGGAGCAGAGGGAGAAGGAGAGGGAGAAGCAGGTTCCCTGCTGAGCAGGGATCCTGCCTTGAGGCTCACCCTAGGACCCTGAGATCATGACCTGAGCTGAAGGCAGACACTTAACCGACTGAACCACCTAGGCACCCCAAACATTTGAAACTTTTCACACTTTTTAATGTCATGCCTAGAATAAATGTATTTAATTAATGATACATTTAATTAGTGATACACTGATCAATTAATGTCTTTATATTTTTATCCAGCCACCTGATATGTTGCCTTTTGCAACAATTATTCCTTCATTCACAAGCATTTATTGAGAACACATTTTGTGATAAGCATTATAATACAGGCTGAGAATAAAATAATAAAACAAAAAGTCACTGAACTGAAAAAAGGTAAATTTTGTGAAAATAATAATTCAGTGCAATAAGTATGATGTCCCTGAGGGAGCATCTAGGAGGGGCACCTAACCCACTTTGGGTACAGAAAACAAGAGATGTCTACATCGGTTCCTGAAGATGAGAAGTAGTTGTTCAGAAGTTGGTCTTTAGAATTTCATGTAGGAGTTTGTCATAACAAAGTTCTCTTCAAGTAGAGAAGGAAAGAGATGTGGAAATCATCGAATTTGTACTACAAAATTAAAGAAAAATGAGCTCTTTCAATTTGGAAAATAAAGATTTTTAAGATGTTGCTCAATGGCTGTAAATAGCCTAACCTTCAATCTGCCGATGATAAGTGGGTAATAAATTTGTCTAAAGCAAAACAAGTCAACATAATTATAATTAGTTTTATATTTTATCTTTTAAAAAAGCTGAGTATGTTTTATATTCAATCATAATGAATTCTCTAGCCAATTCTTCAGTCATCTGAAGAATAATTATCTTTTTGAATCGTTCATTGAAATAAATCCATCATGCAGTTCACTCATTTAAAGTGTAAAATTCAATGGTTTTCAGTGTATTCACAGATATGTGCAAACATTACCATAGTTAATTTGAAAATGTTCTCATCACCTCAAAAAGGAAACCTGTGTCCTTTAACCATCACCTTCTTATGCTCCCATTTCACTTTCCTGCAGCCCTACACAACCACGAATTTCCTTTCTGTCCCTATAGATATCCTAGTCTGGATTTTCATATGAATCGGATTATATATGTAGTATTTTGTGAGTTCTTTCAGTTAGCATGCTTTCAGGTTTGATCCATGTTGTAACTTCTATCAGCACTTCAGTATGGTCAAGTAAAAATCCACTATATATATATATATATATATATATATATATATATATATACGCACACACTATAGTTTTTTAACCGTGGGCATTTGGTTTGTTTTCACCTTTTGGCTAATATGAATAATGCTGCTATAAATTTTTAGATTCAAGGTTTTGTGTGGACATATGTTTTCATTTCTCTTGGCAAATACCTAATGGTAGAATGACTGGTTATATGGTAACTCTGTGTATGATCATTTAAGGAACTGCCAGACTGTTTTCCACAGCAGCTGCCAAATTGCACATCCCTATGAGAAGTGTATGAGAATCCCAATTTCTCCACATCCTCACCAACACTTTTTCTCTGAGTTTTCTATTCTAGCCATCCTACTGTGTGTGAAGTGGTATCTCCTATGGATTTGTTTTGCATTTCCCTGATAACCAATGGTGTTGATCATCTTTTCATGTACTAATTGGCCATTTGTGTGATTTCCTTGGAGACATATCTACTCTGATCCTTTGCCCTTCTTCATTGGATTATTTGTATTTTATTACTTATTTTAAGAGTTTTTTATATATCATCGATGTAAATCTTTTATCATATATATGAGCTGCAATGTTGTCTTGCTCTCTGGATTCTTCATGGTGAGGCACAGAAGTTTTTAATTTTGATGAAGTCCACATTAATCTATTTTTCTTTTGTAATTCATGTTTTTACTGTCATATCTAAGAATGCTTTGTCAATTTCATCAACATTAAGCCAAATGTTTTCTTGTGAAAGTTTTATATTTTTAGCTTTCATATTTAGGTCTTCAATCCATTTTTATTTAATTTTTGAATATGCAATGGAGTAAGGGTTCAACTTCATTCTCTTGCAAGGGGTGATCCAGGTGCCTCTACATGGTTTCATGACAAGACAATTCTTTCCCTATTGAAAGGTCTCAACACCCTTGTCAAATATCAGCTGATCATAGATGTATGTATGGACTTATTTCTTGACTTTAGTTCCTTTTCATTGAAATATATGTTTATTTTTCTACTATTACCACACTGTCTTGATTATCATTGCTTTGTAGTAGTTTTGGAATCAGAGAGTGTGAGTCTTCTTTTTCAGCATTGTTTTGGCCATTCCACATTTCTTGTAAATGCTTCTGAATTTTAGAGTCAGCTTTTCAACTTCTGAAAAGAATTAGCTAAGAGTCTGACAGCAATTTCATTGAATCTATCAGTCAGTTCAGAGAGTATTGCCATCTTAAGGATGTGGTATTTTCTGATTCATGAACATGGGTTGCCTTCCCATTTATTTAAATCTTTAATTTCTTTCAACAATGTTTTGTAGCTTACATAGTGCAGGTTTTGCACTTCATTTGTTAAATTTATTCCTAAGTGTTTTATTCTTTTTGATGCTATTGTAAATGAAATTGTAATTACCTTTTAAGATTCTCAAAAGTTGAACATTGATACACAAATACATAAAAAGATATTCATCAATGCTATAATTACACCAGTTAAAATTGATAAAGTAAAATTTTTGTCCCATTACTTTAGAAACTTTTACTAAGTAATGATATAATTTCTAAGGATCCAATCTCTTCTATTGATAAAGCCACTTAACCCAAACTGTTTTGAATGCAGTACATATAAAACCAAGGATAATTATGTATCTAAGCATAAAATTCTCCATTTTTGTGCAGATTTCTACTTAATGGTCTCATTTTAATTACCCTGTCTAGTGTCTCTATCACTTTTGTCAATTTAAGTTGCAGTGTGGCTACATGTATTAATAACATGTTTGTACTTATGCCTGAACTTACCATTATCATCCATCTCACCATATCATAATGTGAACACAAGCTTTCCATGGTTCCTTTTTAAGAAGGAACTTTCAAACTGAACTGAGTTTTATGTATTTGCTGATGTTAATAAACACTAACCATTATAGGAGACTTCATTTATGAATATCTAATTACATTATTGATCAATAAGAAGTGAGGAGTAGGGAAATATATTAAAATACTTATTATTTTTCATAATGCAATTTTACTATAATTAGTAAAGTGTTTTTGACTAATATGGAAGGTATGTCCCCAAATTTTGCCAGTGTATAGAATAAAGATATTCCATTAATTTTACTATATAAGACAGAAAGAATAATATACCTAGTTACTGTAGTCATAACCAGACTAATTGGTTAGTCAGAAAAGCAAGAGGAAAAGAAAAAAATGGGTGGCTATATCAAAAAACTAGGTCCATGATATCTGAAGATTAAGATTTCACTACAAATAAGGAAAAAAAAATAAGAAGGAATATGGCAACCAATGAAACTACATCCGCAGCTCCTAGTAGAAGAAGAATTAGGATTGATGCTCTTGACAGTAACAATGCCTCACCCACTGGCCTTCATACGCTCTTTCTCTCCCTATCAAAGGCAATTGAAAGAGGAGAAAAATGTTTTGAGAAATAAAATAGGCCAATCATGGATATAAATACTCCGACATGTATACATGTCTGTTTGTGTGTGTATGTCTACATAAACTGGGTAGGAATTTGGTTATAATCATGTTTGATGAATGAAAATAACCAAAGCCAGCCCAATCCAAGTTTGTTGACCAGAATCCTCTGCTTTATCTATTGGACTTGGTAGCAAGAAGTTCAATTTCCAGGTTTATCCCAATGTCTTTTTTGGTTTATTTGTAAAATAAGAAAATTTACCACTCTGAACCAAGGAGCTCAGTTATCAAGATAAAATGGAAAAAGAAATGAAAAGCATTTTGTCAAGGAAAAGGAATTAGGCTTACATGATTTTCTTTTTATTACATGAGAATAACCCTAAAGAATCCCAGAGAATTTAGGATTAAGTGATATGTAGATTCCTTTCATCTCACTTGGATCAAAGAAAACCTATGCAGATCACCTTAGAAAGCAGAATAAGCTGCAGGCCAAAGACTTCATTGTAACCTGATCTAATGTATTAATGCGGCTAACCAAAGACTGTGTCTTTCAGAATGGGGGTGACAGCCATGATTTAGAGAAATGCTATAAGACAAATGATAAAGAAGAGTCAGAGCAGCCAATTTTGGCATTTCCAGTTACATAGTGTCCTGGAAAAGGAAGAATGTTAGCCCATGGATTTGGGTCATTCAGGTCCTTTGAATGAAGCTGGCCCAGTATGAAGATAAAGGAATGAAAAGATGTTAGCTAGAGCCTCTGATACCATGCCTAGAGTTTGACTTTCTAATTCTAGTCAGGTCCCACTTTCTAGCTTTATTCATAGAGCAAATGCACTGCTATTGTTGAATTATGTGTTCCAGTCTTTGTGAGAGCTACAACCATGGAACAAGGAAGTAGGCATTTGATTGCAGAAAGCAAGTGTTGAACTTAAATCCAACTTAAGTAACTGGAGTCTGTGAGAGATGAGAGCATGCTACAAAGTTAAATGTTAGAGCCTGCAGGCAAAGAGCCAGACACTGACTTATGGCCACTTAAAGCGAGGCCAGCTTGTGAGATGTCCCCCTAGGGGACAAACGGATCATGTTTCCCAAGGTGCACACATATCTACTTCTTTAAGCATATTGACTATTCTAATATCCCGTTGTTATTATTATTATTGTCAAATCTCATTTTATAGATTATATTGAAAACCCACCTAGGTTACTAAAAAAACAAACAAAAAAGTAAAAGGAGCATAGATTTTATCTACTTTGGCTTAATCAGATTCGAAATTTACAGAAATCAAACATAATGATTATGCAAACATAATCTATGCATATCTAGGGTCTGACTTAAAAGACCAACTCTAGCTGGTGATGACAAGGATAGAGAAGTCAAGAAGCATGTTCATATCTATGGCCTGGCCCAATGAGTATTTCAAGGGATGAACAGAATCCAAGGAAATGACCAAACAACCTAAACAGCCATAGCGATAAAGATGGTGGAAAATCAGGGGATGTAAGTAAGGAAGCATTTTTAGGAGAAAGTGGTTTACATTGTCAAGAACTTTGAGAGGTCAGATCATAAAAGTGGAATTTCCCTGGGAATAAGAATGGAGAACAGGGGTAGAGTAATTTAATATGAGATTCACATGGTAGAGGAGTAATATTCTGAAATATGCACTAAAAATTTAAAAAAGACTTGGAATCCCAACTTCCTGATAAATGAGAAGAATGATTCATGTCTATAGGACAGGACTAGGTTTCCCCCTGTGAGCAGCATGGATTCAGAAAAGGAAAATTGCTGAAAGCAATGGGTAATTGTTTAAAGCTCATTTATCTAGCACAAAGTTAAATAAAGGAAAGGGCACCTGGGTGGCTCAATGGGTTAAGCTTCTGCCTTCAGCTCAGGTCATGGTCTCACAGTCCTGGGATCCAGCTCCACATCAAGCTCTCTGCTCAGCAGGGAGCCTGCTTCCCCCCCCCCCCACCCTCTCTCTGTGCCTGCCTCTCTACCTACTAGTGATCTCTGTCTGTCAAATAAATAAAATCTTTTAAAAAAAAGTAAGTAAAGGAAATAATTGTCTATACTTTGGGGTGCCTGGGTGGCATAATTGGTTAAGTGGCTGCCTCTTCGTTTTGGCTCAAGTCATGATCTCAGTGTGGTAGGATCCAGCCCTGTATGGGGCTCCATGCTCAGTGTGGAGTCTGCTTGGATTCTCTCTCTCCCTCTCCCTGTCCCCTGCCCACTCTCTCTAAAATAAGTAAATAAATCTTGAAAAAAAAATAGAAGAATTCGAAGAAGAAATCATAGGGGAAAATAGATGACTGGGGACAGTAACACTGAGGGTAGTTAACTATATACGAAGATATAAAACAGGGTGGCTTGGTATGTTGCAAGATTTCTTAAAATAATTGATTTCCCAAGTTCCTGTTGGATTTGGGAAGAAAGAGATAGCATTATTTACGTCACTGTCCTTTCTAGGAAAAATTAGCCTCATATTTGATTAATTGTGTTTCTGAGAGCATCTTAGCCCTGGTGAGCAGGTCTATAATAGGTTTATTTGGACATTAAGAATCTAACCAGAGTCCTAAATACCCGTAGATCGATTTATTTGTTGAATGAAAGCACCAACTGAAATCAACATTTTTGAATCACTAAGACTTTTTGCTGAAAACCAGGAAAATAAAAAGAGATTGGTTAAGATAGTGACATAAAATTCTTCAAAAGGGGCTAACAGATCTAGTGCAATTTTTATAGAAGGTTAAATTAATTTCTAGTTTTCAATTTTTATGATGTTTCAAAAAGTCTTTAGACTACCTAATTTTTTTCTTAGCCAGAAACTTGTTTATCACGTCTCTTGTGTTTTGTTTTGTTTGCCTCTTTCCTCTAAAATTTACTATATATTGCAGGGGTTTTGTCCATGTTGTTCACTTTAAAGTTTCTGGTGTCGAAAACAGTGTTTGGGTATTAAGTATTTTTGATAAAGCTTTGAAATATTCCTTCATACTACCAAGTTCATGTACTATCCCAAATTTTTCAATCAGTAAATCAAAAAAGTAGGAATAGTAAACTATATATAAACTCAATGGTTTTCTAACATCACAAAGTTTAGAGAAAACTTAATAAATGAAGGAAATAAATCTATTTTTTTAAAAAATTATATGAGAAGACTTTCACATATATTTTATTTGATGTAATGCATAAAGATTGTTAATAAAAGTTTTATAGGTGAAGGAAAAAGAGAGTGAGAAAAGTCTAGTACTTTGCCCTGTGTCAAATGATATGTTTGTAAAATTTGTAAAATAAGATGGATTTTAACATATGCACCTCACTTCAAAGAGGGAAAAAAAGGAAGGAGGAGGAAAAGCAGGAGTAGGATAGGAAGGGGGAGGGAAGGAAGAGAAGGAAGAGAGAAGAAAAATTAATATGTCTTGGGGTAAACATTTTACCTTAGACTTTCATAAGAATTAGATGTGATAAACTCATCCCCATACCATTCAATATTGATAATCATAGAGTTTTTGTGATTTTTCCAAGTGACTCATAGCCTAAAGGTAGTGGTGCTGGGATCTGAAGTAGGGTATTTTAAAGGCAAAAACCTATGCTCTTTGGATTATATCATGGTCTTTGACATTAAGAGAAAATAAAGGCAAAGTATAGTCACTTTATTTTAGAACTCAAACTGATTTTCAGAAAACTATATTTGGACTGGTTCTGTAATGGTAAATTGAGAGATATGCTATTCCTTCTTTCCCATAAATCCCCTTGTTTCAGTTAGCAGGAGTTACACTGTTTTCATTTACATACTAATATTATACTAAAAATTAAAATATAAGGAAATAATGATTAATAAGCTATTGTCCCTTACACATAGGTAAACATTTTCTCTCCCATCAGAGAACCTGTCAGAGACCCACTGTAGAAACACAAAAAGACTTTTTTCCCTTTGTGTTCTGCCTCTACAGAACGTACCTGTCTGAAGACATCATGTGAGTCTCAAGGAACACATTCTGGAATTAGCCCCAGGAGCGAACTACATGATGAAAAATAGAGTAACATTAAAGATTCATTAAAGGTGCATTTGAATTGCTGCATTTTCAGTTAAGAAAGGCAGAGCAATTTTAAAGGGCTGTGCCTACTTTAACTTTTCCCTCTGCTCTCTTTCCTGAGCTTCCACGCCTTTTCCTTGATTCATGTCATCACAAACAACAGTCATTGTAGACTCTGTTAAAAGCTTCTATGGTCTGATTATTGAGTAAGTGAGGCATATAATAGCAGGAAATGAAAACTCATAAGCACAGAAGCTAAAATTTGTTTTACATGCAGAGAAAAAGAGATCCAGAAACAGTTGCATCAACATAGAATCAAGGCAGTTTCTACTGTCATGACATGGTGTTACAAAGGTTTATCAAACAAATTTGATATGAGACCAAAGGTAACAGATCCTGCTTTTGTTTGTAGTTTTTAAAGTACCATATTTTTAAGATTTATGTTATGAAATTTTTGACACCCAGACTTTGCTTGACCCTAAAATAAAATAAATATGTTCTTCTCACACTCTGTGCAGGATAACTTCGGCTATTGAACAGAGTTGGCTATTGGCTGGTTGAAAGGGAACAAATAAGGACATACAATCTCTATTTTTCTAGTGCTTGTCCTTCATCCTTTCATCTGCTGGGAGACTAGCCTTCAGGATCAGTGATGGCTTTTTCCTCATATCAGAATATTCTCTTGACCTGACTCAGGCAGAGAAATAATGACAATTGTTACATTGTTAACTCTTCTAACATAGGTTCTTGCAATAACTATTTATTTCCAACCTTTCATTCTTGGTCAAGAAGCACGTGACATCTCTGAGGAAATTGTTTGGCAGAAGACACACAATGGGATGTGTTCAGGTCACAAAAGGTTTGCCTGTGAGTATGGCAGGGAGAATCGTGAACTCCAGTCAGAGAGCTCGTGGTACAAGGTGACTTCAAGCTGCGTTGGAACTTTGGAAGTAAGTTCAAGTGTAAGTTTGTGCATGTATGTCTGTGTGACAGGCAGGGAGTAACCACAGTCTGGCCCCCAGGTCAGAGGAAACTATTAAAGGTAGTTCTTCCCAGTGGAGAAGAGTTTGGCAGTGGTAACAAACTTGAGTGTTGTATAAGGTTACCATTGTGGATTTAAGAGAGTTTCTCACTCTATTAGTACCTTGAAATTCCCTTTGAGATACTAATCCTAAATACAACTAGGAAAACCACAAAATATGATGTAGGCACTGCAGAACTTTTAAAAATATTCACTCTAGACTTTTCCAAATAATGTGTGCTATTCTTCCCATTGTAAAGATGATGAAACTGATAGTCAAAAGGGTTAAAAAGTTGCCAACCTCTCCCACAACCAGTAGACCTGAGTCAGAATTCAAATTCTTTCTGCCTCATGGAATAGCTGCTTGAGTTTTCTAGAAAAATAGTACCTACCCTATATTGTTCCAAACAAACTCTCTATTGGTTTTCTTTTACACACTGCATGCTTTGAGCTTTTCAGTCTTGCTCTTTCCTGTTTGGGGTTGCTAATGGGAATCAGGGTTTAAAACTAGTAAAAGGAATCCCAGAACTGTATGATCTTTCTTCCTTTGTAGCTTCATTGGAAACACACCAGTCTGAGTCATAAAACTAGTTCAAACAATCTCACATAATAGGTAGTAGATCAATATCAATCTTTTTTTTTTCTTTTTTCCTCTTCAGGATGGAGACTTTTGTGAAATTATATAGCTATAAACTTCCTGTTCATATTCTGTTGTTATAAAACTACCTTTGAGCCTGTACTTTGTCAGAAATTGTTGCTTTGACTCATAGAGAAGTAACATGTTATTTCGAAGACTTCTTTCATCCTAAATGATTATCTCACCTAACATATTATTGTACAGTAGTATTCTGACTTATATACTCTTAAAATGTGCAAATTCTATAAAAATCATTTGTCAAAACAAGAGAATCATTGACACTTATATCTCATACCAGAATGTATGATATAGATTTTTTAAAAATTCATTGTTCAGAGGAATATTTTAGAGTTGTTATCTCATTTAAATTAACAATGTACTGTAGCTACAGAATTTCAAGTTGGAGGGACTCTAAAATCATCTACTCTAGCACTTTAATTTCAGCTGAAGGGATTTACACTCACAAGTTTACACAGCAAGTTAGAGATGGAAGTTACACTGATATCCAAGTTCCCAGGTCCCTAAGATGACCTCTTAGAGCTTATCCACATGACCAGTCTTGAGGAATTGTACTGATCAGCACCTAACATGATCAAATGCTATATTTAGATCTTCCTATATAAACCTCTCCTACTGCGTGAGATCTAATTGGGGTTGCTCTGAACCTGTTGTGAACTTGTGGCAGGCTAACACCTCACACCTAGAGCTAAGCCATGCTTAGAGACTCTGTTGTGATTATGATAGGCATGACATTTATATCAAGTCATATTCAGGAAGTTTATGAATGAGTTTTTATACTGTAAGAATTTGTAGTATTTCATCTCCTGGTAATTTTTTTTTTTCTTTTTCTGGGTACTAGTAAGCACCAATAACTACACTAAAACATTTACTACAATCTGGGGTCCATTGATCACAATTTGGTTTGTAGTAGCTCATTCTGACTAATCTAAAACAGTGTCAAAAATCAAAAGACTTTAGAATTACTCCAGAATCCATCATTTAGGTCTTATTCCAACTTGTCTTCACCAAAAGCTAGTTACCTTAGCAATAAAATGGAGCTAATCATAGCACTCCATTTACTAATATCTATTACTTACTACTAATAATAAATAAAAATATTATTTAATATAATAAAAATAATATTATCATTTACTAATAATGAGAATCAAATGAAGTCAAGTGTTTGAAAATTCTTTGAGGTGCAAAATTATGGTAAACAAACATATGCCCATGGCTGGCTATCTTGCCTGAACTCAATTTACAGATGCCACAAAAACAAGAAAGAGGTTGAAAGATGTAGGGGTTTGGGCCAGAATGGTAGCCTAGGACATTATAAAAAGTACAGGTTAATGAATAGATTCTTAGATATCTCTCACCAAGGGAATGGATATGTACAATGTCTGATTAGAATAATATTAAATATTATGCAGCAGTCAGAAGTACCAAACTAAGTCTATGCATAACTACATGAAATGATTTTTAAAATATGGTACTGAATAAAAAACATACATATCTATAGCAAAAATACGATTGTATAAACTTATGTGAACACAAAAATGAAACATTGTATATTTTTCCTACTACACATGTATACTTAAAATAATTGAGTTTTTTAAAATTATTTAAACATTTTTTTAGGATTTTGTTTATTTATTTGACAGAGAGAGAGAGAGAGAGAGCACATGAGTGCGAGAGCAATCAAGCACAAGCTGGGGGAGCAGCAGAGGGAGAGGGAGAAGCAGGATCCTCATCAAGGAGGGAGCCTCCTGTGGGACTTGAGTTCCAGGACTCTGGGATCATGACCTGAGCCGAAGACAGATACTTAACCAACTGAGCCACCCAGGTACCTCAACAATCATTGAGTTTCTATGGGAATAAGAGGAATGCCACGTAGGGAGAGGTTTTGTTTTTTTTTTTTTTCTTTAAAGAAAGAAAAACATAACTGTATTGTCTTGATATTTCTGGCCCTAATAGCAATGTTGTACTTGATGTTTTATGTTCCTAACCAGTTAAGTACTTGTATAATTGCTCTGTCAAACTAAACAAGGATGGTGAAGTACTTTAGTCTTCTTCTATGTGCTCAAAGGAAAAATAAAGTCTGTTACTCTGCTGTTAAAAAGAGAGAGAGAGAGAGAGAGAACAATAATAAAACAGAACAAGGAAATAGACTTCAACTTCCCTGTGCTGGTAATGTTTCATCTTAATCCACCAACTCCGTGAAGAAAGAGAAAAGAAGAACAGGAAGATGGAGAGGAGTGGGAAAGGAGGGATCACTGCTTAACATCAGACTGGGCCTCAGCTGTCTTCACTGTTGGTACAGAAAAGTATCCTATAGTTCCACAGCAATCGTCCCAGGAACATACGTAATCTTTAAAAAGTACAAATTGTCGGGGCGCCTTGGTGGCTCAGTGGGTTAAAGCCTCTGCCTTCAGCTCAGGTCATGATCTCAGGGTCCTGGGATTGAGCCCCGCGTCGGGCTCTCTGCTCAGCGGGGAGCCTGCTTCCTCCTCTCTCTCTCTGCCTGCCTCTCTGACTACTTGTGATCTGTCTGTCAAATAAATAAAAAAATCTAAAAAATAAAAAAAAATAAAAATAAAAAGTACAAATTGTCATTGTCTCTTATTGATAATTCTATTCACACACACACACACACACACAAAAAAAAAAAACACACACACAATTTCCACTCATGTCTTTAGTGTCTGCTTAGATAGTAAAGGTGCACAAAAAGGCTATAAATAGTCTGACTCCATTTTTAATGTTTGCTCACCAACAGCTTTCCAGCCCCGCCCTTTTCTCCTCTTGACTCCCATCTAGACAAGTCAATAAGAAAGCCCACAACACTCTCTCCTTTGATGCTGGTAGAAGATTCAAACCAAGCCCACACAGGGTCTGGTGTGAGACCACACCCAGGCCCTACACCCTAACTCCAATAAAAGTCAAAGTCAATTCCCCCTTCCTACCTTCCTAAACCCCTTTTGAACCTTCTCCAGAGACTACTTCCCAGAGGAAGCTTTATTACATAAGTAATGCATTTCTTCATACCCTCTTTGCACATGTGGGCATCACCAGTCTTGATATCCAGACCAGATTTGAATAGTGTAGTTGATCATGCCCCTGCCCTCAGGGCAACCACAAATCCAAAGGGAAAATAAAATACACAGAGGCACTAAGTTCCATTCACACAGTCATGCTAATGATGATGTTGGCCGGAGGAGCAAGCACACAGTAAGGAAAAGAAAGTTGCCAAAAAAAGACAGGCATTGATTACCTCCGTCCTCTTAATTATCATTAAGACTGAAGGCATCACCATAATAATAATAATAATAATTTTTATAATCATCACTATTTTATTTTGAATTAAAATAAAAATAGCACATAAGCAAAATAAGTGTTTTACAAGCAGCAGGGAATATATTACTATGGTAACATGGGTAACATGATCTCCAACAAAAATAGCAACACTGATCTTGACATACTCCTAGGATGAGTTTTCTCTTGATGCACCACGTGGCATACAGATAAGACCTGCAAAGACCTCAAGCAGAACACCTAAGCTACAATTTAACGCAAAACATATAAGGATGTTATATAAAGCTTTACCCTCAAAGTCACCTTGCAATGTAATCTGAAACTCCTTTTTAGACTGTGCATTTTACAAGTTGATAAGGGACCCAAAACATGGTAGTTTTTTCAGAGCACACCAGTAGAATAGAAATCATGTACTCCTTACTTTTAAGGCAGTAGTAGCCATTTATGTTTCCTGGCAGAAAAAAAAATAAAAAATCAAAAATCAAAAACTAAACAACAAAACAATGAAATACCTTAAACCTTTCCAGACAAAAGACTAAAAAGTCATTTTTAAAGACAATTTACATTTAAGATTTTATTTATTTATTTGACAGAGAGAGATCACAGTAGACAGAGAGGCAGGTAGAGAGAGAGAGGGAAGCAGGCTCCCTGCGGAGCAGAGAGCCTGATGGCGGGACTCGATCCCAGGACCCTGAGATCATGACCTGAGCCGAAGGCAGTGGCTTAACCCACTGAGCCACCCAGGCGCCCCAAAGACAATTTACATTTATTTACAAATAAATGTGTAAATTTATTTACAGATACATGTGGAAAGTTACTATATATCACCCTGATACATTTGAATAATATTCCTCTATGTTTTTATATATATATAATACCTATATATATAAAACATATATATTTCTCCTTAATTTGAAAAAATCTTTATTCTTTTCTTTTTAATTTAATTTCTCTTTAATCATCTATTTTGATGACTGGTCAATTTAGCATCTCAGCATCACTGTGACCTAACCTTACAACCCTCATAGTAAAATTGTTCAGCAAGTACTCTGTCCATCTAGCCTGCCCTTTCTCCCCTACTGGGAAAGAGCCAGGCTATCCTTCTGTATCTCCCCAGAGGGGATTTCCTGAATAGATCGAATAGGGACCTCTCTATATGTTCCTTCTTCCAGAGGTGACTTCATCCTAAAACTCCAAATCTTCGTTCAGCCACTCCACTGTTTAAAAGTACTTTTCACACACAATTCACTCCAACTTCAACAAAAATTGAACTCTGGGTTTTTTCACTGTTGTGTCTGGTGCTTTTGTACAACAGTGTCTGGAGGTCTATCACCATGCCTGTCAAGGCGAAAAGTAAATATCCCTGTGTGCCCTTGAGGGTCTCTCCTGACATAAATATAGAGTTGGCAATTTTGAGTGATACTCACTTCTGTCAAATTTGAAAAGGCACAGAACTTACTCTATTTGGACATTTACTTAAAATCGTCCTCCTTCTTTAAAAATAACTACTAAAACATCTCTGAAGGGTTCAAAGGACAGATATTATTAGCTGATTACTCAGCTAAGGAGATTGAGGAATAGGGATGTGAGAGATTTTCCCAGTGATCTCACAGCTGATGACTGGATGATCAAGGGTTCAACGCAGGCCATCTGACCTCCCAAAATATACAGCATGGTCTCTCTCCTTGCCTCAAGTCATTGAGGCAAAATGTTTTTTTATTTGTATTAATATTCAAACCTCCCTTTAAATTTTAAAAGTAAGTTTCTGTGAAAGTGACCCAATACAAAAGTTATGGAGAGGAAGGAAAGGGGAGAAATGAAGAGAAAATAACCTTTGCTAAGGATAGGCATGGCACCAGCTTCATAAGTTTACTTAGAGGTTTTCCAAATTTTTCTTTTCAGAATCTGATCTCAAATAAAAAGATCATAAACTCGGGGCGCCTGAGTGGCTCAGTGGGTTAAGCCTCTGCCTTCGGCTCAGGTCGTGATCTCAAGGTCCTGGGATCGAGTCCTGCATTGGTCTCTCTGCACAGTGAGGACCTGCTTTCCCTCTTTCTCTCTGCCTGCCTCTCTGCTTTCTTGTGATCTCTGTCTGTCAAATAAATAAAGAAAAATCTTTAAAAAAAAAAATCATAAACTCATTATTACCTTAAAAATTAAGCCCCTGGTAACAGATTAAAGTTTTACTTCTTCATTCAGAGGTGTACCTTAACAGATAAAATTCTTTTTCTTTTTTTTTAAGATTTAATTATTATTTGACAGAGAGAAAGAAAGCACAAGCGGGGGCGGGGGGTGGTGGCAGGCAGAAGGAGAGGGAGAAACAGGCTCCCTGCTGAGCATAGAGCCTGATGCAGGGCTTTATCCCAGGACCCTTGGATCATGACCTGAGCCAAAGGCAGCCGCTTAACCCACTGAGCCACCCAGGTGCCCCAGCAGATAAAATTCTTAAACAAAAAAACCAAAAAACCCAAAGACTTTCATGCAGTAGAATTTCAGGCTACATCAAATGGTGGAAGACCTTAGAAGAATGAAAACTTTGGAAGGGAGGGAAGAGTATCTCTTCTGGTCTCTGAGAACGTACCCAGTAAGAATTTAATTGCTCAGCATTTGGATTTGATGGTTAGGGTCACTACCGGTTGACAGGCTCACTCTAGATACCATCTATTCCATCTTCATTTCTTCAACTGTGTGAGGTTATAGAACACTATTTGAATCAAAAGTGATCCGAAGAACCATCTAATCTAATTGCTTTATTTTGAACTAATCTAAACCCACAATCTTTATATTTAGTTCTAAATATTTTATCTATTCAAGAGATTTTTACATGCTCTATTTATGAGAAATTCAAAGCATTAGTTGGAATAACTTAAAAGGATCGACAACAAAATCCAACAGATAATACTTTGTGTCAGATTCACCAAAACAAGTGGTTCTCAATCCTGGATGCTTATTCTTATTTCTCAAGTATTTATTTATTTATTTATTTATTTATTTATTTTTCTGGGATGGTGGTCTGGCTATCCGTATTTAAAGAAAAGAAAAAGCTCTTCAGGTCATCCCAATGTGTAGGTAGGGTCAACAAACACTGATTTAGAAATTTTATATAATTTTATATAATAATGCTCTAAAGAGCCCAGGGCGTCTGGGTGGCTCAGTGGGTTAAGCCACTGCCTTCAGCTCAGGTCATGATCCCAGGCTCCTGGGATCGAGCCCCACATCGGGCTTTCTGCTCGGCAGGGAGCCTGCTTCCCCCTCTCTCTCTGCCTGCCTCTCTGCCTACTTGTAATCTCTCTCTGTCAAATAAATAAATAAATTCTTTAAAAGAAATAATGCTTTAGAGCCCAAATTAGCTGGATGATATTCAAAAAATTTTCTTCCCTAAGTAAGTATAAAACCTTTACATTTTGTAAAGGTTTTAAACTGGATATAGGGATGAGTTAAACATCTTCTAAGACTTTAAGTACTAACAGTTTACCAAAAACATTTTCATCTCCTACATCCTAGATTTGCTATTTTGTCAATAAAATCTCAAAGGAATTAGGTTAGTTATGTCTGAATAAGCTACAAAAAAATGCCTCTTCTTGAAGGTTTGAAAGAAAAATAAAACATTTATTTTTGTTTTATTAACACTTACACTAATGAAGAGCTATTACAATAAATCTAATACTTTGGAAGATTAGAAATCAAGAATTTCTGATGATGCTAAAAGCAAAGTAAAAGAAAGTATATTTTTATTCTTGAATAGATCATATTTTTAAGCCACGTGATCATGTATATAATACTTAAATGCAAATGTTCCGAATATGTTCCGGACCACCAGCACAAAGTTAGCAAGAAGGCACTTAACTGGAAATGTAGTGATTAGAAAATATTAGGTTTTTAATGGGTGTGAATACATGTTGAGCTGTCCAAGAATTCTCTTTAACAAAAGATCCCTAATTCTGGTACAGAATTATTCAGCAGATTAAAGCTTTGAGAGTCCTTGGAGAAAATGCCATGTTGTGTTAAAGGCTGTTATCTCTACAAGGGCAAGTCTGAACAAAATCAGACAAGTATCCAAAATATTAGGACTTATGTTTTATAACGTTCAGAATAAAAATCTCTAGGCCTTGGCTAGAGACTCTGGAGAGGAACTTAGTTCAGGAGAGGAACTCTCAAAATACAACTCCTATGGTAAATCATATAATGCTTTATTAATGTTAAAAAGCAAAAGAACCTAAGAAAACTTAGGGTATTTGCCTAAAAAGCTCTGAATTTAAAGGAGAAGATATGTAATTTTAAAAGAATAAGAATATGGAAGAAGGCCAAAGCGCAAAGTGAATTGTGGTTTGTGGAAAATTGTAAAAGTAACCACAAAAGTCTTTATCATATGTTTCCACAGAAAAAAGTAAATCAGGAAAGGAAAAGATCTATTCTTAGCGACTGATCTTTCACATAGGTGAAGCTCTTCTTTTCTCCAGTCTGATGGGGAAACAAAACAAAACAAAACAAAACAAACCACATTTATAATAGAAAAATGAAAGTCTGGGTGTAAGAAAGTAAGAGTACCTAAGCCTCAAATAAGCTTAAATTCATCCACCAGAAGGACTTCTGTCCCACGCTACTGCCAGTGCATGCAGAGGAGATCACTGGATGGCTAATGTTGGTCTATAATGGGCTATGACTGAAGAAGACACATGCTGGGAGATGGCACACAAGCAAATGGAATTCAGATTTTAAGAAGAAAGATTTGGGAACACGGGAATACATCTGTATTCCCTACGGATGCAATTCTGTATCTCGTTATTAAATTTAACAGTTTTTTGAGCATATAAAAGAAGAAGCCATGATTATCAACCCTGGGTTCACTAAGAGCGATTCATGCCTGGTTAACCTAACTCAAGAAATGACTATGTCATTGATCGAATGAGAGAGAACACTTGTAGACAGAAAAGGTATGTAGATTTTAATATAAAATTATTCATGAACACTTATAAGAGTAATATGATGAGGGGAATTTTGGTAAACAGAATATGTTGGACTTTAATACTAATCATTCATGAACTTTTTAATAAGGATAAGATGGGCTAGATGCCAGGACAGTAAGTGGCTGAACAATCATTCCCAAAAAGCTGTGATCAAGATGGTCACCAGGTTCCTGCTGAACTTGAACTCTATCTTTGACCTGTTATTTTCAAAATTAATGTATAGAATTGGGATTAAAAATTTGGATTCCCATTCATAAGTGTGAACATGGCATGAAGCTGAAAGAAGTAGAAGAAAAATAAAACACTTCCCTGAATGTTAGTGAATATTCTAATTGGATTATGTTGATAAGCAAAACTCCTTACAAGCAAATTGCTTTTAAATATTCTGGAGGGATTATAGGAATAATAAACAGGGTTGAGTCCTCCCCATGTGACCTTGATGTCTCAGGAAACTTTAGTTTCTACATACGTCAAATAGTAGTGGGTGATGGAAGAAGTTTTATAGGAAGTTCAGTGGGTGAAAAAAAAATAGAAATATTTGCAATCTTATATTTATTGGCCTTATTTTTTTTTAAGATTTATTTATTTATTTCAGAGGGAGAGAGCACGAGCAGGAGAGGCAGAGAGAATCCCAAGAAGACTCGGTCTGAGTGTGGAGCCTGACACCAGCCCCATGTCACAACCCTGAGATCACAACTCCAGCAGAAACCTTGAGTCCGATGCTTAATCAACTGTGCCACCCAAGTGCCCTAAAAAATAGATTTCCTCTTATATATATGTCTCTTCAGAGCTAGTAGGCAATTAGGCAAGAAAAAGAAATAAAAGGCATCCAAATTAGAAAATAAATAAAATTGTCCTGTTTGCTGATGGCATTATCTTATCTATAGAAAAGTCTAAAGACTCGGTCAAGAAAACTGTTAGAACTAATAGATAAATTCAGTGAAGTTTCAGGTTATAAAATTAATCTAAAAAATCAGTTGTGTTTTTATATACTAACAATAACTATCTGAAAAAGAAATTAAGAAAACAATCTAATTTCAATAGCATCACAAATAATAAAATATTTAACAATAAATTTAACCAAGGAAAGACCAATATACTCAAAAATATAAGACATTGATGAAAAAAGTTGAAGACACAAACAAAAGACATCCTATGTTCACAGGTTAGAAAAGTTAATACTGTTAAAATGTCCATAGTACCCAAAGCTATCTGTAAATTCATCGCAATTTCTATTAAAATTCCAAGGGCATTTTTCACAGAAATAGAAAAAACAATCTTAAATTTGATTGAAACCACAAAAGACCCTGAATAGCCAGAATAATCTTGTGGAAGAACAAAGCTTGAGGCATCACACTTTCTGATTTCAAAGTGCATTACAAAACAGTATGGTATTGGCATAAAAATAGACACATAGATTCAAGTGAATTGAGAGATCAGAAATAAACCCATGCATATATGGTCAACTAAGGACTGACAAAGAAGTCAAGAATACTAAATGGGTAAAGGATAGTTTCTTCAATAAATGATGCTGGGAAAACTGGATGTTCACATACAAAAGAGAGAGAGAGAGACCGCGGACCCCTATGTTACACCTCTTACAGAAATTAACTTGAAATGGATTGAATCCTTAAACATAAGACAGGTAAAAATCCCAAAAGGAAACATAGGGAAAAAATACTAGCAATGGACAGTTGAAAAATTAAATGGAAAAAATTTACCATAGCATCAAACAGCATAAAATACTTTGTGAAGATTCATCTCCAAAAAACAAAAAACAAAAAACAAACAAATAAACAAAAACCCCAAAACACATACAGACTTACAGTTGCAAAAATTGGTTGTAAGCAGTAGAGGTCAGACATTTAAATTTGCAATATGATGCTCAAATACTAAAGTCATCCAGTTTAGAATTCTGTTCCTGATTTTCAAAATATTTTCTAAATTTTCTTGCATTATTAAAAGCCATTTCCTTTCAAAAAGCTCAAAGCATTCCCTGCCTGGGTGGAGAGGTGCTTTACACTGTATTTAAGCCAAGCTGCAAAATTCCAAGAAAAATATAATCTAGTAACATGGAAAGATGAATCACTAACAGCCTGGTGATTTTCTGATGACTTTATGAAAATAAAGTAATGATTTTATATATATTACATATATAATATGTTATATATATATATATATAAAAACTTCCATATACATTATCTAATTTAACCAAGTTAGAGGACTCTATAGGCATTTCCAGGTCTATGAGGAGTCTCAAGAGTCTAAATGCTATTCTTTCACAGCTAGAAATTTTAGGATTCTCCTGCATTTGAAGGTCACAGTCTATGTGCTCTCCTCTTATATTTGGGCTGACTTGTACTGGCTTCAACAATTAGCATACAATAGCAACAATTAGCATGGCAGATCTCCACGTGTGCCAGGAGGCCAGCTCAAAAAAGGTCATGCATATTGTGCTTTTTAAGTGGTTAGCTGAGCTGCATGAAGTCCAACTACTTAGAAGCCACTGTGCTGGAGTGACCACATGGAGGTGCTTCCCCTGAGTAGTCCCAGCTGATCCCAGTCTTTCAACCGCCAATGTGCTGGATATGTGAGTGAAGACACCATCTTGGAAGTAGAGCCTCTAGTCCAAGGTATCTGGCAGTCACTGGAATCACTCTAGCCATTCTTGTCTTCCCAGCTGAAGCCACAGACATCATGGAGCAGGATGGTTTGTAAACAATCTCCATTGTGCATGGTTGAAATGCCTGACCCACTGACACCAAAGTGTAAGAAATGGATTCCTATTTTATGCCACCAAATTTGGAGTGATGTGTTAGGCAGAAATAGATAACTGGAACACCCAGAGAAATTACCTAAGCTCCCTTTCTTCAGCTGGGCTTTTTTTCAAAGCAGAAATATCCAAAATGTGGGTCTACATGGGCAAGTGATTTGGTTGCTCTTCTCAATTACCTTCTGGCTATTAACTTTTTAAGAGTAGGGTTTGAGGAAAAAACTGGAGAGAAAGCTATTACAGTTTTCAAGAAAACTGTAAAAATATGTGTGTGATAGATGCTTAAATACAACTGAAAATTTGACATAATATGTTCCAAAAGTGAAGTTCTCAAAATATTCTTTCAGGCTGAAGAATTATTAATTTGCAAACTCTATAGCTTTACATTGCTTGGTGATTAAAAGTTCTTGTCTTAGCACTATCAGCTCCCAGCCAAAAGAGTAGTTTCCCTGCAACACTTGACTTTGTGAATAAATTCCAAACAGTGCTAATGCATATGACCATATCCATTATACTTAGTATCTGTTATTGTTATTATTATTTTACCAATCTTTGCATAATACTTAAGTGTTTACTCTATTTAACTGAGAATAATTTGCTAAAGGCAAAAATGTACAACTGTGTGTGTTTGTTTCTATGAAGCTGAAAGGCAGACTTAAAGAATCAACATTTTGGGTTTTTATTTTTTTCTCTCCTATAAAGGCCAAAGCTTTCACTATTATAAACTTTTATTTTTCCTGAATAAGAACCCAAATTTCCTGAATTAATTTCCTGAATTAATCTGTCTACTTGAATAATTTTCCTCCCTAGCACTGTTTCTAATAATGTCACCTTCTTTCTAGTTGTTCATTATATACTGGAAATCTAAGCTGTCCAAACTCCTGTGTAGTGTAGGTCATGTATAACTAGATATAATCTGAGATCTTTGCTTTGTCTTCTTTTAAAATTTAATTTTATTTAATTTAATTTTATTTTCAGTGTTCCAAAATTCATTGTTTATGCACCACACCCAGTGTTCCATGCAATACATGCCCTCCATAATACCCACCACCAGGCTCACCCCACACCCCACCCCCACCTCCAAAACCCTCAGTTTGATTCTCAGAGTCCACAGTCTCTCATGGTTTGTCTTCCCCTTTGATTTCCCCCAATTTACTTCTCTTCTCCATCTCCCAATGTCCTCCGTGTTATTCCTTATGCTCCACAAGTAAGTAAAACCATATGATAATTGACTCTCTCTGCTTGACTTATTTCACTCAGCATAATCTCTTTCAGTCCTGTCCATGTTGATACAAAAGTTGGGTATTCATCCTTTCTGATGGAGACATACTACTCCATTGTATATACAGACCATATCTTCTTTATCCATTCTTCCGTTGAAGGGCATCGTAGTTCTTTCCACAGTTTGGCGACCATGGCCGTGGCTGCTATGAACATTGGTGTACAGATGGCCCTTCTTTTCACTACATCTGTATCTTTGGGGTAAATACCCAGTAGTGCAATTGCAGGGTCATAGAGAAGCTCTATTTTTAATTTCTTAAGGAATCTTCACACTGTTTTCCAAAGTGGCTGCACCAACTTGCATTCCCATCAACAGTGTAAGAGGGTTCCCCTTTCTCCACATCTTCTCCAACACTTGTTGTTTCTTGTCTCGTTAATTGTGGCCATTCTAACTGGTGTAAGGTGGTATCTCAGTGTGGTTTTGATTTGAATCTCCCTGATGGCTAATGATGATGAACATTTTTTCTTGTGTCTGTTAGCCATTTGTATGTCTTCTTTGGAGAAGTGTCTTTTCATGTGTTCAGCCCATTTTTTGACATGATAATCTGTTTTGTGTGTGTTGTACTGTCATTTGCAAATATCTTCTCCCATTCTGTGGGTTGCCTCTTTGTTTTGTTGACTGTTTCCTTTGTTGTGTGGAAGCTTTTGATCTTGATGAAGTCCCAAAAGTTCATTTTCTCTTTTGTTTCCTTTGCCTTTGGAGACATATCTTGAAAGAAGTTGCTGTGGCTGATGTCTAAGTGCTTACTGCCTATGTTCTCCTCTAGGAATTTGATAGAGTCCTGCCTCACGTTGAGATCTTTTATCCATTTGGAGTTTATCTTTGTGTATGGTGTAAGAGAATGGTAGAGTTTCATTCTTCTACACATAGCTGTCCAATTTTCCCAGCACCATTTATTGAAGAGACTGTCTTTTTTCCACTGAATATTTTTTCCTGCTTTGTTGAAGATTATTTGACCATAGACTTGAGGGTCCATATCTGGGCTCTCTACTCTGTTCCACTGGTCTGTGTGTCTGTTTTTGTGCCAGTACCATAACTTTGCTTTGTCTTATTCCAGTTTTCCCACAAGTATGGGTATCACTGGGAAAAAGAATAAAAATATAAAGAATGTCACACATTTGTTAACATAAAACAACTAGCAGTTCTTTTCCATTTTTGTTCTCCCATAGCACCCCTATATTGGTTTACATATAAGAAAATTATAGTGAATAAAAACCCTTCTCAGATCCACACATTTAGAGAATTGACATTTTCAAGTATATTTGCATAAGAAAGCAGGAAAGTTCATGATATTTTGGGAGAGTAACAAGAAAGAATCTCTAACAGTAACAATACTGAAACTCTGCAATTGGAAATTAATCATTTAAGACCAATATTTGGAGAAGCAGAAGTTTATTTTAAAGCAGAATATATTCAATGTCTTTGAGGATAGCAGACACATTATGGTTGGAAAATAAGAAGCCACTCAATTTCTGTCCTTCCTCACCCCCTCCGTCGTCTCCAGGCAGACGTACAAGGAGCTTTTTAGAAGTGGGGGGGGAGAAAGAATATATACCATGTATTACAAACACTGGAAATAGAAGATGAAGAGAATTTGAGGACAATGTTGTCATGGACAAATAAACAGAGGGGATAACAGCAGAAGGAGGTCTAAGTACAGGACCTGAGAATATTTCTATTTCAGACGGAAAAGGCCCAAGAATATTATAGATGGGTGATTATCAATTATAAAGTTATCATAATTCAGACCATTCTTTCATCAGACTAAAAATGCCAAATGAGATGTTGAACTCTCATCCTATAAGCTATGGGCATCTACGGATTTTCTTGATTGCACTCCTTCATCTTACAGTCTGATTTTTAGAAGTTATTAGAAGAATATTAATCATTTGTGAATGGGAGACAGATGATGACTAGGGTCTTGACTGTCTCTGAAACAAAGTTGTCCAGATCTAAATGAGAAAAAAGATGAAAGGCACAATGTCAATAGTGGCAAGTGTGCCGGAGATGAGAAAGTAAGGGTTTATAAATGTAAAAGGAACCAGTGAGTGACATCAGACTGTGGAAGTGATTATTTCTGATCATTTACATGAGGTGGAGAAATCTGTCACAATTTCTTATTGTTGTCACTAGTCTATGTCAGTGTGGAACAACAACATAAATCTCAGATAAAAAGTAAAGCAATTTATTGTTCAGTCACATAAAAGAAACAAGACCAGATTTTTCAGTTTTTAATCTACATTTGTCATCATTCGTTGTGGTTGATCTAAATTAGCTCTCAAATATTTTATTTAAGGGATTGTTACTAATCTTCAGTTATTTGGCATTTTGAAATGTATATAAGTTGTTTAATTTTTTTTCATATCATTTTCCTAAAAATTATTTAAATCAAAATGTAATGGTATCTGTGCTTCTAGAAACATATACTGTACTTTCTCCACTAGATGTCTCTAGAGAAATACAAGTAAATACTGTTAAGAAATGCTGCTAAATAAGCACCCAGTTTAAAAATTTCGGAAGTGTTCAGTTCAGTTAGGGACAATAGTTACACTGATTACTTAATATGAAAGTGAGACTTTTCAGTTGATAGGCTTTTAAAGGAAATGAGAATCTAAATTTAAACAAGAAAGATGGCATGCTACCCACATTTACCACAGAAAACCTTCTATATACTTCCAAAAGAATTTACATCAAAGAGACATAATATAACATTTACTTGGGGGGCAAGTTAGTCATCTCTTTCCCTGAATATGATTTCTTACCTTTCATATATCATGGATTTTCTCCATCGGAAATATATTCAGAGTATGGCTTCGGAGGTACCACTTCTTGTAGGTTTTACACTTTGTCAGCCACAAATATCTGAGTCCCTATATGGCCCTTTTGACTTCTTTAGGTCAGGGGTTGATTTTCAATTTTATTTTAGCTAATATTTTATTTTTTATTAAAGATTTTATTTATTTATTTGACAGAGAGAGAGAGCGTGCGCGCACGCACAAGCAGGGGGAGTGGCAGGAAGAGGGAAAAGGAGAAGCAGGCTTCTTGCTGAGCAAGGAGCCCCATAAGGGCTCCATCCCAGGACCCTGGGATCATGACCTGAGTCAAAGGAAGACGCTTAACCAAACCAGGTGCCCTACATGTTAGCTAATATTCCAAAGAGGTAGGAAAAAATCACAAAATTTTATTTTTGCTTAATTTGAATTCCTTTTCCTGTTGGCTTTCCCTCACTTAAAGGAAACAAAGATTACTGGGCCTTTGTTAGAACTTCAGTTTATAGGGCTGCAAACCCAAGTACCAAAAAATGCTAAGACCTTCACTGGCCAAGCACTTGGACACTGAGACATGCTGCCTCAATGAATGTGTGGCATCAACTTCAAGGCCTTGTCATGTTTTATAACCAAGTTCTATTATTTATAGCTTACAAATAGGCCAGTAAGAAAGCAGAGTGATACTCAAGAAAGATTTTCAAGATCCCACAGACCATTTGTTAAAAAGCAGGAGTTCAGACATAACTTGGGGCGTATAACTACTTTGGATCATTCAAAACCAAGGAAATGCCTTTTTAAAAATCTACTCTTGGCTTGGGTATCCAGGCTTGTTGAATCCATAGACAATGTCCAATCCTAGAGAGTGTAGGTCATGTTGGTTACACGCGAGGGAGAGTAAGCATGATATTACAATGACTTCACAGTCTCCAGAGGCTACAAGACTTGCTACAAAGATCCACTGGATAATTTGCAAACTGCCCATAAATTAGCATCCTGATAGCTAGAAACAAATGTCTTTGTCTTTCAGACACATTATTTTTCTTTGGTTGCATAATAAGCCATTTCCTTTTCATTAATGACTTACATTTCCAGGTCAGACTTTACAACCCTGAAGGTCAGATTCAATTGCCAAGATTTCAAACCTCCTCAAAACTGCTAATAAAATTACGTAGCCAACCCAGGGGCAGTATGCTTTCATGAAGCAGGAGAATAAGGGCCCTGTGTGGGGAGAAAGAATGAGAGATTGACCCCTGCTGAGTGTTCTGAAAAGGGAGAATGGTGTCCTTCTCAAGCTTTTTCTCTCTTTTTCACTTCTTAGACTACCTTCTCTTCCATTCTCTGAAACTATTTTCTTCCCTCACCCTACCCTGCCTAACAGACATAGACTATGTTCAAGTATTAGCCTCCTAGAAGCTAGGATGGTGGCTAAAGCAGTTGTTTGGACTTTCGGTCACTCCATAATACCTATAATATCACACTTCCAGGCTGAGCTTGGCTTTTTCAGTCACAGTGCTTTCATGTTTTTATATTTACCTTAAAGTTGTCCCTCTTTTGGAATGCTCTCCAACCTCTCAATTTTCATGTAGTTTATATGTACAGTCTGGTCCTCATTTTCAAGATCTTCCTTGATGGCATTACTCATCTTGAGTGTAAATATTTGCCGAGGGCTAGCATTTGTTGACTTCCATGGGACTTATACAATTTCCACTGTGATGCTCAGGATGGGTAGATTTAAGACTCTATTATTGAAACTGAAAAAAACAAAGATTTCAGAAACTTTTTAGTATATGAGCATATACCATGCTTTTTATAAAAAGTAAACCTGTATCTCCAGCCAGAAAGGAGCAGTCCTCTTTTGAAATATGAATGTGTATTCATTTTTCTTACTCATCTCATGCAATTATTTGTCCATCTAGACCATTGAAGGAATCAGTGGTCTACGTGAAAGGAAGCCACTGATTCCAATGGTCACAAGGAAAAACTAGGGCAAAATTGTTCTTAAAAATAATCAGTTTATTTTCAATATACTGCAGACACTATGAAGAAAGTAGGTTACATGATAGGAAATTACTGATACTGCCTTCACCTCTGTACTTATAATCAAGTCTGTTTGTCATCATTTGGGATTCTGTTTGAAGTCATCTTTCATCCTTGATACACATGATCCAAGACTGTATCTCTTTCTCTCAATACCTCAGTCCTTCCTCTCCAATCAAACCCCATTGGATTTAAGCAGATTTTAACTTCATTCCAGAAAAGCTTATAAATAGTTGCAGCTGTCTAATAGGAAATGGGTTGCATTAATAACAGTGAGCATCCCAGTAAAGAATGAATGGCCATTTATAATGGTGTTGTCAGAGAAATCCCTGTATTATAAGTTTGATTCATCATTCTATAATTCCAAAATTCCATTATTATGTTTTAGAAGATATGTAATCTACATTATAATGTCTAATCAGGCAGTATTGAAGACTTTTATATAACTATGTTACCAAGAATACTCTAACAGCTAACTTACTGGTATTAAGAAGGACTTATTTTCATAAAACAGTTTTTCCATCCTACTCAATAAACAATTACTGACCTCCTAATAATTTATGCATGTAAGAATAATAGAAACATAATATAAAGCAAACCAGTAACACATAGATGCAGTTAGAATAATTCCATTCAAAGTTATATAAATGTTAGATGAATCTTCTTCCTGCAAGGGACCAGGGACAGAATTTACTTTACCTTTTATGCCTTCTTCTTTCCAGTTCTCCTTTTGAATTGCTCTTTCATTTTCTACACTGTAATACCAAGATTTTCAAATTGAAAGCAGGCCTCTGAATCATATTTCAGAATATTGTCTAATTGTATGCTTTCTTAATAAACTAGCTGCCAGTTGCGGAATTATTTTGGTGCTTCAAAGCAAAATTCTATAGCAAGTTTGATGTAACTCTCCTGATACCTGGAATCACCTCAGGCCCATCCAGCCTCCCCTAAAAGACTTTGCAATTGGAAAACATGGTGAGGCAGTATCAAATTTCTTTATATTGCCAGTGGGGCAACAATACCGATGTGCCATGACGGAAGGAACTCTTTGCAACAAGACATATTGGAATTACACTTTTACTTTAGGATAGCGTGCAATTTATGTATTCAAGAAGACTCATTGCAGGTTTCGATTCAGCTTATGGTTGACATCTGACATTTGGATTTTTTTTATCCGGTGTTTTGAATGTTTGACATACCATGTGTGGAGGGGTAAGAGCACATATTCCCTTGGATTAGAATCGCATGGTGTAACATTAAGAGACTTCAGTTATTCTTGATAAAAATCAGAGGAAGATTTCTTGCAATGCTCTTGTTTCTTAATATGTCTTTAATCTATTACAGCTAGATTAGTAATACTTGTTTCCAATAGGGCTACTTTTGTCCAGTGGTTATCAGATGTGCTGCCTAGACAAGTTCATCATCATGTGAAGCATGTAATGAAAAAACAATAAAGCACAAATGGTTTTCTTTTCTGCTTCATTTCAAGAGTTAGGAAAATTTGGCAGAATTAGATTTATGTTAACTCCATCCATTCCTTGATATTTGAAAAGAGAAGCGAAATGGAAATATCTCCCTTGTTTAGTAGTATTGCAAGGAACATGTGGTCTCTCCTGTATTTTTCATCAGCAATCAGAGTTATTTCATATTTTGTAGATGTTTTAAATGTATCCAACATCTGTTTTTAATCAAGAGCCATTACTGCCTTATGATTATCGAACTTACATCTACATTTTCTTTCTGGTGAAAAATAAAAACCCTTCAGTTCAGTTCTGAGGTGAACTAAATGTGAGAGATGTGATAAGATCAAACAATGATCTCATTGAGCACAGGAACATATATTCTGTAAGGGATGGATTGCAGAACAGTCCTTCAAACCCAAACAAAACCATTTTCCATAAACCCCTCCAAAGTGCAAAAGAATAAAACTGAAATAGGAACAGGCAAAGAGTCAGTTATTAAAGGGGAATATAAATAATTTAACAATAAAAATAAATATCTTCTTCAGAATGAAATATAAAAGAGGCTCAATGTGTTCAGTAAACATCACTAGGAAAAGTGGACGTTAGCTGCCAACTTGAAGTTGCTGATGTTTTTTGGAGAGAGCTCAGATTCCCAGGTTATACAGTGCTCCCTCCCACAGACTCTGACATGTATATAAACTCTGAGCTCTCCAAAGCCCACTGCCAGTTCTCTTCGTGGACTAACTGCAACGGAGGGACTAAAGATGATTCCCTTCTTACCTATATTTTCTCTACTCTTGCTGGTTGTTGTTAACCCTGCAAACGCCAATGGCCATTATGACAAGATTTTGGCTCATAGCCGAATCAGGGGCCGGGATCAGGGGTAAGTCAGTGGTTAGGTTTTATAAATCTTTTCTTTTTCTTTTTCCTTAGCTTGTTATATGTGTAAGTATCTTTAAAGTTCCTTAAATACACTGAGGTCTTTTTTTCTTTCTACTTATTAAAAAGTAGTATGAAAAAGGAAAAGAAGGAGTATTCTGTGATTTATAGATGTTTATAGTTTAAATTTTAAACTTTAAAAATTACTGTCAAAATAATTTGCATGTAATTGCTTTTTTGCAGCATTATATAATTTTAACCTAATTGACTACATTTAACAGGCATTTCTTTATTATTATATTTATTTGTATTTTTATTTCCTTCCAAAAACCTGAAATGAGGTTTCCAAAATAAAAATATATGACTAGGGCTTTCATTATGCAAACAGCTTTGAAATATTTCACATGTTGCTAAAGAAATTTTCATTTAAGTTATGTATGAAAATTTAAAAATGATTAATGTAACTAGTTCTTTGAATATTTTAAAGCATTTAAGAATGCTTTTAAATTCTGCATTCTGCAAAATTTGCAAACATATTTCTTGGAATAAATTTAACTACAACTTAGCATTTTTAAAGTTAATAGGAATAATTTAGTAACTTAACCAATCATTTATAATTTTTTTTAAGTGGATCTTGGCACTTCCTCTAATGTCTCAGAGGAATTTTCACAGTGCTCAAAAGTTCCTTTGCTTTACAGTGCAAATAAGACTTCCTATCTCTTTAAGAGAGAAAGACTCTTAAAATTTTGGCAGAGGATGTTCTGATCTACTATTTCCACTAAAAGAAATAGATTTTCCTTTGTGCAGCCATATTATTCAGTTAATTGTAGCACTCATTTCTTCTGTGATTGCTTACCTAGAAAATTACAGCATATTTTGTCTTTGGACCTAGTAAAACCTGTCTCTTTTCCTCTCTTGTTTCCCCATTGTTCCAGAGTCCGCTGTTCCAGATTAGAGTCCAAAATGAGCACTTTGGTTTAAAAAGGGTCAGTTAAATTGGCTTACTATAAAAGTAATATGAATGAAAATATAATTAAGTTGAACTTAATGCTGCTTGAATATTCCTACTAGATTAACTTTTGGAACACTGGTGTTTGGATGTATAATTTCCTCTTTATTTTTCTCTCCCATTGACTTTAGTTTTTCTGATGAATCAGTATGCTTGGATCAAGAAGTAGATTTGTGCAAGACTAGAATCACATGTTTCAAAATTGAGTCCACATGCTAATTTCTTTTTTCTGAACCATCTGACGTGAAGATATGAAAAAGTCATTGTCATTAGGACATTAACTTTCTTCTCTTCCCTGTATTCTAGCCCAAATGTCTGCGCCCTTCAACAGATTTTAGGCACCAAAAAGAAATATTTCAGCACTTGTAGGAATTGGTACCAAGGTGCTATCTGTGGAAAGAAAACGTAAGTCTCATCTTTTTCCTAATGCACCAGTCCCAGAGATGTCTATGTCTTTCCTTGGACATATATACCATTTTTTTTGAAAAAATTCTCCCAAATTGCAAGCTTTAAAACAAAAACTGGATCATAAAGGTGAATAAAGAAATTCTCTCTGTATTTTTACCTCTGCTAGTGGACCTCTCATGAGCCCTGAATTTATGTGTCATGGAGGTCCAAAGGAAAAAAATCACATGGCGATGTATAGAATCAGTGCGAGACCATGGCATTTCTACCCTTGGTTTGGCCCTCTTTTTTGGACAAGACACTTAATCTCTATGCTTCATTTTGTAAAAATGGTTACCTCAGTTTCCTCATTTTATTTAAAAAAAAAAAAAAAAGAGCCAGAAGAACAAATTGATCTAAAATATCAGGATTTTTGAAGCTCTAATTAATGTTCACCTACATCCATTTGGAAATTATCTGAAATACTCCAGTTTACCTCAAAATTTTCATTAAAGCTTGAATTTGGAAAGAATTTAAGCTTCATCTCTTCATTTAATCCAGTTATTTCATCCCAAACTACCAGATCCACAGGGGTCCACAAAGGTGTAAAACCTGTCATTACATATATACTATTTCAGTAGCCAGAAAGACAATTACTCTTTATTTAGATATGTATTTCACTGATTAACTTAAAATCAGAAAATATTTTCATTACTTGATAGAAATGTGTATTGGTTTAATCAATCAATGTGTTGGTAGGAAATTACAATCATGGGCAAATAAAAGTTGAGAATTACTCATGTGGTCCAAGTTCTTCATTTTAAAGTGAAGGAGCTGAGGCATAGAGTAAGTTATTGTATTAGAAAAATTAGAGATACCATTGCTGGTCAAAAAAACAGTGCTTCCCATTGATTTGGACTCCACTTTCAATGAAAGATGACTTGAGAAACAAATATCTGAATGAGAACCTGCTTACTACATCATCATTAAACTTGTTACCCTAAATAGGTGGAAAGATTGGGGGACTGTTAAAAACTTATTCCTAACTTAAAAATGTTGGTACTAATACTAAACACAGTATCACTTAACTTCTTGAAGCTTTCATTTCTTTACCTGTGAAATGTGGATTTTTTTGTTACAGAGTTTTGGGAGGGATGGTAGAATGATTTGATGAATGTGAAATTGCTAAGTAACTCACAATATCAATTGTCCTTAAATTTAAAGTACTTAAACAAATGGATATGTGTGGGTGGGAAAAGGAACTGTGACCAGATGCCTATCTAAAATGCATAAGATTATCTTTATTTCCAGATAAAAATCATGTATTCAATGCATATAACCTTAGCTGGACTCTACTTTTCCATGGTCACTAGATCTAGGATGCCACAAAACTTTGCTGTCTGTTCCTGTTCATTTGCTTACTAGAGTTTCAACTAATGATACTTTTTGGCCTAGACTTTATTCTTATTAGTTTGCAGACATCTGCTAGACTGGTGAGTCATTCACACAATTACAATGTAAGTCAGTGGTTGCAGTGATCTTGCCTATGATGCAAGCTGGACCTCAGCTGGGAACTCCAAGGCTCTGGATTCTCTTCCCTTTGTTCTTCATATTCGTGGTTACCATGAGGCGTATTTGGAACGCATACCAACTACATAAGGACCTGCTCTCTGAATTTTTCGGGGGATATCTTTATTATATCCTTCCTGGAAGTTAGGAAAGTATGATATAATCTCATTTTAACCATCTAAATATATTAGAGATGCCAAGGCTTGTACAAAGGTTATGCCAACATTCTTTCTGGTTATCCATTAAAAAAAAAAAATCCTGCTTTGAAGGCTGGCTTTTTACCAGAACCATAACAGTGTCTCCTTTGTTAAATTATATTAGCTTATTTCTCCCAAGTAGCTTTGTTTTCACAAACACATTTACATCTGTGCTCTGAAATAAATGTAAATGCTATATATTAGTTTTGAATAATCAAATAAATCAATAACCTTGACAATAGGAATGCCTGTTTCGCCATCTGCTTGCAGCTGCTAAAATTTCAATAGACATCTTTAGGACTTTTTGTTATCAGTTGATAGAAATGTTTGTCTTTTGGTTGAACAGTTGCTTTGCAGATTTGAAGGAAGTAATTGGGAAGGCCTAATGATAAACACGAATTTCCCAAGTTTAAGATAGTTCCTACAATATATATTGGCCGAATAATACAGTATTTTGTAGACTCCTTTCAGCTGGTATTTTCATGAGATTTTAGATAGCTAATCAGAAAATGAAGATAAATTTCCCACTTTCAGAGATGTACATAGTAATGATTTTTCTTTACTCTTGTTTTGTCCTACTAACCATGTGGGAAATTTAAGTTTTGTGTAGAATAAATGTTCTCCTGAATAAACTTACAATTTGTTTTTCAAATATCAACTCAGATAACCATGTTGTTCAACTATAAGCTGAAATTGCAACTGATTGTTTTGGATTTTATTCTATCTACTGTACTAATTGTCTACCTTAAAGCTAATCCTTGGGTCATATCAGCATGTGTTACAGAAATTTTTGTTACATTAACAATTTCCTCTTCTAGTCACTCTTTACTTCAAGTCAGTACTGTCAATACTGAACCAATAAATATGTATCTCATTTTTTTTAAAGATTTTATTTATTTATTTGACAGACAGAGATCACAAGTAGGCAGAGAGGCAGGCAGAGAGAGAGAGGGGGAAGCAGACTCCCCACCTAGCGTAGAGCCCCATGCGGGGCTCGATCCCAGGACCCTGGGATCATGACATGAGCCGAAGGCAGAGGCTTTAACCCACTGAGCCACCCAGGCGCCCTGTCATTTTTTAAATTGTTTACAATATATGTTGAAGCTAATGTATAAGAATTTCTGAATCAATCCTTCTGCATCCAAATATTCAAATTTATTTATATGAGGATCTAAGTAAATAAATTGTTTCAGGGGCCATTTTAAGGTTGCATAAGACCCCCATATAGTTTCTATATCTTTCTAGTACCAACTATTCTTGAAATTATTTTTTTTTAAGATTTTATTTATTTATTTGACAGACAGAGATCAAAAGTAGGCAGAGAGGCAGGCAGAGAGAGAGGGGGAAGCAGGCTCCCTGCAGAGCAGAGAGCCCGATGTGGGGCTCGATCCCAGGACCCTGAGATCATGACCTGAGCCGAAGGCAGAGGCTTTAACCCACTGAGCCACCCAGGCGCCCTATTCTTGAAATTATTTTAAAATTGATGAACAATTTGAAATTGGCATTTCCCACTTAATTTTGTCCATTTTGTTAATCTATCAAATATCTTTGAGTCAGTTTCCATGCCAGAAATTTTTTTCTCATTCATCTTTCATTTTTCACTGCATACATGTATGTGCATAAATAATGTTACATTGTACTTTTTAAATTGACATCAAGAAAATAGAGAAATGGGAACGTAAGGTCACAAACAAGACCATAAACCATGGATAATCAATTAACAGACCTGGCTTTAATTTGAAAAGTTTATTTACAAACTATATAGACCATTTTGTATATCATTAATAATTCTACTTTTTACAAACTTGCTTTTGTTGTCATTTTTATCATACTAAGAAAAAGTTTTTCTTTCTTTCTTTTTTTTTTTAAAGGTTTTATTTATTTATTTGACAGACAGAGATTACAAGTAGGCAGAGAGGCAGGCAGAGAGGGAGAGAAGGAAGCAGGCTCTCCGAGGAACAGAGAGCCCGATGTGGGGCTCGATCCCAGGACCTTGGGATCATGACCTGAGCTGAAGGCAGAGGCTTTAACCCACTGAGCCACCCAGGCACCCCAGAAAAAGTTTTTCTTATAGGTGATCTTTTTCCTAAATATATCCAAATTCTCTCATTCATTCATCTTTTTGAATATGATTATCATAACTAGAAAAAAACAGAAATAAATAATATCTGAACTACTTAATACATGTTTAGTTACTAAATTACAAGATAATTAGTCTGTAAGTAAACTGCATGACATGGGATTAATCAATTAAAAATTATAAAATGGTCTGTATTTCCTCTTTACTTATAATATTCCTTCATATTTCTATTGAGAGGAAACAGAGCATTATGTAAAATTTTAATTAAAAATACTATGCTAGATTTTGAAGTAGCCCAGAAAATGTCAAATGAACTTTGATAAAATGAAAATCAGGATTATGTTTTTAATAAAGTAAGAAATAAAAGCAATTATGTAGATGATTTGAGGTTACTACTATTTTCCCACAAAACAGAGTAATATAAACTTGTTTTAGATATATCTTTGCTGAATTTTCTGGTTTGTTGCCTTAATTATGCTTATATATAACTTAATACACTTTGTTAACTTGGAAAAAAATAGCATTTTCTTGAATATTGTATTGTAGAAGATTTTAAAGATTATATTTAATATGATCAAATTAATAATTCTACTGGCAATTCAAACCTAAAATATTATTTTAGTTAGCAGTGGAATAGCTTTTACTGATTGGATTGGGTTAATGTATTTACTGATGTTCTAGTTTCTCATAACCTTATACTAATAAACATTTCTTTTTTTTTTTTTTTTTTTTTTTTTACTAATAAACATTTCTAACTATTTATAGTTCACAAAATGATTTCCAAAGCATCATTTTTTTTTCCAAAGCATCATTTTATTTAAGACTCACAACTAGCCTGTGAGTAGCTATCATAGCTACTACATCCATTTTAAAAAGCTGGAGAAACTGAGACTCAAATTTGTCAAATTACTTGCTCAAGGTCATACATCTACCAAGGACAGAACTGAGAACCTCATTCATCTGCATTAAGATCATGGAACTTTCTACAATGTCATGAAACTACATAGAGAAATCAAACTAATATAAATAAACTTGATATCAGGGGGAAAAAAACAATTCAAGAGTCTCATAAATCATGGCAATAAGTGGTGTATTTTTTCTAAGATTATATGGAAATGAATTTTATGTAGTTCCCCATTTTAATACTAATTTTCTTCTGATATACAGGACTGTGTTATATGAATGTTGCCCTGGTTACATGAGAATGGAAGGAATGAAAGGCTGCCCAGCAGGTAAAATTTCAGTTACTGAAATAAATGAGGAACCTGTCTTATGTGAGGAAAAAGACTTGAGGTAGCTTAGCTTTCAGAGAAGCCGATGTGTGTGTGTGTGTGTGTGTCTTTAGCACCATGATAAATCCTAAGATATACCACCATCTTTGTGCTAATCATGAATTTTTCATGGTGACAAAGTATTAAAACATGCAGCTCATTCAGTGAATGTTGGACCATACAACACAAACTTGATCATAAATTTAAATTTAAATGAAAATCCTCTCTACAAAATCCATCTTTGACATTGTCCAGAAATGTGGAGTGGATTAGTTGGGAAGGCATAATTTTCTGTAATTGAACAGCTCTGATTTTATAACATCCCTCATGTTGAAAATTGGTTTTCTAAAATTGCCAACTAGAGAAAAAAAAAGGTAATCTAGTTCCTCTCTGAAATAACAGCCATTCAGATATTTAACACCAACCATCACATACTTCCACTGGTTACCCTTTCTTTCTCAATAGATTTCTCTTCCCTGAGCTAATCGTCCCTTCTAATATAACATATTAGTTCTTCTAATATAACATAAACTTTGAGGCCCTCACCATTATGGACACCAATGCATAAAAATTCTCTAATCCAGTCATCTTTCTGAATGTGATTCTAAACTAGTGTCTGCATTCTCTGTGGGTCCCAGTAGCCGAGAGAATAAAATCAAGACAAATACTTCACTTTGGGGGGTCCCTGAATTTTGGTTCGTGTCATTGGTAACCAAGTCTTATCATTAGCTTGTAATGAATTTATGACCAATTACGATTAATTACAGTTCTTTCTATCAAGTCAGGCCTTTCTCTAGGATTTATTTTTTCAGCTTGGGCATAAGGACACACATGGAGCTCTGTTATCTTTAACTTGTTAATTTTGACTCGTTTTCCTCATCTTTTTGGGGTCTTCTTTGGGGGTCTTGATTTTTTAATTTATTAATTGTCACCTAGTCTTTATATATTCACAAATGTAATAACCATTTCTCCTATGATATTGTCCAAATCATATGAGTTTTCAAATAAGATAGGGTCAAAAAATGAATAAATCAGCTGCATCAGTTTTCAGGTTGACATTCATGTATTAATATTTTTTCTGAAGTTCAGGAGAAATATTCTGGAAGCATTAGATACTTCCATCTATTTCCTCCCTGAAATTATGCTGAAAAGAAGTAGGTCTACATATTTCTTTTAAAAACCCAAATCTATAAAAATTAATATCCCAGTACCTAAAATATTACACCATTTAGGAGTTTAAGCCAACATGGGAGAAAATATTACCTTTGCCATTCTCAGTGAGAAGTGAGGAGCATCTTTTATTTTTCAGTGAATAGGAAATATTTGTTGATAATTATAGTTCAACTATTATTGACATAGCAGGAGTCACACCTATGTACACTAATACGTAATACATAATGTTAATCAGGATAATTTAAAATTCACTTTTCCTCAACACAAAGGATATATGAAATAATAGTTTTCAATGTTGTTTTATTATTTAGCCCTTAAAAGACAACTTTTGTGTAAAATTGATAATTCATATAATTTTATTGCTAAAATTATCAGTTAAATGTATTGAGGAATTTAGTAAAAGTTTAAATGATTGTGAAATAATAATCTTGAAATATTGTCTTAGTAAGTCTTCATGTCTTCATTATTTCAGTTTTGCCAATTGACCACGTTTATGGCACTCTGGGCATCGTGGGAGCCACCACAACACAGCGTTATTCTGATGTCTCAAGACTGAGGGAAGAGATTGAAGGAAAGGGATCATTCACTTACTTTGCACCTAGTAATGAGGCTTGGGACAACTTGGATTCTGTAATTCATTATTTTTATTAATATAATTATTTTTATTGTGATTTCATTTTAATTGATTTATTAACTTGGAAATTAATAGAGATCTTATATCTCTTTTTTGTTATACATATATGAGGATACATAAAAGAATGAGATATTAAGTATAAGGATGAAAGCTTTTAATATATCCATATATGGAATACCTCCCCAGTAGGTTCATAGACTAATTAAAAAAAGGCAAACCAAGGGTGGACTGAACTAGTGTTTATCATTATTCTACTTTACTCCTTTCCTCTTTCCTTTTTGATTGGGAAGAACCATTGAATTTTAAATGACCTATCCAACAGAAAGGTAAGTTAAGAAGCCTAGTGGAATTTAAAATTTATTATAAGGCATATTATAAATACATAAATAATTATTTTAATTATATGTAAATATATTTGGCTGCTCAGATCTTGACATTTATAAATATGTAAGGATATTTAAATGAAGTATTATAAATAATGCTTTTGATTTGCAGACTTTTTGTGCATAGTCTGTAATACACTAAATTTCCAACCTGTAAAACTGGTATAGAAATATATTCCTACATTCTACTTGATATGAAGGTGAATCGATAATTACAACTAGAGTCAAATAATATTTAGTAAGGCAGGATCTTCTAGATATTATCATGCTACATTAACTGTGTGGTTAATTGTTGCATTATGGAACTCTCTCTGTTGGTTGCCATTGACCTCATCTCTTAACCACCTTTCTGGGTCCTTTTGCTGACTCCTCTTCTTCCTTCACTTATTAATGAGTCTTACTAAAGTCTCTTCTGGGAATTAGACTCTGCTCTTTATATACCTTCTAATGGCTTCAGCCATCACTTCAGTGAATATAACCATGAAATCTGTTTCTGTAGTTGTTCTCCTTAGAACCTCAGGAGAATATTTCTAATGTCCATTTTAATACTTCTCCTTGGATACACCACTTAATATTTCTCCTTAGATACACCACTTCATCTTTAAACAAAAAGTTATCTAAAACATGTGCCATTTTCTTTCTCCCCACTGTTTTTCTGTTACCTTTTTTTCCATAATTGGCAGTACCCATCTGAAGTGTTTAGACTTGAAAGTGGTGAGTCATTCTACTTCTGCTCTAATTCTTAACTATTGTTAGTCATCAATGTCTCATGTTTCATCCTCCTCACTAATACCTTCATGTTTGCTCTACATTTTCACAAGATTAACCTTCCCAAAGCCCAATCTAATCATTTTATTCCAATACAACAAAATCTTCAGTGGCTCCTTGTTGCCAGTTTACTCAGGCATTAAAGTCTTCCACATTATTGTTCCACACACTTTTCTAAAATTCCTTCTTAATGTTATCTAAGAAACATAAAGTATATGCTAACCAACCTGAATAAAATCTTCTCTCCCAACATTCAGCCTTGTGTCGGCAACTGGACTTAAAATGATCACTACTATTCCTAACCTATCTACCCTTTAATGCCTATTCCCAAGCTTTGAATAGCTGCCTTTCCTCATTTTACCCATAGTGTAATTATAAGTATTTTAATGATCTGCAATAAAATAAACTTCTAACATTTCAATTTTTCCTAGGATATCCGGAGAGGCTTGGAGAGTAATGTAAATGTTGAATTACTGAATGCTTTACATAGCCATATGGTTAATAACAGAATGTTGACCAAGGACTTAAAAAATGGCATGATTATTCCTTCAATGTATAACAATTTGGGGCTTTTCATTAACCATTATCCTAATGGGGTAAGTTTCATGAATAAAAAGTACATTTCAGAGTAATATCACCTTTAATTTTGTCTATACCTTTTATATCATGTTCACAGAAATAGTAAAATTTTAGTGAATGTAAGCACTATATTGTGCTTTCCCCCCACATTTAGAGCATACAAATTTCTAATTCAGTGGCTGACTTCTATAGAGAGTGGTTGTGAGGAGGAAATTAAGTTCACAGTTCATTGACAGTAGACTTAGATGTCCTAAAAAAAAGGGAATTTTAGTAGTTGATGTGTTTGAAAAATAATAACTACAGAAAAATAGTAAATAAGAATTTATCAAAGAATATCAGAGAATGAGTATTCCTTTATTCACCTTCTATCTACTATACTGATTTAGGTTCTTCTGTGTGTAGATAAGAGCCCTTGTGCGAAACTTCCAACAGGGTTATAGGGCTCTTCCAACAAATTTCCAGGGATGAAAAGGGTCAGTGATGAGGTAATAATTGGGAAATTACTGGAATAGAACTGATTATATTTGTACAATAATTATTTCTCTCTTTCAAAACTTACTTTAGGACTGATAAACTTTTTCATGTAATTCACTGACCTGCAGTTGAAACAGTTTATGACTATCTCTATAAAAGGAAGAGAAGGGGAATAAAAGCAATAACTCAAATGAAAAAAATGCTTTTTTCCCTTATTTTCTATATATGTTACGTGTAACTGGACTGGGTTTTCAACTGGTCCTGTTTTCTCTTAGTTTCTTTTTTAGACAGAGCGATATATGTCTTTATCCTCAACATTTACATTTAGAATGTTGGCTCCTTCATGTTACATTTACTAGTAGAAATGAAAGATAGATAATGGCCTTGCAGTCTCAGTGGTCAATTGATGGCTCTGATTTCTGCACTTTGATTTTCTCAAATCATTATAGGTTGTCACTGTTAACTGCGCTCGAATCATCCATGGGAACCAGATTGCAACAAATGGTGTTGTACATGTCATTGACCGTGTCCTTACACAAATTGGTACCTCAATTCAAGACTTCATTGAAGCAGAAGATGACCTCTCATCTTTTAGGGTAAGTACAAGAAATAACAGCAGATTGTCTTGCATCACTGAAATCTAACAATAAAAATGTTATTTTAAAAATCTGGCAGAAATGTAACAAATATATTTCTTGAAATGAAAAGAGTTTTACTCTACATGGAAGAAATTATCCCATATGACATAATAATACTTGTGTGGACATGATAAATACCCAATAGTTAGTTACGTGCCCATAGTGTATTCACTGTATTTAGTATGTGTCCATCTCAGTTATATATACTGCTGGATATTGCTAGAGTCACACAAACATGGGCAGGATTCCCATTCTTACAAACAGGTTTGAGGAAACTTGGAAAGGATGTAGTTTGTTGTGCCAACAAATCATGTTTTAAAGATCTAACAAGAGCAAACTTCTATAATTTTCTACAGAATCAACTCCCTCATGACAGCCTAGGTTAAGTGTGTTGTGATTTTTTTTTGGATCTGCAACATGCAAGCTTCTAACAAGCACATTTTTGTTTCAGGCAGCTGCTATCACATCTGATATACTGGAGTCCCTTGGAAGAGATGGTCACTTCACCCTCTTTGCTCCCACCAATGAGGCTTTTGAGAAACTTCCACGAGGTGTCCTAGAAAGGATCATGGGAGACAAAGTGGCTTCTGAAGGTACTAAAATGTTCTCCTCTCTGAGAAGCCTCCCAGAATTCCAAGAAAAGAAAATTAAAAAAAAAAAAAAAAAAGATTAAGTCATGCCCATATTATCAACTTTGATAAGCAAAGGCAAAGAAAAAATTGTGTTCTGAAGTGGACTGCAAAATCTTAAAAAACAAAACAAAACAAAACAAAGCCTTTGAAAGAGTCAGCAGAGTAATTAAATAATTAATAATTAATTTAAAAATAATATCATAAAGATCATATTCTTTTTTATTGCTTTCAAGTAAATAAGTAGCAGGCATTAAAAAGGATTTAGCCATGGTTTAAAAGAATTATATTATCAAATTTTAATATCATACGTGTATTACATAATACTTTTAATTCTAAATTTATGCTGAAATGTATAATTAAGTTGAGAAAATTACACGGTTCTCTTGGTCTATTATTTATTTATACATAGAATTTGGCTTCGTTCTAGTCTCCCTATCTATCTTCAAATAGATTTTATGTTGTGAGGAGTACATTTAACTAACATTTAACCAATTTAAAATGAGAAATTTTGATGATACAAATATAGAGACAATACGCTTGAGGAATAGATCCTTTCAGATATCTTCCAAGAAATCATCTTTATTTTGGCTACTCTCCAGATGTTTTCTTTAGGGAATTATTTGTCCTATCCTCCTCCTCTATTAAACTCTTTATAAATCATATGCAACTATTCTGTTATGAGTGGCTTATGCAAGATGCTGCTTGGGTGTTTAAGAATAGGTATCTCTAGTAAATACTGGGATCATTCTTCTTGTTTTCATGTCAGAAATTACTTTCTTATGATAGTGGAAACTTGCTCTAACACATTTTCTAAGCACTACACAAATCATTTCAAGCAACTGATCTTCTCTTCTTACTTCCTAATGAGCTGAGCTATTTCTATTGAATAGTTCGTATAGTTCATTGAAAAAGCATTCCTAGAACTTAAACAATTTAAAACCCTTCAGTCAATACTTAGGCCTTTTTTTTTTTAATACTTAGGTCTTATATGTATTATATTTCTTAGGAATTCTCAGGTCCACAGTGAACCATGTCTTTAATGGTTAAGTGCAACTTCCCTTGACCTCAAAACTTGCTGCTTTTCATTTGTCCTCCAGCTCTCATGAAGTACCACCTTTTGAACACCCTCCAGTGTTCTGAAGCTATCATGGGAGGAGCAGTCTTTGAGACTCTGGAAGGAAACACCATTGAGATAGGATGTGACGGTGACAGCGTAACAGTAAATGGAATCAAAATGGTGAACAAAAAAGATATCGTGACAAATAATGGTGTCATCCATTTGATTGATCAGGTCCTAATTCCTGATTCTGGTGAGCAACAGTTTTGGATTCTTCCACCTACTACTGTTTACCAGTTACGATGCCACATGACTAAATCCATGAAAAGTGAATGTGTAGCATAAGGAAAGACATGTGAAGCACAAATGCAGCATAGTGAACTGAGTACTAGGTTGCCTGTGTAGCCACGGGCTCCTGGGTAGCACGGAACTTCCGCTTTCCCGGGCTTCTAACACTTAATTTGTATAAAGGTTCTCTCACAGTACCACAGCTTTTCTTGAAAGCGGAAGGACAGATCTAACCAAATGGCCAGCTTTGGATAAATGAAAGAGCTATGGCACTCACAAGAGCAGAGAAAGGCGGGACGTGAGCCATAGAGAATTAAAGACAATGAAACTAAGAAGCTGGAAAAATATTTTCTTTTTAAAATTCTCTGTGGTTATCAACCCCCCAAAACAGGAATCTGGAACTCTTACTAGGGAAGGGCAAGGTATCTTATCACATTGCCATTGCGGCAAATAGCTTATAGAGAACAGCCAAGAACTGATTTACTAATTTCAGGATGATGATAATAACAAAGATGACATTGTTGTGATGGTGATGGTTTACTTTACAGCCAAACAAGTTATTGAGCTGGCTGGAAATCAGCAAACCACTTTCACAGACCTCGTGGCCCAGTTAGGCTTGGCATCCGCTCTGCGGCCAGATGGGGAATATACTTTGCTGGCACCTGTGAATAATGCATTTTCAGGTATGTACTGGACACTGTCATTCCTTCTCTCCCTCCCCCACCAACCCTCACACACATTTTTCTTCACCATGATTGTTTGCATTAAGGAATAGCTTACAAGGCGGTGATTATTTCTTTATTGGCTACACATTGTTAGTACTGTCATCTCTATTAAAATGTCCTTCATTTAAAAACATTTCATTATAATAGATAATAGCCTAAAAGTTTGTGATAAAGGGTATTCAGTTATTCTATGAATTTATTCATAATTCCAATACACACAAGGGATGTATTAGTAGATCTTAAGAAAAATTAATCTGATTTGTTTATTTAACACCAACATAATATTTAAGAATAAATAGTTGTATTTTTCATCTCAACATTTGATATAAGGTGTCAAATTATAAATAAATAAAAACAAGAGACTATTTTATTATACACTTCTATATTACGATGTAAACTATTATTATAAGTACTTTATCTACTAGCTGCTCTTCAAGGATGATGTTTAGATTAGTGTAACCTGCCACTTTTTCTAGAAAAGTGATTTCACAAAGACATATTTAAATTGTAAAACAAAATTTAGTAATTAAAAAATAAGTATTATTTTAAAAACATTTTCCCAGATGTTAAATTGTGATGCATAAAATTATTAATAAAAATTCAAATTCCTAGAAATGTTATTATTCCTCTTTGTAATAACTGTTAGGATAGTGAATGTGTTTTGATTTTCTCTTTAGAAGTAACGATGAATTTATAAATGATTTGTCAGTAGTGTCATGTGACCAGTTTATATCAAATTCTCATAAAAATTAGAATAATGTTAGAGCCAGGTGCTTGGGTAGCCTAGTTGTTAAACAGCTGCCTTTGCCTCAGATTATGATCCCAGCATCCTGGGATGGAGCCCCACATTGGGCTTCCTGCTCCATGGGAAGCCTGCTTCTCCCTCACCCACTCCCCCTGCATGTGTTCCCTCTCTCGCTGTATCTCTGTCAAATAAATAAATAAAATCTTAAAAAAAAAAAAAAAAGAAGAATGTTACAGTCATTTGATCAAGGAGCTCACAGAGTTTCTAATTAATGCATGGAATTTGTAGCCTTCAGCATTTAGTTGACTCATATATTTTTTGAGTGCAGAATCTATAATATCCATAGTGTTAGGGATTATCCATTTTCATGATTTTTTCTTATCAGGAGGAATTTTAATGCTCTCTAAGTAATCCTTTTTCTTCATGAATTTATTTATAGATGATACTCTGAGCATGGATCAGCGGCTTCTTAAATTAATTCTGCAAAATCACATATTGAAAGTAAAAGTTGGCCTTAATGAGCTTTACAATGGACAAAAGCTTGAAACCATTGGAGGCAAACAGCTCAGAGTCTTCGTCTATCGTACAGTAAGTCAATCAGAAAAAGATAAAATATCTACATTGACCTAATGTCAAATGACATTTCCCTGACTAAGAATATTATTAAAGAAGATGTGTCCAGAATTTTATTAAGGTGGTTTTAGTAATAGTAAATATTCATAGGAAGATCAGGAACTGAGTAATGTATGAAAAGACTGTGAGGAAGGGCGACAAAAAGTGCTGGGTATTAACAATTCAGATAATTTGCATTTGTTTCATTATCTGTTCTAAAACATTAATTATTTCAGTTCTAGAAATCATAAAACTCCTCTAAAATAAGTTTTTGATTTATGGATTCCTGTAAGTTTACAAGATAATTTTTTATAGACATCTAAAGATCTCTGAACTCTAGAAAATAGTTCTAACATATTTTATCTGAGGAACTATTTCTAGAAAATATTGCTTATGAAAACTACAATGCAAGTAGTGGTGCCATTCAATTTCTGTCCAGGCAACAGATGCATCTAGAGCTCAGAGATTTTACAGAAGTCAAGCATTACCTGACACAACACACAGCAGCTGCTCACGATGGTTCCACAATCCCAAGACACACATTTTATAGGATGCAGAAAATGGGCTGCATATACATATATTTGTTCAAAAAACACTATAACAAAATTAATAATGTGACATAATTGATAGAACCTTATAGTCAGGAAACTATAGTAAATATCTGTGAAGATCACAAAAGGCACTGAAGTCAGGGAACTTTATGGTTAAAGAGGGTCCTAAAGAGTTAGAGAGAAAGTTTCTCAAAGAGGGTGTGGAAGAATGGTTCAAACCTGGAGAAGAATGATGAAAAATACAGACATGGAATTCTACGGAATTTTTGTTATTTATGGATGAAACTATGTGTCTGACACATAGGGTAGTTAACTAGTAGTAGAAAACCTGATTGAATAAGAAGTGTGAAGTCAGATTATGCCAGACCTTAAAAAAAGAAGTGAGATGCTATTTCCTTTGGCCAGAGAGGTCAGGAGGCCTCTTAAAAGAGTCAATTCATTAACTCAGTTTTGCATCTGCTTCCACAAAGGACATTTCAAGTAAGGAAATAGACAGTTCTATCTTTCCCTTCTTTGCTAGGCTGTCTGCATTGAAAATTCATGCATGGTGAGAGGAAGCAAACAAGGAAGAAATGGTGCTATTCATATATTCCGAGAAATCATCAAACCAGCAGAGAAATCCCTCCATGAAAAATTAAAACAAGATAAGCGCTTTAGGTAAGCCAAATGGATTCACCCCCACCAAAACCAAACAAACAAACAAATAAACAAAAAACAAACAACAAAAACATGAGAACAATTGACATAGTTTTGTGTCACAGTTAGTATCCAAAAGGCATTCAATTATTCAGTATTGCTGAAAATAGAATTTAAGAATAAGAAGTCCATGCAAATGTTTTCAAAACTGAAATATGTTCTTAAGAGTATTTTGCTTCCTGGTGCACCATAATATGATTTGGTGAGGGAAACAAGCTAATACATTCGCCTATTCCTTGCAATTCTTTTTTGTATTTAAGTTTTTGAAAAAATGACAGTAAAGACTAGCAAAGACTATTTTGCGGAATATTAAATGAAAAACATACACTCCTATTTTGTTATGAAGTGTGACCTTGTCAAGTTTTTTAAGATAAAAATTTAGTTTAGGAAATTTAAAAACCATATGTATATTTAAATAATTTCCCCATGATAAAACTTTCTTAACAGGTAAATTGCATTTGAAACATAAAAGTGGATGAATAGGGGGACATGGGTGGCAGAATCAGTTAAGTGTCCAACTCTTGGTTTTGACTCGGGTCATGATCTCAGGGTCGTGAGATCAAGCCCTGCCTTGGGCTCCATGCTCAGCACAGAGTCTGCTTGGGATTCTCTCTCTCCCTCTTCCTCTGCCTCTCTCTCACCTCCTCAAATAAATACATAAATCTTAAAAAAAAAAATGCATGAAAATTTCTCATGCTTTCCACCGTAAATGGATTCTATTCTATGCCATGCATACCTAAACAATTTATGGAAACCAATGAGAACGAAGACACTTCACTCTAAATCTAAATCTAACAGAATAAACATGTCTTTCCTGCTTAGCGTCTTCCTCAGCCTACTTGAAGCTGCAGACTTAAAAGAGCTCCTGACACAACCTGGGGATTGGACTTTATTCGTTCCAACCAATGATGCCTTTAAGGGAATGACAAATGAAGAAAAGGAAATTCTGATTCGTGAGTAGAAATGAATACCAGATATTTGCCCCTAGAGTTCAGGATCTCATTTCTTCCTCAAGCATTCCTGCCCAGAAATCAACCTCAAAAATGTCCCCTCTTTGATACTCATATCTAGCCTTAGTTTCCTTTAATTCCACTTGGAGTATGTGGAAGGTCACTCATTAATATTCTTAATTAACTGCTTGCTGTCATTATTGTAGAGCTAGATGTTCACTTATTCTATTTCTATTAAAGTCCACACAATTAGGTGACAAAGAAAGTAGTCACGATCCCCAAAATAATTTGATTTTCCTTCCTTTCAGTAGGTTGGCTAATATTTTGATTGAACAGACTGAAGTGACAGTTTTGACATGGCATTGATAGCAACTTGAGAGAACGATGATATGATGAGAAATTACAGTGTGGAAAAAACAAAGACAAAGAAATATGTCCATCCTTAATCTTTCCAGCATCAAACTATCAAAAAATATAACGTGTTATAAATATACATTTCCCCCCCAGGTGACAAAAATGCCCTTCAGAACATCATCCTTTATCACCTAACACCAGGAGTTTTCATTGGAAAAGGATTCGAACCTGGTGTTACTAATATTCTGAAGACCACACAAGGAAGCAAAATTTATCTGAAAGGAGTAAGTTCTTTAGAATGAATTTATGATAGCATTCATCTATTGTTCAATTATTTTAAAGTTAATTTTTCATTAATTTCTCATTGACATTATCTCTTGTTTTGATAGGTAAATGATACACTTCTGGTGAATGAGGTGAAATCAAAAGAATCTGACATCATGACAACAAACGGTGTCATTCATGTTGTAGATAAACTGCTCTACCCAGCAGGTTGGTAATTATTGAACTCATTAATGAATTAAATCACTTTCAATAGAAACCTAGACTTTTATTTCACACTTTCTTATCAATATTCATCTAATCTTCCTCTTCATAGACACACCTGTTGGAAATGATCGGCTGCTGGAAATACTTAATAAACTGATCAAATACATCCAAATTAAGGTACAGAACATTATTGGGTTGATTTGCAATGTGCTGAACAGATATTGCAATTTTAACATAAAAGACTAGAAATGTATAAATAAATAGGGAGATGTATTCTGGACTTGGATTGCTCTTTGTTGATTATGTACCACTGACCTACTGTGAATAAATGACATAATTTCTTTATGGTTTTATTTAACAAATATCTCTTAAAAGCTACTTGAGCCCAAGCGGTGTATTAAGTGTAATGGGAAATATAAGTTGAATCAGAGATGGCCCTTTCTTTAAAAACTTACAGTCCAATTGGAAAGAAAAGACAGGATAATTAAAAAAAAACCTATAATCTTTCTATTATTAAATACCTTTGCTACAGAAAAAAAGGTAAATTATTTACTTGTAAAAAACCATCACTAATCTCAGTGGTTACAGGTAAAAAGGTATTCTGCTCCTCTGTCCTTGTAGGGTCAAAGTATGAGAAAACATATGAAATACTATTTAAAAACCTATTTCGCTTTAGATTAGCTATTTTATAATTTTTAATAAGACTCTGAGTAACAAACTGGTACTTTTTATGCCATCTGGACCAATAACAGGATATTGCAAAATGAATTAAAGTGCGGCCATAATTTTGTTAATAAAACTACTAATTTCACATTACTAAATACAAATATTTATTTTCAGTTTGTTCGTGGTAGCACCTTCAAAGAAATCCCCATGACTGTTTATAGTAAGTATATAAAGAATATTTGTCACATACCAATGGCAAGATGGAAAAAAAAGAAAATACAATAATTTTCTTTGTACTTGGAAGCAGAAATTACTGATAATCTGGTATTTAGAATTCCAAACAAAGTCAAATTTCATCCCCCTTGAAGCAGGCTTAAGATCTTGATGAGACCTCTCAGCCACGGCCATACCATTCAGATCCTATGAACTAAACTGAACTTCCCCATTCCTCAAAAAAACAGGAATGATAAGATATGAGAATAGCAGTAAAATGTAGTAGCTAGCATGGAAAAGAGGCAGGGGGAAAAAAAAAAGACATACAAACATACAAAGAGGAGAGACAGCTAAAAGGCACTCCAGAGTTATCTGAAAATTCGGATGTGTAGACACAGATGTAACACTGCTGAAGGACTTGTAGCTCATTCCACCCTCAAACAGTCAGCGGTCTAAGGACAGGGTGGGCCATGGTGTGCCAAGGAATCCTAATGTTATGAGTTGGTAGTTCAAAAACTCTTTCCATTCAAAACTGGATGAAGGAACAAAGAATTCGCCAGGTGATAAACCTAAAATTTCTAGATGCCAAGGTTCTTTTATCCCTGACTCTACCAGATTATCAAAATTAAACCTCTACTACTTAACAATGGTAAAGGTATTCCAATCTCATAAATGTAACTTGTAGTATTCCTTTTTCAATATGGCTTTTTCTTCATCTTTCTTGTTTTCTTCTTTCTTCGTAGTTTTCAAAGCAGAAATTCTTTTCATTTTGTTTTGACTCTACAATTAAACATTCAAAATGTACCAGCAGCAAAAGTTTACTTCAATTCCCACTCTTATCCTGGCCAGAAAATAATTCTATTTTATACTCTGAGCATTCTGTTATTGAGTTAAAAAATTTTTTTCCTCAGGATTTACACTAGATATGGAAGAATGAAGGCAATGTAAGGAGCAAAACAAAATGTCTGCTGCTCTTGCTGATTTCAGTTGTATAATAGTAACATAAGTAAATCCAGTAGCAGGCCAGCTCAGCACTATTTTAAAGATTGAGTTGGAATAGATATGATTCAACATCGTATAAATTCCAGTATGGAAGTGTTTGATCTTGTATATATTTTAAAACAAATTAAAGAATCATTATGGGCTCTATTCATCAGAAATGTTATGTCATCTTTCTCACTTAAGTTGTATATCTGCAACCCATTTCTTTACCTTTCCTATTTTACCCATGATAGGTCCACTACCTTCTACATATGCCAATGAAATACTTTGCTCCATGAGCCAGAATCTTATAATTGCTTTATTTTCCTCTATTAAAATTGGATCTGCACTCACAGAAAATAAGTTATATTTTATGAAATCATGCAAATCTAATAAACCTCATCTATCTACTCAAAGCTCTTGAAACAGCTCTGAGATTTACGTTCCAATGCTGGATGTTTCTTTAATCCCTGCCCAGATGGGTGTGTTGCTGTTTAGAACTTCAAATAGAGGTAGAGAGCAATTAAACCTAAGATTCCATTTTTTGTGTTCCTTCATTGGCTTGTCTCTAAAACTTCTTTAATTTCTTCTAAAAATTCTTTAATATTAGTCTTGTTCCCAAAATACCATACATTTCAATTGTATGGGGGTAAAGTGCTCTGTCATATACATTGCTGAATATGTAACAATTGAGGTAGAGCAGAATAAAATCAGTATTTAATCCCCAGTCCGGAACCTGTCAAAACTATTTAATTCTTCAGGCAAGCAAGATTGAAACCAAACTACCAACCAACTAAATATCCTATACTTCAAGTTCCTTAATAAGACATAAAAACTTAAGGTAAAAGTAATTAACCCATTTTGATAGTAGAGGCAGAGACCTCTGTAGCTTTGGCCTTCATGGAAAGGTTCCTCTGTGGCATGACCACTTGTGGGATCAGTAATTGGATGCCTAGATTTGATATATTTTAGAGCTTCATAATTTAAGATTTCAAAATAAAAAATTTGATATGACTGAACCATAGTCATAATTAAGATCTAGACCCCGTATGAATTTTAAAAAGTTGACATTTCAGAAGCCTGAGGTGAGAATGTGACAGAAACCCAAACTATGCTAACATCTCACCTCTAATGTGTCAACACAGTGTTGTGATTGCACAGTTAGCTTTAGCACAGCCCCAGTGTCTAGTGGAGCTATCTTTTAAGGCTTCTAATTAGAAATGACAAAAAGCCAGTATCCCTGGATGAATGGCTCCAGAGGCACATTTCCAGTTTATCTATAAAACCAAAAGCCAAACCAATAGTTTGCTATTTTAAATAAATTTTGCATATTATTGTCTTAGTTGGGTAAATGACACACATTTAAAATACATACTTATAAGTTAAAAAAAAAATTATTGTGATGGGGGTACCTGAGTGGCTCAGTCAGTTAAAGCCTCTGCCTTCAGCTCAGGTCATGATCTCAGCGTCCTGGGATTGAGCCCCATGTCAGGCTCCCGGCTCAGAGGGAGCTTCTTCCTCTCTCCCTGCCCGTTCCCCTTCTCTCTCTCTCATTCACTCTCTCTCCCAAATAAATAAAATCTTTAAAAAAATGATCATGATATTAAAGCTGAAAATTAAAGACATTTTAGCTGATAACTTAAATACTGATCATATCATGTTTGTTGCATAGAGCTCATATTTGGCTGGCTGAAATTTATTTTTTACTTTTAATTATTCTGAACTATTTTTCATATTTTCCTTTCTATATCACTGTTATCAGATGCATGAAAAAATATTTTGTCTTTGTCTTTCAAGTTTGTCTTTTGAGAAAGAATCCAACAATGCAATTTAAGATATTATGAATTGCATGAAATTAATCATGTTTATTTGTCTTCTGTTGCTATGCAGCCAATATTTTCAAGAAGTACAAAAGAAGGTAAAGAGCTTTAGTGGTACAGTTCAGAATTACAGGTTTCTAGACAGCATTCTTCACTTAGTGTGTATATATTTCACTGCAACAAGCCCAAGTCACTGGACTTTAGAGTACACCATCTGGACATGAGAAGATAAATAGATAATGTACCATGAATATTTCCTGTATCTGATGGCCTGAACATATTACCGCAACTTATACCTCAGTACCCAACAATGTTTAAAGAAAAAAAAAAAAAGGACAATTTTGTTTAGGTTTTTTTTATGTAAACATCATTTATGTTCCACTTTCTATACTTTCAGCAACTAAAATTATAACCAAAGTTGTGGAACCAAAAATTAAAGTGATTGAAGGCAGTCTTCAGCCTATTATCAAAACTGAAGGTAAAAATCATGGTTCCTTTTATTGTAAAAAAAAAAAAATTCAAATAATAGACTGATATCTATGAATGTATTTACATTCTTTTTGAAACTAACATGCTAAATATTTCTATACCAGTGGCATGCTCACATAATTGCAGAATGCAGAATGCAAATTATTTAGCAGAGTAGATGGTGCATTCCTAATACCTTCAGTACATTTGCTTGTACTTTATTTCATTTGAACCTAATTGGCCATTGCATTCGCACTAGTACCCAGATAAATAAATAAGTAAGCAAACAAACAAATAATAAATCCTGAGCTTTTTTTTGTTTTTTTTTTTCCACTTCAGTTAGACTCCCTTTTTTTTTAAAATTTCTTTTGTAGTTTTATCTCCAATCTCCCCAAATGATTTGTTATAAGAAGCTCTTCCAAAAAGTGCAGGCATTTTTCATTCAATGACTTAAGAGAGCCATTTAAGCTATACATTGATGAAAGCGTTTAAAATTAGAACCACATATAACATATTTTTAAATTAGACCACCAGAAACAGAAGAAGGAATAAGTATCTGGTGCCATGAGTCAAACCTTAGAATTATTAATTACAGTCCTGAACTTCTACACTTACTGTCTATTTTAGCCAACTCTATCCAACATCTTTGACGCCACCCCCGTTTCATGCATTTTAATTATTACCAAGGGTCAGACCTTAAGAATGATTTGTTTTATGTCTAAGCAGCTTAATGGGGTGACTTGACACAGAGAAAAGACTAAGCTTTCTTCTTTATTCCGTAAGAAGGATATAAATGGTCTTCCAAAAAAGGAAAAAATCATGTTTTCAGTTGAATCTCAAAAAAACTCTTATTTTAAATTTCTTTGATTTTGAAATTTCTTCTCATTCTCTGAACTGAGATGGCAATTTCTTGAGTATTTTGTCTATTTTTTTAAAGGCAAGCCATGGTTTACAACTATATAAATTTTGTATGCAAAATTTATTTCCTAGCTAATTAGTCATCCATATTTTAATTTCTTCTTGAGACCTAATATTGAAATCTGTGCTTATTTAAAAAAATACTCTACCTATGGTCATTTGATTGCTTTTATATTTTGATGAGAACTTCGTGTCTTAAGAAATTAAATCAATGAAATTTTTGTTGACAAAATGTTTCTTGATGATTTTAATAAAAAGTGATCAAATGATTCTTGGTAATACACTTGATTTTAACATTCTCATACTGTTTTTAAAATTAGATCCCCTAAAATTTTGTATCATCACTTGTACACAGCTTCTATAATCAAAATCATTCACATGTGCTCTTCTTATTTTCAAAGATTCCTACCTTTTCTTTCAAGCTTCTTCATTTAACCCATTTATCATCTCAATCTTTGTCAGTGGGAATCTACTGTATTAATCTTTCTTCAATTAGGAATACAGTGAAGCATCAGTCCTACCTGGGTTCTTCCTATAAAGGGAACAGGATGAAAAATGGGGTCATTTTTATTGTTACCTATGTGTTAAAAAGTCTTCAGTTCGGGGCGCCTGAGTGGCTCAGTGGGTTAAGCCTCTGCCTTCAGCTCAGGTCATGATGCCGGGGTCCTGGGATCGAGCCCCACATCGGGCTCTCTGCTCAGCAGGGAGCCTGCTTCCTCCTCTCTCTCTGCTTGCCTCTCTGCCTACCTGTGATCTCTGTCTGTCAAATAAACAAATAAATTCTTAAAAAAAAAAAAAAGTCTTCAGTTCAAAAACTCAGAAGTTTTACTTCTGTGTAACATACTGAAGGAAACAAATCATTATTATGGCAGTCATTTACAATTGTCCAGCTCTAAGATTGCTATTGGAGTTTCCTTCTCATTGAACTTTTGCAGGTTCCTTGACGATTCTTGAATTCTTTATAAATGTATTAGGCTCCAAAACACAATTTTAAGATGTTTCTTATAAAAGGTTTTTAACCAGATTATAGAATTAAGAATAAATCAACTGAAATTCATTTCAACAAATACTTAATGAACACCTTATTACTGTGCTGGGCACTCTCTTAGGTGCAGGGAGTAAATATGAAAAAAAAGATTTGATAAAAATCCCTGCCTTCATAGTGCATAATGAAAGAGGGTGTTTCTGAAATTTCAGTTTAGGCTCTTCCAAAGAAATGTCGATTTGGATATTTTATTAACTCATTTCTTGTTCTTAAACTCCTTAAGGGTATTTTCCTTTTGAAATTTCTTAACCTTAAAAACCTGGCCTTGCATTTGATACTCAATATCCCTTGATCCCATAGATCAATAGTACGGTATGAAGCAATCCTTATTTGAAAGAACAATTGTTTTCACTATTTTAAATTGTTTTAGACTAATTCTGGGTAACGGTGTACATTAACAATTTCTGGACAAGCAAATAAATCCTCTCAAAGATAAGCAAATACAGTGTTATTCAACTGTTAACGGGTGTTATAGTATGAGTTAAATGTACTGAACTTTACTTTCCTTCTCTATGAAATAGTCTTGGTTAACTAATGTAGTAATCAGCTTTCTAATATTCAAAATGATTTTCTCTGGAAGTGAAATCATTTTGTAAGTCAAATGCAACATTTGTTTAACTCTTGCATTTGAAGGACTGTTTAATTATTAATCAGTAAATTTTTGCATCATTTTCATATATAAGGTAAGTACTCAAATCCATTTTCCCATAAAACCTGAAATTCAGCATCTTAAATATAGACATGAAGTTGAGATCTTTTTTAATTTCAGTCTTATGCCCATCTGATATAAAGTATACAATACTGAGTAGTTAAAAATTAAATTTAATTTAATAAGGAAAGAGTAATCAATGATATCAGTATAGTAAAGTAAGATCTACACTAGTTATCATGAGAGGAATTCAATTTCATACATACTGTATGATTCACAAAGTACATAATACCTTGTTTGATCCTACCTTATGACTATGAATAAATGGGCGGATTTATGCCAAATGCTGAAACAGATGAAAGTAATTTTAGCAGCACACCAATAGACTGTCATTTGTTCTCATAAATACTGCCTAATTTGAAGACAATGGGAAATGTTTAAAGCTGATTTCATAAAGCCTGAAACCACTTTGACGTTTCAGTAACACCAAATGGTGAAATAAATTTCCTGTTCTGCGAAAGTTTAAGAACTGTTTTAACATGATAATTTGTCTCCTAAAACAATGCCTCAGGACCCACAATAACAAAGGTCAAAATTGAAGGTGAACCTGAGTTCAGACTGTTTAAAGAAGGTGAAACAGTAACTGAAGTGATTCACGGAGGTGCGTTATATGTATTCCTAAAGCCTAGTTAGGATCACTGGGATTATTTTGAAACGGTGTTGGGTTAAATATGTTGAGCATCTGTTTTCTCTTGGCTTCTGTTTTATTTAAATTGTGGGAATATTTGTCTCATTTATGGGCTTTTCCTGCTAGGTGGGGTTTTTGTTTTGTTTTTGTTTTTGTTTTCTTCCAATCAAATAAAATACAATTTACCTTTAATGAAGTTAAAGTAGTTTTTAACTACTTGGAGTTAATTTACCCATTAAGTCACCAGGTCCAACAAAACCGTCATTACTGTGCATAGGCCAGTGATGATTAGGAAATAGAATAACAATAATGTCAATACAAAGTAATCTATTAGATTTAGAAGAAAAAATAGCCATTGTGTTAAGATTGGCTAATAAATCACTGCTGAGACTGATGATAGGGCTCCCACTTTAATGATGTAGAATTCCCTGGATTCTTAGTAACACTCATTCCACAGTCAGAAAACAAGAATGAGAGTATGACATGGAGAGTTAACTTGCCAGTTGGCTCTCTCCCTCACCCAAGATTCAGGACATAGCTCTACCATTTAAGATATTTGTTGATCTGAATCTATTTGAGATATGTCCCCAAAATGAATATGATTGAATTTTAAGTGGTACTGTTTTGAGAAATATATTTAATCTTTAAAATGTCTAGCTTATGTATCCATAAGGGGATACATCATATGCACTTTTCTTCCCCTACTTTTAGAGCCAATTATTAAAAAATACACTAAAATCATTGATGGAGTGCCTGTGGAAATAACTGAAAAAGAGACAAGGGAAGAACGAATCATTACAGGTAATCTTTGATTCCGTACATGGAACTATGCCTGAATTATAAAAGTAAAACCATAGCAAATCTTAAAATATCTCTCTCTATAAGAATCATGAGAGAAATTGACTAAGTCATTTTCGTGGTTATTCCTGAAGTTATTTCTTTTTGGCAGAAATACTATTATCCTAAATATGCAATCTATGTTTTTCTCTGAATTGGAATTTGTGGACAAATCTATGAGCATGTTTTTTACTATGCAGATTCATACATATTATATAATATTTTCATTTTGCCATTTATCAATGAGCTAATAAATCTTAGAAGAAAAACCATTCCCTCCTTTGATTTCCTGTTTAGCTTAAGGTCTACACATCTACATACCAAAATATATGAAAGTTGATATAGGACAACTGATCTCTAATTTTAGTAAACCTCTGTATCAGTCTCCCACCAATGAATTAATTTAAAATTCTGAATTCAGCTATTTCACAAGTATTCATTTAAATGAGCAGTCAGCAACTATGGCCTGTGCCACCTACTTATGTAAAGTTCTATTGGAACCCAGGGTGACCATCCCTTCGTATAATGTCTATAACGGTTTTTCCCCTACAATGACTATTTAAATAGCGGCAACACAAGTCATATGGCCTATGAAGTCTATCTGCCCCTTTAGAGTGGATATTTGCCTACTGCTATTTTAGACTTTTTAAAAAAATTGTCTTTCTTTCAGGTCCTGAAATAAAATACACTAGGATTTCTACTGGTGGTGGAGAAACAGAAGAAACTCTGAAGAAATTGTTTCAAGAAGGTCAGCATGTCTAGAAAAATAAAAATGTGACTTTACCTAAGCTGTTTCAAAGTCTAAAATAATCTTTGAGGCCTTTTACATATTTTCTACTCTATCTCATTCTTTTGTTCAAATTCCATGCCAACATAGGAAAGATGCCCAAAGATAGAGAATGAAACTCAAATAACAATCACATTGATTGTTTTATTAATATATTTGTTATATACTGCTCAATAACTTTCTAAGAAAAATGGCTTATCAAAAACAGCACGAAAACTGGAGAAAGAATCAAGTGTTGGTCTGGAATTCATTGTTAGCCAGATGCCATTATATAGCATATCAAGTGTTCTGTGTTTTTATTACATAAACCAATTTCTGCTATAAACATGTATCCTCTCAGAGGTCACCAAGGTCACCAAATTCATTGAAGGTGGTGATGGTCATTTATTTGAAGATGAAGAAATTAAAAGACTGCTTCAGGGAGGTTAGTAAAAGGGAAACAACTAACCCGCTTAACAGGTTCTGGAGACTGAGTTCTTCAACTTTTTAAAGACTGAACATTCAGGTTTTTCTTTTAATAAGGTTGAAAAAGACAACATGTTCTGTTGTCTTAAGAGATTAATTGGTTCACCACGAGTTTAAATAACAATAATGGAGAAATGATTACTAGTTTAAACAGTCTTTAAAAAGTTCTATGATATAAAACTTGGGGAGCAATGAATATTTTTTTCTTCGATACAGATAATCATAAGGATATTTTAAGTATCTGACAGGGAAATACTTTTTAAAATGATAGTTGTTTAAAGAAGCCCAAATTGACATACTTTTTACATTTAAAAAAATGTATTCACTGCCCCCAGAACAATAATAAAAGGCATGTTTATGGATTTTTTTTTTTTTTTTTTTTTTTAGTGCATAGATCTAGCAAAAAAAACAAGTGCGTTTAGTAATTTTCTTTTCCAAACTACATTCTTGAGAATGGATATCTGTTTCTTCTAACAGTTTGGGTGATAATCTATACCTGGAGATGAAATTTATTTTGCATATGAAATTAATCTTTAAAGTATGGAATGTTCTCTGTCTATGGCATTAAAAGGACCTACTTTTAAAAGCAAAGGAGAAAAAAAAAGAATTCAAAATCTTAGACAAACTCTAAACAATTATTTGAAGAAACAGTAAATGCTAATAAAATATAATTTGAGTAACTGGCATTTGAATAAATGAACTTCTAGTTCATTTTACTAACAACAAAAGTATTTAGATGACAAATTGCTTAGAGAAACAAGTATTGCAATTACTCAGAAAAATCAAATACACTTCCTGAAATATGCTATGAATTCAGAAACACAACTGCAGTTTGGTATTTATCCAAAATATCATCCTAGATGGCTTTTCTGCTTAAATTGTATCCCTACATTTAAGAAGATGTAAATTCTCGTGGAACCACACATATTATAGGCAACTGTTTCTTTATTCTTTATTTTAACCTAGGTAAAATCTCTATAGAGTGTTGAGACTGTTCAGCGATAGTAAAAATAAATAATTTTATTGAACCAATGATTGAATTTCCCCTCAAGAGAAAAATATGTGTCTGAAAAATACAAGATTTCCTTTCAGACAGCAGGGAGTGTGTGACACAGCCAGAGCCATAAAAGAACCAAAGTTTTCTGTATGATTTAATACAGAATTCACTCATCTACCCACGAATCTTTAACCCTCTGCTAGGAAAGCAGGGATATGAAGGAAGAGGGGAAGATATTATGAAGATTAAATTGAATTCTTTTTTTTTTAAGTCCTTACTATAGTAAGCAGCTTTGTAGAATGGCAGTGCTTTCTAGAGAATGAATCATTTAGTAGCTGTACCTATATATATCTATATCTATATATAGATATAGATATATATACACTGCTTTACTTTATCTAGGCTTAAACTTCAGGTAAGTATGTTTTCTTCTCTTTAATAAGGCCCACTTAACAAGTTGATGATAAACAAGGAATTAAGTACATAACAATAACTTCAGGCAAAAGAAAATATATCTGCTACAAGAATATAATATTCTAATTTTAGTTAATGAAATCTTTCTTTAAGTCCTGTTTCTTTTATCCCAGAGGGTTGATTCCTTTAATTCCCAATATTTGGTTTCTCTACATGTCTTTAAAGCATTAACTTTCACAATACCACATCATAAGTTTTTATCAAAACATTTCTAAGGTTTTTCAAAACATTTCAAGGGTTATTTTCACATCATAAAGACAAGATAAGCAGTAAAGTTACTAGTATCTGAGCACTAGTTGGACATGGTACTTTTTTTTTCTAGTCCTGTAAAATCAGTGGGTCATCACCGAGTTACAAGTGTCTAGATCCTGAGATGCTTATTTACAAAGAATCCGCTGTGAATAAAGATTACATTATGCAAGACTGGCCTTTGTTCTTTCAGAATATAGATAATTGATCTCTATCCCAACTATAGTCCTCATCGCAAAGTTTGGAGTTTCCAATCTAGACTGTTCATAATGGTGCATATAGTACATTTTCATGAATTGAGCATATTCCTCACTTATTTTAGTCATGACTAGTAACATGGCTACGTGGTCCTTTTGGTACCAATATTGTGATTCATCACTGAAGTACTTCAGAGCCCTTAACTCAAAAAATGTTCTCATGAAATGCATAGAATTTCATACTTATCTTAGGTAAGACTACGTTTACTGAAACTACTAAAGTAATTAAGGGAGAATATCAACTTATAGAGAAAGGAACAAAAAAGATGCCATTTTGGATGATTTTGATATATCTGCCAATATAACATGTAAAGCCTGTGTAGAGAATAGGGATCAGCTTGTAGGTGTGGCTTTTGATTTGGGCTCCAACTCAAACTACTTAAGTAAGTTGATTCTTTCGTTGCTTTGGTTTCGTCATCTGAAGATGAGGATGCTAATGTTACCTATGTCTTAAGGAGTTAATGTATGGAAAGCACTTGGAATAATGCTCAGCAAATACAGGCTCCCAGTAATGTGAACTATTATCAGTATCATGGTCAGTTATAGTTATATAATAAACTTATATGAGATAAACTTAAGAAAGTAATATTTACACCTAATTTAAATTTCTGAGAGCCATATAATTATTCAAAAGGCTTATAAATAACTGGGCTGAAGCATTTTGGATGTTTCATGAAACATGGTAGAGTGGGTCATTTGTGTGGGATCATTCATATGATTGGTTTATCTTGCCACATTTTGCTTCTCCAAGCATAACCTGATACAACTTTCATTTATTTTAAGATAGCAGACAGCCACTGGGGACAAATCTGATTTTCTGCACTTTATTTAGGCTTTCTTCTAAAGATATTTTTTGTCACAATTAATACTTCTTATTTTACTAGTACCATAGCAAAATAGTAATAAATTAATAAATTACTTACTGGATGTTCATTAATTGGATGCCACCAAGTTTATGAAAGAAAATCTGAGTGTAAGTGATTGTTTTGAAATGTAATGTTGTAAACACTTCTGTGACCGTATTTTAAATTATACTATAACTGTTATTTGGCATTTAATAAGTCCATTATAGGGGCGCCTGGGTGGCTCAGTCGTTGGGCATCGACCTTCAGCTCCAGTCATGATCCCAGGGTCCCATGATGGAGCCCCACATCAAGGTCCCTGCTCAGCAGGGAGTCTGCTTCTCCCTCTTCCTTTGCCCCTCCCCCTGCTCCTTCTCTCTCTCTCTCCCTCACTCTCTCTCAAATAAATAAATAAAATATTTAAAAAATTAAAAAAGAAGTTTACTGTAAATAGTCTAAGTCACTGATGAAAGATTGGATTCATCTTTTCTTGACTATATTTTATAAGCCTTTATTTTGCTATCAAATAAACCCAAAGTTAATGAAAATGTATCAATTGGAGCATATTCTATAATAATCCTATCTCAAACTTTTCCCTATTTTCCAATCTAATGAGGTTTTCTACAGTTCTGTATTATAGTATTAACATAATATTATAAATGGTTATCCATCTTATATTTTGTGTGAAAAAAACATGTTGGAAATGCATCACATGGAAACAAACTTATTCAAATATTTTAAAAATGTTTCTTGGTGACATAGAGCCAACATTACTGTTGGTGGTAGTTTTTTGCTTTCCTTTTTAACAGAATTTCAGAGAATTGAAAAAATGTATATAATAGAAAAATTTTGACCTGATTATTGCGTATAGTTAATATATAAAAGCAAGAAGTAAAAATTTAGAGAAAAAAAATTTCAAGGTAAGCAGAAAAATGAAGTTACTGTAGAAACCACATTTACTCCTTGATCTTGAGTATCTGATAGCAGAGTGAAACTGTGAATTAGGTCTTCCTGATGAATTAAAGAAAAACAAGGACTTGGGAAATATTCTGCAACTCTAACAACAAAAAATTACAGTTATGAAACATTTGATATTCATAAATAAGAATGCTTTTATTATTTTTAACTAGTTAATTTTATAAATAGTTTTGTAGGATTAAAGTTAAATTTGGGAGTATGTTGGCACACATTTCTTAAATTGTGTAAAATTATATTTCTAGAGTTATTAGGCCGATGCTATTTGTTGTCCTCATGTTATGCAAGGTAATCATGAGTTAATTCACAAGGAGAATTTTAGGCAGAAGTCTGATACATCACAAATAGGAATAACTGGAGAAATGACTGGATATCTTTGAGAAGATGCTTCTGCTAAACTTTATATAATGTTAAATATCCCTTTATCAGAAAGCAATGTGTTCTATAAAAAAGGTGAAAAGTCCTGTAAGTCACTTACTCCATGCAAAAATGACACATTGTGTGAGGCTCCAAATGCCATAATGAAACAATGTTTTGCAAATAGGGAGCATTCATAATGATTATGGAAAACAATTGTCTATGGCCAATGAAAAACTCTCACTGTTCTAAAAGAAAATCTACATATTTAAGTGATGCTTATCTTAAAACTTTATACTTTCCCTTACTTACGGTCTCCTGTCTGAGGTTAGCCATAATTTCAAAGTATTTCTAACTACAACTATTTAATTTTAGACACGCCTGTGAGGAAGATACAAGCCAACAAAAGAGTTCAAGGTAAATGTGTGGGATACATGTTTTATTATGTTAAGAGAAGCCAAAGGATAGGGTTTTAATATATTTTATTGGACTTTGTTGTCTTTTAAGGAGAAAAGTTAGCAAATTTGAGGCAAAGTATTTTGATAAAAATCAGAAAAGAAATTATTCATGCTCTGCATTATTAGTAAAATCTAAGAATAACAAATGTTAAAGGAAAGGCAATTATACACATGCAAACTGCTAGATATTTGGATGCACTGAGGTAGACTCAAGTAGAGTTAAGTTGAAAAGATATCCATGAGTTTGAGCCATGCAAAAGTTGGTTGCTACTGAGCTTGAGCTCTCTAAACATGTTATTATTTGAGATCAGACTACAGTCTGAAACATAAGCAAATTAATACACATAAAGTTATTAGTATAAATTTATACAAAATTTTGATATAATATGTAGGTTATACACATGTATGTATCACCCATGCACCATAATTTTCTTCATAACTATAGTTATGTGTATTTTCTAATCTTTCACTTAGGTTATCTTGCATTCTAACACATTAAATTATCAAAGATTTTTCATACAGAACTTAGAACAAATTATAAGTTTGGAATTTATAAAATAATTCATATTAATAGTCAAAAGAAATCATAAGGCTTATAAATGCATTATAGACATATCTGATTTTAAGCCAGTCCCATACAGACATTTGAAATTAAAAATCAATTGCATATATAATTTCTGACTGAAGGTTTTATCACAGAGTTCTTCTAAACATCCTAATCCATCCAAATTTTTAAAACAACTAAAATCCTCAAATTTTAAATTACTATTTTCATATACTTTTAATCAAAAGATAACCTTGATTTTATCATCATAAACAAAGGATATGACTTGGAAACATAATCTAATGTTTATTACAATAAGAAATGATGGTCTTTATAGATACAGTCATGCACAGAATACCACATTGTTAAATTCTAAAGTTTTATCACATTTACAATTTATGCATTCTCCTTTCTTCCTATCAGGATCTAGAAGACGATCAAGAGAAGGTCGTTCTCAATGAAAATTCCAGCAACCAGGCAACAAAGTTTATTCAACCCTAAATGAATAACCTGATTTTAAAAGAAAATTATGAGAGCCATAATGACTTCAGGAAATGAACCACCAGCACAAAAAAGCAATCATTGAACACTTCTAAATACAAATTTCATCTTTTTTTCTCTGAATGAAATTGTGGGGTTAATCTCCTGTAGGATAGGAACTGAAAGAAATAGAACACCTTACATACAGGTTTTTATATCTTGAAATTTAAAATTCCGGCTAACTTTGGAATCCACCAAAGAAAATTCTTGTCAATGGATTTATTACAATTTAAATCTCATATTCCATTGAGAAGATTGAGCCTTGAATCTAAGAGATAGATAAAATGTATGCAAGCAGGTACCTCTCATGAGAAGCTAAGTTATAAAAATGGGTGCTCAGTATTAAAAAATAACAAAACTTTTACTTCGAAAGGCTTTGCACATTCTAATACAATGTGGGTTTACCAGTAAATTATGTTATTTCTACAACTAATTTTGTACTCTTGAAATGTCTGTCATATGCTTTTTGCAATACATATTTTTTATCTCAAACATTTCAACAAAACATTTTTTTTCAGTTATAAATAGAATTACTTAAAATTGGGTAGTTCAGAAAACTCAAGGTTTAAATTAATAAGTGGTTTGGACTTGGGAACAGGACTTTATACCTCTTTTTTTTATAACAAATACTCATTAAAGGAAATTGAATGAATTTAGTGTTTCTTGAATTTTTAAAACTATTATGTTATATAAAGAATCATTACACAATGAAGTAATTATTAAACTCAAATGAGTACCAAGTATAACCTAATATAACCCAGAATCGTGCTAGCTTGTGAGGATCTAAAACATGAATCAGACAGTTACTGTCCTCAAAGAATAAAGAGACAAATGTCCAATAATTCACAATGCACCGTGAGCTGTAGTAGAATGAATGGTACTACACAAATACAGCAATCAATTTTTCCTAGGCTTTTGTTAGATACAGAAAAAGCCACAAAGATGCCCTTAACTAAGACTGAATGTAAGAGTCCCTTGCATGGCAAAAGAGGGGAAGAAAAATATTTGTTTGCAGAGAATGGTAAAAAGATCAGTTGATCTAGTCCGATTTCAGCAAGTATCAAACATCACTTGGTCTAACTGAAATAAAGGCAATCAGGGAACAGAATCCATACTGAGGAGAAAGTGAGTGGTAACGGCATAATAAAATTATACCATGCTTATAAAACTGAAGAAGGCCAAACTGAAGGTATCAGTCTGGATCAGAGATGTCCAGCTTGGATGAGAGACTCGGTACTAAAGTACCACTAAAGGATCTAGAGATTTTTTTGAGTAGGTGAAAATACTGTGTCTTTGAGATGCGACCCGGATGAGGAAGTAAAATAGAAAATTCTGGCAATGACTCTTACTGAGGGAGTGTTCAAAAGGCTTGGTTTTACAGAATGCTTTCTACTCTGGGACAATGGTGAGATTTATGTACAGCATTTTAAGCCCTAGCCAGGAAGCAGAATGTCCTAGCAGCTCACTACTCCTATAGAGCATTTGGGACTTCAGTCTCGACTGGAAGAGTGTGGCCATGATCATCCCAAAGTGATTCAGAGGAGGTGGTTATATAAGGTGGTACTGGGAGACTATACTAAACCATCCTCAACAAAGACAACCATTCCAGACAGCATGTTGGTCATGATCCTCTAGAAGATCCCAAGATAATTAACATAAAACAAATAGTAGATTGGCTTATTCCTTTAGCACCCTTCAGGGTATTCATTTGATGATGAGCCAGGTGTTCCAGAGTTGGACTTTGAATATGGTAGTCCAGTACAATGGCAATGAGGTTAAAGTCTTTCTAAAGATTGCTAATTTTAATGTCCTGCCTTTTTAATTTTTTTTAATTGAACCAAGGTTGAAAAAATAAGTCAGTTTTGGTTAGTACACATACTAAGATTCCACATAACTCTCTGATAAAGGAGAGAGTCTTTCAAATGACACATGTAAATATAGTTAAAGATAAAATTTAAAGAATTATTAACAAAATATAAAGACAATACTACAATTAAAAAACAAGATTTAAAATATATGAAAAAAATTTTAAACCCCCAAATAAAAATTTAAAAGTAGATATATAAATAAATAATATAAATAAATCCTACTCAAATACTTTCTATAAATTGAAGAGGCAGAATAGTAGTAAGTGCTTTTACATTCAACATTTAATCCTTTAAAAATTCTAACTTTTGTTATCTCCAGCTTTATAGGAAAAAATGAGTCTCAATTAGTTTATGTAACTTTTTTTGCCTTGTAATCTTAAAACATGCCATCAATCAACTTGCCACATGTTCATTACCCAACAAGTACAAACCTGGGTTAGAGCAAACATGATTGTTTTCCCAATTGTGCTGACTCTGTCCTACCTGATTTCAGCTCTTTCTAATCATCCTCTGCATAAGTGGCATACGGATTTCAGCATTAAGACTTAAGGTTGCAGTTTCAGATAAGTCTTCCTAACAGTCTCCAAGACACATCTACTTTCTGTCACTCTAGATAATGGCATTTTCTAGACTTTTATTTAAATTGAATCACACAGTATGCATGGCTTCTTTATCTGGCTTTCCTTTCTTTGGAATTCTATGTGGGAGTGGAATGATAGGACCACACAGAAGGTATATGATTAATGTTTTTAGGAAACTGCCAAACAATACCCCAAAGGAGTTCTACTATTTTAAATTTTCACCAGAAGTATATGGGAGCTCCGATACCTCTTGGCAACACTTGATGTGGACAATCTTTTTTAATTTTACATATTCTACCAGGTACGTGTAGTGGTATCTCATGTGGTTTTAATTTGCATCTCCCTGATGTACGCTTTTCATGTGCTTATTTGACATTTGTATATATTGTTAAGTATCTGTTAAAATCTTTTGCTAATTTTTAATTGGGTGTTTTGTTTTGATTTTTTTTTTTTTTTGAGGTTTCAGAGTTTCTCCCAGTATCTGGCTTATCTTCTCATTCTCTTAGCAGTGTTTTTGAAGATAACAAAGTCGAATTTATCTTATTTTTTTTTCTTTTATGGATTATGCTTTTGGTGTCATATCTAAAGAATCTTTTATTAACCCAAGTTCACAAAAAATTCAGATCTGTTTTCTTTTAGAAACTTTATTATATTTAAGTTTTACACTGAGGTATGTAATTCATTTTGTATTAACTTTTGTTTATGGTACAAGGTATGAATCAAAGTTGAGTTTTTTCTTCTATTTTTTTTCCCTATAGATAGCCAATCACGCTAGCACCATTCCTTAAAAAGATTATTATTTGTCTACTGATACACTTTTATATCTTTGTCAAAATTCCATATATTTATGAATCTCCTTCTGTTTCCCTTCTTCTTTCTATTCTGTTCTATTGATCTATTTGTCAGTCTTAACTGAAACACCATACCGACTAGATTAGTGTCATTTTAAATACATCATGAAATCAGGTAGGGTTAGTCCTCCAGTTTTGCTCATCTTTTTTTCAAAGTTGATTTGGATATTTCAAGTTATTTGCATTTCCACATGAATTTTTAAATCATCAAAAAGGTATCTGCTGAACTCTGACTTGAGATTGTATTGAATATATGGGTCAATTTGAATCTTTATCACAATAAATATCACAATAATTGGAATCTTTATCACAGTCTTCAAACTATGAACAAAATACATCTCTCAGTTTATATAGCTCCTTTAATTATCTTACCAATTTCTTACCAATGTTTGATTATTTGATGTACAGGTCTTGCACTTCTTTTGTAGATTCTTCTTAAGTATTTAATATTTGTTTTTTATGATATTACCAAATCTTGTCAAACTCACTTATTTCTAGTAACTTTTTATAGATTACATCATATTTTCTACATTGACAATCATGTTGTCTGCAAATGAAGACAATTTTAATTCTTTTGCAATCTGGATGCCTTTGGTGTTTTCTTACCTAATTTCATTGGTTGATGATGAATAGTAGTATTCATCATGAATAGTAGTATAATGTTGAATGGAAGTGTCAAGAGTGACCATTCTTTTTCTACATGATCTTTAAGAGAAAATATTCACCCAGTTTTTTAACCTTAAGTATGATGTTTAATTTGATATTAGCAACTCTGTTTTCTGTTTTTTCATAGATATTCATTACGAGGTTGATGAAAACACTTTCTATTCCAAATTTGCTGAGAATTTTTTATCAGGAATGAATTTTGGATTTTACCAGATGCCTTTTCTGTACTTTTTGATAGGATCATGTAGGTTTTCTTTTTAGTTTATTAATAGTTTGTCAGTTAGATGGATTTAATTTTGAATATTAACTCCTCATCCCATCTATCTTCTTCATTCTACAAAGAATCCCACTTAGTCATGATGTATTCAGAATGTGAAAGTTTTGTTAAGCATTTTTACATGTATGTTCATGAGGGATACTTGTCTATCATTTTCTTTTATTGCAATTTTCTTTGTCTGAGTTTGGTATCATAGCATTGCAGGCCTCCCTAGATGAATTGGGAAGAATTCTCTTCTCTTCAGTTTTTAGAAAGTGTCCGTGTAGATCTGATAAATTTTTTCCTCCTTAAATGTTTAGTAGAATTTTCCAGTGAAGACATCTACTATTGAAGGTGACCCAAAGAAATAGAAAGACATTCTATGCTAATGGATTGGAAGAACAAATATTGATAAAATGTCTATACTACGCAATCTAAAGATTTAATACAACCCCTAAGAAAATACAAACTCCAACTTTAAATAGGAGCAACCTACAACAAAATACTCATCATAAGAAAAGCCAGATGGGAAAATGTTGATGGGATGCACATAGATCTATCAAAGTAACAGAAAAGGATTTTAGGATAAAATATCTTAGAGCCAGTATCATTGCTATACAATGTACACATGTACTCACACAGAAACCAATAAGAAATGATCGAAAAGAAATAGTAGTTGAATTTTATTTACTGACATTTCTATTGTATTTATCTGAAAAAATATTTCTTTTCATCCATAAACCCCAAAAATAATAGTTCTTAAAATTTTAAGCATACCCAATTTTCTTGAAAATAGGCTCATTGTCCTCACTTCTGTGGGGTCTTTGGAAGGTTTTACATAACATCTAATAAATATGCATTGATTTCTGCAGTCTGATGAGAAAAGACTGGTAATTTTCTAACCAACTTAAGTTCCAAAAACAACAGTTGGAAAATTAGACCATATGTGAATAAGGCTGTTAGATGACTTTCACTTTTCGTACCAATGCAATTAACTAATGCATTTCCTAAACTTTTATGAAGTCTCACAAGAAGCTATGGAAACACAGAAAAATATGAAAAATAAAAAGTAATCACAGAGTTCCATGAAAGACAAATCTAACAATTCCATAATTACAAACTTCAAGTGATTGACAAGAACACTCAACTTGAAAATATAAGAAATATAAGAAATACCCCACATGAATTAAAAATAAAACTGAACAGAAATAGGATCAATAAATAATGTATAAATTAAATATCTAGTTCAATTAAAGGAATTTAAACGAGTGCTTCCTGAATAAAAAGTAGCCCCAACTTAATTTGATTAATCTTCAGAAAAACAAGCAGAGAGAGAAAATAAACCCATGGATTTTGTTTTACTAGGCAATTTTGTTGAATTTTATGGCCAAACACACGGAATACATTGGAAAAATTAATGGAGTGTACTAAAAGACTGAAGAGAATATTAACACAGCTTATACTACAATACTCTTTGAATATTTGAATATTTCAGTTACTTTTTACACCTGCATTATTTAGGTAAGTTTCTTAGTCTTTTAATATCTTTGTGTTTATAGGTATGCCTTTTTCTGACATAGGTCAGAGAAATAGGACAGTTAACTTGCTGCATTCTCTTAAACACAAAAATGATATAATTTTGAATGTGATTACAGGAGTACTATCAAACCAAAAAATATAGCTTAATCTAGTTGGAGTGCAGATGAAAAAGTAGGCAAACTATGGTCAAATCCAGCCCACTACATGTTTTTGTAAATAAATTTTTATCAAAACAAGTAAGACGTGAGTATTTATGTTTATACTGCCTCCTCTGGCCTCTTTCATGCTGCAATGACTGACCTGAAGAGCTGTGACAGAAACAGTACGGTCCATCAACCTAAAATACTTACTGCTTGGCTCTTTATAGAAAGAAAAGCGCCAATCTCTGGTATAGATCCAAAATTGGGGGGTTTTTCTATAATTTTGTGCTTAACTCACATGCTGAATTCATACTTTTGCACCAGGTTAGATCTAAATATTATGTAAAAACCAGTCTTTTTCACACAAATGTAAGCCCTGTTTTAAAGAGATTTGTGGGTTAGTTGATGACTTCATATTAATTTCTGGTAATTCAGAATTCTTATATGCTTTCAGCAGGAGAAAAAGAATGTCAATGTATGAAGTAAAATAAGATTAATTCTATATAATTTGCATATAACCAGTAAGACATGGGAAATGATAATTCATTTCTTTATGGACACTATTATCCAACATTGGATATGTCAGTGATGGGGGCTGAGGGAGCAGTATTCTTCAGGTATTTGCACCTTTAGAACTGGGGCCAAATTTGAAACACCATTTTTTAAAAAGATTTATTTGTTTGTTTTAGAGAGAGAGCATGTGCACATGAAAGGGGGGAGGGGCAGAGGGAGAGAGAGAACCCTAAGCAGACTCCTCCGTGAGCGCGGAGCTGGACATAGTGCTTGATTCCAGGACGCTGAGAGTAGGACACTTAAACACTGAGCCATCCAGATGCCCCTGAAACATCATTTCTAAAGGAAGTATTTCTTGTATGAGGTTTTAAAGCCTCCAATTCAGATGTCCAAGAAATATAATTTATTTCTTATTGATGACTTAACTTAGTCTCCATCTCTAGCAACATTTTGTATGATGGCAGAGAAGTGAATCTTTGTCAGTTCCACGTATTCTGAAGAATTATTTAAATTTGAATGCAGGTGTTTTTAATTTCCATTTACTTTCTAGATATCCTGCATAGCCTCTAGTTCCAGGAGGCATTTGCAGTAATTTCAAGGCACGGAGGGAAGGTATAGAATTGCTTGTGTACACATGGAAATTGGAGACAATGGTTACTTTGATGAGGCTAGATCTGTTCTCTGCTCAGCTCTTCTCAGTTGTCCCCACTGGCATGTTCTGAGGTGTACACATTCCCACCTCGTCTCTAGCCAGTTTGGCCCATGCTGTAGTACTGTTCCATTTATCCTTCTTGGGAACAAAGTTTTATATTCATGCTTACAACTCTTTGTGGCAGCAGGAAACTCAGATATTCTCAGTCCCATTCTGCCAAAACCTAAAACCACTATACCACCATCCCAAGAGGGCAAGTATTTAAAATATAATACCAAACTTGGGCAAAACTAAAAACAATTATACTAAATTTTGGTGAAAATGGAAATACAAAAGGTACTGTTGGCACATTTTCTTTTCTCCACCTCCTCTTTCCACTATACATACTATATACCATATATATATTTCATGTTCTTACTTCTTTTACATATCCCACAGTTTGCATTACATAACACACTGATGTGTCCTTATCAAGAAAAAGGTGTCTATTTTCATCACATGCGTGCCCCCACTGCCTTACACAGGGCTGTCAGAAACAATATCATTACAAAAGAGCATGAATTAGGTGGTGATGACCCAAAGAGTAACTTCCCTAAGAGGATCTATACTTTCAATTAGGAGCCTGTGCAGACCTCTTTAAAACAGTAGACATGCCCTTGAACAAGAACTGAACTTCAAAAAGGAAAAAAATCAACATCTACCTCTAATTCTTACACTTAGTTTCCTTAAATGCCCTACATCATTTGCACTGGTTAAATCTTTTGCCTTCTAAGTTCCCTGGTCTTCTGCTCTCTGTCTCCTCTGCTGTTGCATCATCATCTGTGCCATTGTTCTTTTTTTTTTCTTTTGAAAGATTTTATTTATTTATTTGAGAGAAACAGAGAGAGCACAAGCAGAGTGAGAGGCAGAGGGAGACAGAGACAGACTCCCTGCTGAGCTTGGAGCCTGATATGGGGCTTGATCCCAGGACCTGGAAGATAATGACGTGAGCTGAAGGCAGATGCTTAAGCATCTGAGCCATTCAGGTGCCCTATGCCTTTGTTCTAAAAATCTGTCCATCTTTCTTGCTTATCACTTGGTTATAATTAATATGTATATTAATATGTATGTATGTATGTTCATTTTTTTCACAATGAACTCACACTGGGAAACAGCTTTCCTAAGACTTTTCTTCTCATGCTTATAACCTATCACCACCCAGACCATCTGACATTTCCAGTGGAACTCAGAAGTTATAAAATAAGAATGATTTTAAAAATTGATAATACCTATTAGGCATTTATTATATGTCAGGACCTATTAAGCACTTCGTATGATTCATCATAATAATTCTATGAGGTAGGTATGATTTTTATCTATTTTAGAGAAGAGTAAACTGAATCACAGACAGTTTAAATCAGCCAAAAGCAGAAATAGAATTTGAATTCACATAGCATGGCTTAATAGTCTGAGCTCTTAATTACACGATAGCCTATTTATAAAAAAAAGTAATGTATTGAGCAAAAGGTACCAAATTCTGACCACAGAATTAATAGAATTAAGTTACATAGTGGATAGAAGGATGTCCCCAGGCATCAGGGCTGTTTTCCTTTCCAAGAGACATCACTATACATCAGATCAGAGTCAGACCCTGAATATAAGGGAAAGACACTTTATTGGATTTTATCTACTTTATACTCAGAGAAACTACTTGGAAAATGCTAGTACAATGTAAATACAAAGATAAAAATGTGCATATTTACTTATTTTCAGAACTACATGAGTTATAGTTTTATTTAACACATGAGTTATTAGAGGCCAGGAACTTCACTATAACGTTGCTGGTGCACTACACAGCAACATGGATTCATATCAAATATAATTATTAATATTATATACTAATGCATGGCTTCTAATAAGAAATAATCTCAAGGCTTGTGGGAAAAGGCAACACTTTTACAAATGCTAACTCATCTCAATTTTTAAGTAGTAAGATCCATTCCTCAATATGTTAAAATTGTTCAACTTCTGTGGACAGGAAAACAAAACTAAAAGCACCTAGTTACTCTACAATTTTCAAGAATATCAACACATCAATATGTGACAGAAGGTATAACTTTTTCATTTTAATCTTATATAAATACCATCTTAAACACAAATATCTTAATTGGTGATTTCATGTTACCTTATATGTTGCTCCCCCCCCCCCCAAGAAGACTTCAAGTTTTATTTTCAGGTTCCTCTTTTTTTCCTCAGGTCTCTCTCGATACACTTTTTATTCTTAAAACCCAGCTCTGATAGGATCATTCCATTGCTCAGCAACTCTGAGCACTTTCAGTTAACTATAGAAGAAAGACTGAATTTCTGTTCAGGCATACAAGATACCCTTCAACATTAACGTAACCTCACACGAACTTGACAAATCCTGAACAACCTAACTGTATTACTCCTGACTTCCTAGACGTTCCTAGTCTGAAGTCACCACATTTCTTTCCTCTTCATGTTGTGAAGGTTCAGCTCAATCCATGACACATCACCAATGGCACCCATCCTGATTTCTCCAGCCAACCATCCTCTCCTCTTCTGATCTCACATGCTGCTTTTGTGGAACCTCTCTTTTGTCACACATTATAGCCAGTCTTAATTTCTCCTTTGCTAATTTATTCAGCAAACATAAAGCTATATATTCATGTCATCTTTCCTATAAAAAATTTAGATTTGAGAGAAAGTGCTACTTTGTTGTCCTCTTAATATCCCTATAGCTCCTAATCAGCTATGTTTTACATAGATTACACTTAATGAATGATGATTGAAATAAATACTTGTTTGTTCAAAATTTCCTTGAATACTTTTCAGCAATTTCTCCTAAATCAGAGTTGCAGTGTTTCCAGTTGTGAATCAGTCCAATTTATTTCCATTTTTAGCAGTCATTCCTCAACAATAAGGCTGTAAACAAGACATTTCTGGGGAAAAAGTGGTCTCAGAATCTTCTCAAGCTGTTGTTCATCTGTATACATCTGTTGGTCATTATTGGTCACAGGAAAATGTCTAAGAGTTACAAGTTTTATTTAAATTCTCCTTCACAGTCCCTTTATATTAGCCAACCATCATTAGATCCTGGGTATACTAGCTCTTCCCATGTACGAAAACTTGGCTTCCTCCTCTGAGCCTTCCTGCTCATTTTTTATACTGGTTAAGTGTAAAAGCTCATAATCAATAGCAGGTTGAACATAGTTCTGGGAACTACAGATGCCCTTTTTCTTTCCTTCTGAAAGGAGAACAATTCACACAGAAATATTATTTTGAAACCACTCTATATTTTTAACATTTGGGGATCTTGAGAGATTATTTGGTTCTTAAGGCTTTTTAAAAAGATTTTATTTATTCATTTGACAGAGCAGGAGCGTTGGGGAGAGGCAGAGAGAGAGAGAGAGAACCAGACTCCCTGCTGAGCAGGGAGCCTTATATGGGGCTCAATCCCAGGACACTGGAATCATGACCTGAGCTAAAGGCAGATGCATAACCATCTGAGCCACCCAGGTGCCCTGAGATTATTTGGTTCTTAATAGTGTGTTGTTAATGAGGAGTTGCTTTTGGCAAAAATGATTGCCCCATTATGAAGCCGATCTCACTAATACAGACCCAATCACAAATATAAGCTCCTGAAAATTCATAAACTTATAGAATTTCATTCTACAAATACTAAAATTGCTATTTATTCATAAGCATAATTATAAATGCTTGTCAGGTCTGTGCACAGAGCATATACAAATGCATGGACACAGAATTCAGAATCATATGAAATTTAATGCAGTATGCCATTCCTCTCAGTTTTATGAATCACTACAAGTAAGAGCTAGACAAAATTAATTTAAATGTTATGCTCTCACATTATCTAACTGAATATTATACACCTTTTAAAAACCAAACTTCTTAGTTTCTATATTTATGTGTTCATTACTCAGGATTCATTAGCTTGTAAACAACAGAAAGTCAATTTAAAATAAATTGAACCAAAACAATAAATGTTTTAGTTTATAGACTAGTAAATACAATAAAATAGCTCCTAAGATTCAAAAACAGAGTTGCAGACCAGAACCTTAGAAATTGGACCAGAAACACAGTGCAAATAATGTCTAGCTCTTCCCAGAGTTTTTGTTTTTGTCTCTGGGTATCCCGTGGTTTGAAACATGGTTACTAATAATTCCAATCCAGAAAAGCCTAGAAGAAAGAATGGTTCTATATTTCAGTGCCTACAAAGGAGATCAGCTGATCTTCCCGAGTTATATGTCCACTTTTTGGCCCACTCACTGTGGGAAGGAGAATGTGGGGATAACAAAGCATACAACTTTACGAAGACCCAGACCTCTCCTAAGAAAAAGCTACCACAATGTACAACAATGTGTAACATGTTGGGGACTTCTGTGATAAAATCAGGAGAGAAAGTCCAAGATAACACAAGAGAGTAAATCAGGAGAGTCCAAGCTCCATGGAGATAGTGAAGTTTGGATGAACAACATGGGAGCTTAATACTGCGATTCTATTTTAACATGTATGGTCAGGTAAAATGGAGTTTCTGGGTACCGAAAGGGTTCATAATAGTTCAGACATTTCCCCCAAATGGGAGATGAAAGGTGAAGGTTTTTGTTGTTGCCTTCCCATCTGTTGCTGTAAATGTTGCAACCATCCTATGTGGCACTAGCCTCTTTATCTGATGGCTCTTGTACTTGCCTCCACTGTTTTTTCTAAACAGGTTTTCTTGTTCAGGTAAGGAAATGTGAATGAAAAATTTTATTCTAATTTTTGATTCTTGTATCTTTTTTAAAAGATTTTATTTATTTGAGAGAGAGAGAGAGCACGGGGAGGGGGGGCGGGTGGCATAGAGGGGGAAGCAGGCTTCCCACTGAGTGGGGGATCATGACCTGAGCCAAAGGCAGATGCCTAACTGACTGAATACCCAAGTGCCCCTGATTCTTACCATTAAATCAGCCTCTGCCTACTGAACGTCTCCTCCCACTTCTTTCGTCATGCACCATTTACCCAAACTACAATGATGTACTCAGTATATTCTGACTCCCTTTTTCATACTTCTGCATATGCTTAGAATACACATTTGCTTAGAATGTTCTCTGTAATAATCCCAATACTCAAAGCATACCTGTAAACACACACAGCCTTTCCCTTAAAAGCCCTTTTTACATTTATTTATCTCTCAACTGTCAACTCAAATGTCACCTCTTCTGGCAAACTTTCCTTAGTCTGTTAGTTTGTTTTAGATTCTGATTCCATAAAGTACATTTTATGAATCATAACACTCATCTCCCTGTATCCTATCATTGGTTTTCTTGTCAGAATTGGAAGGAAACAGAAGGTCCTTGAAGGCAAGAGCAAAGGTTCATGAACCTTGTGGCACCTGGACAGAGCATAATGCCTGGAATTGTTCTTAACATAGGGTATAGCAAAATAGCAGGAAGGAAGCTAGAAAGGGTATCAGGGAGATAAAAGAAGGATTTATAATCTATAGGCATTCCCCAAATGAATTTCAGTTTCAGTATGAGAACTTTTTGAGAACTACTGATCTGGATGAACATCCATTCCTGGGAAGCAAAAGGAAAAAATTACTTCACTGTTTTGTTTATGAGTCTGAAATCATACCTAATTAAAAGAACACTTTGTTTTTCTTAACATAGCATATACTAAGAATTGCAGATGTCAAATCCTGGCACATTTGCAGTAACTTACCAAACAAAAATTTTAAATTCACTACTTGAACCAGATAGAAGATTGGAGGAAAATAAAAAGCAACATTAATAATAACCATATTTTCTTCAAAATAGGCTGCATATTTTTTGAAGAAAAGTTTTATTTCTTATTACTTGGCTAATCTAAGTAAGATGATCCTGCAAGTTTTGATGTAGCATATTTTTTGATGTTACTATTAAAATAAAACAAAAGAAAATGTTAAAGGTCTTCATCCCTTAAATAATATGGCAAAATAGCAACAAAAATATCCTTTGGCACAGTCTTATGTATACATTTTGAAAATTGATTAGGCCTTCAAAATATGGATTCTATTCACCTCTGTTTCCCTATTCAAATTCTCTTTTCTTACCCTTTATTCTCTGCAAATGAACAACAGGTGACAAAGCAATCTGCCTGCTGCAAATACACTCAGAATTTGTTTTTTACACTCAGATTGTCATGAAAGGGGAAAGGAAAAGAAAGTGCATTTAACTTCTTACTCTGTTATGTCCCAAACATGGAGAGCTTGTCATTTTGAGAATTATTTAGCATAATGACATATGGGCTGAGTAGTTGGTTTCTAGAAGAACAGACCATCCTGCTTTAGGAAAACGTAGAATAAACCATAGTAAAACACAAGTTTTAGCCTGCCTCAGACAACAAAATTCTAAAGCTGCAGTTATTAACATAAAGCCAATTGATTTACAGGTCTCCTGCCTCCTCACTTCTGACTGGAAGTCACTTCATCATGTCTGGATGAATCCATCTCTGATCTCCTCCACATCCTTGAGGCTGTCTTCTTTACTTCTTTACTTACCCATGACTCCCTCTACCTCCATAATCTCTAAACCTGCACCTCACCTCATTCTCACAGCACATATTCAGGTCTCATCCTGTTCCTAAGCCATGTTCATGGATCAATGAGAAATGAATTGAGGAACCTAACTTCTGACTGTCTCAACAGTTGTGTCATCTCGGTTACATTCAAGACTGAGAATTACCAACTGCCACCACAATGAAATTACATTATTTTATAAACATCAACAAATAAATCTTCCAAGAATGTAATTGGCATGTCAAGAAATATAGGAAACATATAGAAATTAGGGCCTTTTTAAAATACTGGAAGGGAATTAAAGAAAATGAAAATTATTAAAATTAAATTTAGAAAATAATTTTAGAAAATAATTTTCCAATTTTCTCTAGCCAGGTATGCTTTTAAGTATTTGCTTTAGATACGTGGTGTTCTTTTATTTCTCTTTTTAATGCTTGATATTTGGTTTTGGCATTATTCTATTTATGGTCAGGGTCATTTGGGACAGGCAAGATCTTCATTTGGACAATTCAGGCAAACGCAAAATTTGTGAAACTAAATTACCCAGCACCCTGATTTTTTTTAAATACTTTTTTCCTGATCAAAAAGTATTCTAAATATTTCCTGTGGCACAATACAATGAAGTAAAATTGACAATTGGAATTACTATATTAAAAAATTAAGATTAAATCTAGTTTTATGCACCCTCAGTACTAAAAGTTCAAGCAGGCAGTGGGGGGGGGAGGGGAACAGAGGAAAATGTACCAAAGAGGAGAACATTTCTTTCCACTATCTTTAATAATCTCTATAAAGTGTTTCCAAACTATCATTTTTTTCCTATATGTGGAAGCAATATCTAGACTCTCAAGTTTGGATCCCTTTTCAGTTCTCCAAAAAATATCCACATACTTTCTGAATATCCACAAAGTTTCATCAGCCATAATCAAAAAAATCATTACATTCTGAGATCTTCCTTTTGGGATTCAAAACAATCAAAACATCACTTTATTACCATCTGTACAAGCTTATATATTAATTGCTTCAAATTTTCAGAGGCTATGGAGTAGTCTACTCAAGCCAAAGCCTGAGAAAATGTGAAAAAACTACATCATCAGTCATCAATGCTTTGACAATACACAAATGAGAAAAAAAAAAAAAAAAGTGAAGTGGAGGAACTATGTCAACCCTAATTTGGGCAATATCTGGCTTTTACACACAATAAGGAAACAGAACCTGGCAAGAGTTTACAATGCAAAGGTATTTAAGTTACTTCAGTATGAAGAATGTCTTTCTTCCATATTCCATTTCTAAAGAAAAACCAGTATTTTTATAATAGTCTATTATTTGTAACTACCCAAATGAAAAGACCAGAATATTCTTTATGATACAAAGTAAATTCATCTATTATCATGGGTTTAAAGGGAAAGGGATTGGTCAAAGTGTTGGTTAGAAGAGAAGACAGAAGTTTAGAATAATCACAGGGATAAAAATAAAGGAAGTTTCCAATTCCTTAATACTGTTAAATTTTAGAAGCTTTCAGCTCCATTGTCTTATACTTTGAACTTTTGCATTAGAGATGTCAGGCATTTTAATTCCACACATAATTTTGGTATAACAGTAATTGCTTGTAAAGTCAATATTCACTTATGTTTACATATTTACTCTTGTTCTTTATTCCCTCTTGCTTTTTCATGTTTTTAACTTTTTAATTTTATGACTGAAAAAAATTCCTTTAGTTTTTTTTCTTCAGTTTGGGTTGGATATTGGCACATTCTCTCTGTCTGAAAAGGCTTCATATCACCTTCATTTTTGAAAGTTATCTTGGCAGGGTATGGAATAATAATTTAGTAATTATGTTCTTTCAGCAACTAAATATGTCATTATATTATTTTCTGGTTTTCAACATTTCTAGTGAGAAGTTATTAATTTTTGCTCCTTTGATAGTAATATGCCTTTTTTTCTTCTGATTGCTTTTAAGATATTCTCTGTCTTTGGTTTTCATCAACTTGATTATATGATACCTTTTTGTTTTACTTTATTCTTTTTTTGGTTTCGAGAGTAGAATTTAATGATTTATCACTTATATAAAACATCCAGTGTTCATCATAACAAGTGCCCTCCAGAATACCCATCACCCATTTAGCCTATGTCACACCCATCTCCCTCCATCAACCCTCAGTTTGTTCTCTATCATTAAGAGTCTCTTACGGTTTGCTTCATTCTCTCTTTTTTCCCCCTTTCCATATGCTTATCTGTTTTGTTTCTTAAATTCCACATATGAGTGAAATCATATGGTATTTGTCTTTCTCTGACTGACTTATTTTGCTTAGCATAATAGACTCTAGTACCATCCACATCATTGCAAATAGTAAGAATTCATTCTTTTTGATGGCTGAAAAGTACTCCATCCATATTGCCACATTTTCTTCATTCATTCATCAATCGATGGCCATTTGGACTCCTTCCATGATTTGGCTATTGTTGATAAGGCTGCTATAAACACTGGGGTGCTGTACCCCTTTGAATCTGTATTTTTGTATCCTTTGGATAAATACCTAGTAGTACAATTGCTGAGTTGTAGGGTAGTTCTGTTTTTAACTTTTTGAGGAAACTCCATACTGTTTTCCAGAGTGACTGCCCCAGTTTGCTTTCCCATCAACTGTGTAAGAGGATTCCCCTTTCTCCATACCCTCGCCAACATCTGTTTCCTGTGTTGTTAATTTTAGCCATTCTGACCAGTGTGAGGTGGTATTTCAATGTGCTTTTGAATTGTATTTCCCTGATGATGAGTGATGATGAGTATCTTTTCATGTGTCTGTTAGCCATTTGTATGTCTTCTTTGGAAAAATACCTATTCATGTCTTCTCCCATTTCTTGAATGGATTATTTGGTTTGGTTGTTGAGTTCGTTAAGTTCTTTATAGATTTTGGATACTAATCCTTTATCAGATACATCATTTGCAAATACCCTCTCCCATTCCATAGGCTGCCTTTTAGTTTTGTTGATTGTTTCCTTCACTGTTGTTAGCTCTTGTGTTCTCTGGTCTTTTTGAACATGTGTGTTGTATATTCCATTGGCTTTTAAAGTTTTCTTGACTGTTAACTCTTCAATATTTATTATTCCTTATTCTTTCTCCCTTTTTCTGAGACTTCAATTACATGTATGTTATGTTATTCTAACATGTCAGACACTTCTGCTCTGTTCAGTGACTCTCATGATTTTTACTGTGTGCTTCAGCTCAGATATGTTCTATGGACTTTTTTTTTACTTTACTAATTGTGTCTCTAATGCATCTTATTTGCTGGTAATCTCATCTATTGACTTGTTAATTTTAGATATCACATTTTTTAGGCATAGAATATCAATATAATTCATTCTATAATTTTCTGATATTATTTTTGTACTTTCATCTATTTTGTTCAACTTTTTGTCTATTTTTTAAGTTCCATTTATTTAAGTAATCTCTACACCCAACATGGGACTCATACACAAGATCAAGAGTTGCATGCTCATCCAACTCAGCCAGCCAGATGCCCCAACTTTTGTCTATTTTCTTGAATATCACAATCAAGTTATTTCAGAGTCATCTACTGCCAACTACAACATCTGAATTAAATGTGCCTTTATTGTCAGTTGTTTTATAAATTTTAATTTGTAGTCATATTTTTGTAATTTTCTGATTGTTATAGATATTTGATTGCAGGATAAATACCATGCATATCCAAAGGAAAACCTGAGAATATAGATGATATCTTCCACCAGATTGTTGCCCTTTTCCTCTGTTAGGCAAATGCTCTAAGTTGCTGTCCATATCAATTAAGTCTGAGAATAAACTTGCTTGGCATTTCCTTAGAGACTTAGTTTGAATCTATCTATTTCTGGGTCAATTCAGTTTTTCTTGCATATATGTCCTTGCTTTGAGATTGAAAACACCTGGAAGATATCCATCTCATCAGTCTTCAAATTATGCATGTAAAATACTAAATATTAAAAACAATAATTAATATTTGAATTTAAAATTAAATGCATATTAAAGATTTCCAGCCAAGCTTTCCAACTTCTTGCCAATATGGCTTCAAAATCTGGCAGATATCTGGAGGTGGAGATTGGCAATGAGATTCAGCTGGCCTCTTCTCACTTGCAGCACTGGCTTCCTAAACGGATGTAAAACTGTCAGAGATTCATTCTGTCTTTTTGGAACACCAATCTTAGCTCCCCAGCTTCTATAGAGCCCCAGAGTCATTAAATGCCCCCTGAAAACTTCTCAATTTTCCAATTTGTCACCGTAACTTAGTATGACTACTGAGTGGTACTTTAGCGTCCAGATCCCAACAAAAATTTTCTGTCAAGATTAAGCCCAATCATCAGCAGATGTCCCTAGGGTTGGAGGAACAGAAAGGTTCTCCACTCTCTGGAACATTATCTCATCTAGTACTCATTCTTTCTAAAGCTCCCTATGAAATATGATTTATATAACTTCTCCAGCTTTTTCTTGCTTTTATGGAAACCTTTGTCTGCAATTAACTGCTTCTTACCCAGACATAAGAAGTTATCTCTACCTGTTTTATAAAATTTAAAATTTTGTTGAACTTTGATTTGTATTACCAAAACAGGGAATAAAAATTTGTGATTTTTTTTCACTATTCTGAATATTGAATTACATCTTGTTAAATATACCACACCACCTTTCAAGATACCTATAAGCATGCCCCACATGCCTTCTGCTCTTGGTCACTTTCTAGTTTAGACCACATCTTTATGCTGGAAATGATCCTAGAGATATTGTGATTTTCTTCATCAGCTTGTAACAGCTGGAAGGATGTGCAAAGAAGTTTTACTATGTAATGTTAGGGATCAAGAAAGCAGGAATGAGAGAAAATTTGTGAGTATGAGAGTTGACAGTGCTAGAGAAGCACAGTTAAATATTCTATGGAATTAATATAAAACTAAGATCTACATGAGAAACTAGATTTTTTAAAAAGGAGAGCTTAATGAGGGTCCACAAGAGTGAATGAAAGAGCAGGAAGAATTAATAATCTGGCATAAATTTGAAGAGTGTGTACAAAACATAAAATAAAAGGTAATTCTTTGGAATATTCAGTTGAGTTGAAACTAGTTGACTATAAACTCTTGGGACCTATAAAGGAGAAAAAAAATCATGAAGTTAAAAGAGTGGATTTGTTTATCTATGTCTTAGGCTAAATGCCCAGTAGTGCAATTGCTGGGTCATATAGTAGCTCTATTTTTAACTTTTTGAGGAACCTCCACACTGTTTTCCAAAGTGGCTGTACCAACTTGCATTCCCACCAACAGTGTAAGAGCGTTCCCTTTTCTCTACAACCTCTCTAAGATTTGTTGTTTCTTGCATTGTCAATTTTGGCCATTCTAACTGGTGTAAGGTGGTATCTCAATGTCGTTTTGATTTGAATTTCCCTGATGGCTAATGATGATGAACATTCTTCCATGTGTCTGTTAGCCATTTGTATGTCTTCTTTTGAGAAGTGTCTGTTCATGTCTTCTAAGATACAGATGTAGTGAAAAGAAGGGCCACATGCACCCCAATGTTCATAGCAGCAATGTCCACAATAGCCAAACTGTGGAAAAAGCCAAGATGCCCTTCAACAGATGAATGGATAAAGAAGATATGGTCCACATATACAATGAAATATTACTCAGCCATCAGAAAGGGTGAATACCCAACTTTTGCATCAACATGGATGGGGCTGGAGAATATGCTAAGTGAAATAAGTGAAGCAGAGAAAGTCAATCATCATATGGTTTCACTTATTTGTGGAACATAAGGAATAGCATGGAAGACATTAGAAGAGGGAAAGGAAAAATGAAGGGAGATAAATCGTATGGGGAGGCAAACCATGAGAGATTATGGACTCTGAGAAACAACTGAGAGTTTTAAGAGTGGGAGGGTAGAGGGATTGGTTAGCCTGGTGATGGGTATTAAGGAGGGCACATATTGCATGGAGCATTGGGTATTGTACACAAACAACGAATCATGGAACACTACATCAAAAACTAATGATGTACTGTATGATGACTAATGGAACATAATAAAAGAAAGAAAGAGTGGATTTGTTAAAATAGAGTCTATACTGTATGGGACCAACTGCTCAAAATAGGATTATGTTAAAGTGCCAATAAACACATAATCTGACTGTATTTCACCTTAATGACCTTTTAAATTTTAATTTTTTGTTTGGATTTTTATCTTACTGAATCTAATTCAGGTTATACACAAATAATTCAGAAATAGTAAATAAAATGCTTGCTAAAAGTAAGTTTGATTGCTTAAAACTCCTAGAAAACAGAATACCAAACACCAAAAAAACAAAGTTTTCACCATGTAATAATAATAGCAAAGCCTGTAAAACATGGAAGTACTGACCACTTCTTTGTGCAAAATAACACCTGTAAGATTACAAACCAATTAGGTGATTAATTTATTGGCTTTTCTATAGAGGCTCTGAAATCAATTGGAACAACACAAAAACCTATTGTGAGTCCAAAGCACCTTCATTAACTGAATCCATTGCCTTTCCATATACTTGACTCTATCACCCCTACCATGCATGACTGGTCACAGACACTAATTAACATGCATTTGAAAAAAACACTAGAAAAGAAACTAACAAAAATGATTTATGAATGACCTATGGCCCTGAGTGACAGTGTGACAAAATGGAAAGAAGGCAACTTCATTAGGAAGCAAGGTTTAAATATCTGAATCAAGGGTTTATAGGTTTGACTTTGTTCTTAGGGTCCTAAATTGTACAGTCCAGAGTATTCCATTTTCTTATTTTCAAAATATGTTTTGGTAGAGATAATAAATATATGTGGCATGAAATAAAAAATATAGATGACTGTATTTTTAAAAAGAAAATCTCCTTCCTTGTCCTAACCATTCTCTCCAATTTTCTGTGTCCTCTTCAAAAAATATATTATGCAAATATGAGCATATCTATCTATCTGTTTATCTATTTACTCATTCCATACATCAAAGGTAGCATATTAAGCCTATTTCCTGTGCCAATCTTTTTTTTTTAAATAGTACTATATTATAAATATCTTCCATATTGGTATATACAGGGCTATTTCATTCTTTTTCAAAGCTTCCTAAGTTTTGCAGAAGTGTTCTTCTTTGATACAAGCTGGTCTCATATTTTTTCAGTTAATATAAATTGTTATTAAAGAAGGAAGCAAAAAGATAAACTTATTTAGCTCTTGGCCGATATCTTACATCTTCCCATAACTAACTTCCTTTCATGTTTACTATATATGATAAAAATAATACATTTTCAAAATTGGCATAATTTACTTTAGTTGTACTTTATTAATTCAAAATTTGAGAATCATGATTTCAAATAATATATAGCTGGCTTCTAGTTTTGAAAATACTGTGCTTTTAGAGGAGTTGGGAGAAATCCGGAGAAGTAATTACGGGGTTAAAGCTGACATCCACCCAGAAAGCCAATTCCCCAACTGAGAGACTGCTATAAATTTCACATTCATTAACTCTGAGAGGCTTTACAAATATCATTTACATGTGTGCAGTCTCATGGGGATTTGGTCGCTGACTTGACCGGTTTGGGAAGCTGACAAGCACAGATTCTTTCAGAAAAGAGCATCCAATCTAAACTGTAATCTTTCCAAACTAGTCATCCACTTTGACAAAACTGGCCGAATCTCTGATCCTTGTGTTGGAATAGGAAAATGCCGTCATTTAAAAAGCCTTGAACTGTATTCTGTTAACTACATCAATAACCCGAAATTGTGTGAAAAAAGTATCAGTTAACTAAAAAATGAGAAACAAAATCAGAAGCAAGTCACTTAATATCTTTGCTTCTTAGGTCAGAGAAGTATAAATAATTACTTGCATTTGCATGGTGTATTTTAGGTTTACAAGTATATTCACAAATAATGATTCAGTTAACTATTTGGAACTTTGTGTACCCAACATGCATTAACCACAAAAAGAATTCAGCAATTTGTACATTAACATTATGCCATATTTTCACACAGACCTCTACCCAAGACTGAAGTTAATACCTTTAAGAAAATGATTTATAAGGCAGTAAATAGAAGGAAGTAGAAGGAAATAGGCTGCTTCTGAGATATTGATAATATTTTGTTTCCTGATTTGGGCACTGTGTACATAGATGGACTCAATTTGTGAAAAGGCATCAAGCTATCCACTTATGATTTGCACACATTTGTATACTTCTATTATACCTCAATTAAAAATTTCAAAATGGTAGAAAGAGTACAGAGTAAAACAGGCTCCAGATACTAGAAAAATCTTAGAACATCAACCATAAATTTATCCAACTGTTCAGGATTAACACATTTTTGGTCTATATATTTATGATTTTTTCTATTCATATGTTATATATGTATTTCAACAAAGTAAATATTCATAACATAGCACTTTTCCAAAATTCTTTTTTCATGTTTCGGCATATTGTGAACAAACATTTTTCCCTAATAATAATATCTCTAAAATGGCATTATGATTATTATTTCTCTATATGGTGACACCATCATTTCCTTTTTGTTGTTGTCATTTTCTTCTTCACAGAACATTAAAATATATCACAGGAGCACCTGGGTGGTTCAGTGGGTTAAGGCCTCTGCCTTCGGCTTAGGTCATGATCCCAGGGTCCTGGGGTGGAGCCCCGAATCGCTTCTCTGCTCAGCAGGGAGCCTACTTCCTCCTCTCTCTCTGCCAGCCTCTCTGCCTACTTGTAATCTCTGTCTACCAAATAAATAAAATTTTTCTAAAAAATTAAAAATAAAAAAATAAAATATATCACAAATGAATTGGCACCTTTACGTGTTCTATCAGTGCCCTTGTGACCTCCACTGAAAATCTATTTTGATCTCCATTTTTATTCTGAGCATCTAATGAATTCTTTCCAAAATTTTGCCAGATCATTAAAATTAGCTAGCAATAGTTTGAATGTGATCCTTCAATGATTATTTCTGTTCTGAAAAGGATTTTATAAAAAGGAAAGTTTTGATGTCTTTAAAGATTAGAATAATAATGGTGGAAAAATAGGTGCTGCTATGGATATCCTGGGGCAATTGGAATTGGCCTGGACCACTGCTGGCCCTCCAGTACAAAGACTGGGTTTGTTCTTATTCAAGGTAGATTATGAATCTCTTCCAAGTAGACTGTGAAATCATATATGACGGTAAACATGATACATTAATTTCCTTTGTATACCTAACACCTAGAAGAGAACATGGCAGGTAGTAGATGTTCAATACATTTTGGAATAAAAAATAGATAACAATTAGGCGAGTATATGCATTAAAAAACTAATGAATAAATAACTGAGTCTTCTCAAGATATCACAGATTCTTTCTTACTCATAATGATATAGTAAAATAAAGACGGTAACTTTTTCTCTATGATTGTGGTTTTGTATGTATTCAACTCAGTCATAATTCCAAGTATACTCACTTTCTTTTACTATTATGAGAAGTAGTGATTTACACAGGTTACCACTGCTATTTCCCTTGAAAAGTTATGCTGCCTGCTTCTCACTGCCTGTTTCTCATCTATATGCTCTACTTTACCCCAAACCCCTTTTCAGTTAATCTCACCTTGAAGGCAGAGAGCACCATCTTTATATTAATCTTCATTTACTATTCCCCAATGCCTAGCATAGTGGTTTGCAAACCATGGCTCTATGTTAAGTATGAGTAATATGTACTTGCCAAAAGAATTTGACATATTCAAAATTTGGATATACCCCAAGAATGCTCATCAAATGGAAACCAACATACCAAATAAATCTGTCCATAGATTTAGGTTGGTATCTAATGTGACAAATCACCTTCATCACACTAATTTCTATTTCCAGACTAGATTGCTATAAGTCATCCAAAACAGGGAGAAAAAGTAACCTCTGCTCTCATGTGTTATCTAACTGGGGAAAGAAAGGCACATGGATATGATTTTCCTGCCTCGTGTATGTTAAGAAAGATCAAAACAATATACAAATACTGACTGTACTGCTAAGATGATATAATGAAGAAATGTCCATGGTGTTTGGAAATGATTGAAGAAACTTTAGAGAAAGCTAATTTTGAAGATAAGGTATATATTATAAGATAGGAAATTATAATTACATTTGTAGTCATGATCTAATAATAATTAAAATCACTGAATGGAAACTATCATCCATACTAAAGTCTTTTCCATTAGCCATATATATGATTCATGGTTTCAATGTAGACTAGTAAATATTGGCATATATCAGATCCAGAGAGCCTCTAATTAATTACCTTATTGGAAAAATTTTTCCAAAGAGATTTTTTGATAAGTTTATTTATTGAGACAGAAATATGGGCACTGTGGCAATTTAGAAACACTTAAAATAAAGGCTGAGAGAGCAAAGAAAAAACAATTTATATACACATATATAGATCTCCAGACCCATCTTAAAGGAAAAAGATCTGGTCGAGAGATTTAGATCTTTGCTACACTTATGACACTCTTCTTGTCTTTCTGTAATTATAAATATGGGTTTCAATGTTATTTTAAGTCTTCAATCTATAGTCTTCTGAACTCTAAATAGTTCATGTTATCTCTTAAGGAATGTGACCATCAATCTCCAAGCTATGTCAATTATTGTTTTTTAATCTTCTGCTGTTACCTCAGTTACGTAAATATGTTAAATTTCATTGTAGAATAGGTTTCAAATGAATAATATCTATTTCTTTTCCCATAGATTAATAGTAAAATAAATAATACAATAAGTCAATACATAATATATAATTAAATATACATAAAATTTGAGTATAAATATATCAAAATAATGAAGTAACTTTAATTTTACAATTAGTAATGAGTCTTAAATATAAGCAATGTAGAAAAAATTCTACTCTTACTTATTTTTATAACTTAGAGAAATATAGCAAATAACTAAGGAATTATCCTGATAATTTAATTCCTTTTAGAAAACTCAATCTACATGGAATAGTCAAGCATTTAAACATTAAAGCCTAAGTTACTAATTTGAGTTGTCCAGGACAATTTCACAACACTTTTGTGAATAGTCATTTATCTTTCTCTATAGATCACAACACATTGTGAGGGGCAAAAACCAGAAACTAAAGTCTGCCTATTTGCTTTAGCAAAATGGCCATTGGAAGGAGAAATAGTTCCTTCCACTGTCCTCAGTCTTCCACTGTCTTGATGAAGTTTTGGGGAAGAAGCTTTTATCTCTTGACAAGTTATTCATTTCTTCCCACAAAAGAGATATGACATAAGATGAAAATGAATGCCATTAATACTTGACTACACCCCCTTGGTTCTACAAGAACCTTGCCACTCCCTCCTCAACCACTCCCCTACCTTTGATTAGCTCACAGTGGCAGGGCTTCCCATCTGCAATGGCACTAGACACTCTCTAGCTGCTCTACTGTTTATGGCAGGATGGGCCATAGTATGCACCAATTTTCATTACTGGTCCAACTCACATTCTCCAATCAAGCTGTACCATTGCTAAAGCTGAATTCTTAACCCAATCTGACTTTATGGTCCATATAAGACTAATTTATTTGAAACCTGAAAAAAAGGGACATAATTAATTTGTCTCCTCCAACCCCAACCTTTACAACACAACAATAACTAACAAATATGGCTAAATATGTGGTCATAGGGTAGCCTTATGCTCCCTCAAATTATTTGGAAACATTTGACTTCGAATTTTTCTTTAGCAATCTATAATTCCCCCAAATATTTTTCCCAAAACATTTTTATAAGTCAGATAATTTATATTTCTACTATTAAAACGTAGATTTACATATACCATTGTTTAATAAGCATTTTCTGAATAAGCAAGAGTATTTTGCCTCTTTGAAAACTAATAAACAAGAACAAATTTGCAAGAAACATAAAGATGTGCAGAAATATTAAAAAGACTAAACATTTTCTACAGGCATAATCTATCCTATAGCTTTCTACCTGCTGTAGTATTTGAAAGCCTAAAAAGCATTTCATTTAAAAAAGTGTATTATTGGAGTATATTGTTTTGTTATAAATCTATGTCAATATGTTCTCCATATTTTCTTGGAAGGTATTCACCAGGACTACCAACAGTTTAGGTATGTATAGTAAGTAGTAATGAAGGACTCCACCAAGGACTGATTTTAGCTTAATGTCTTACATATTGTATATGCCAAATAAATGATTGATAGGTAAATGTATAACTTAAAAATAAAAATATTGACATGGTTTTTCTGCCAGTCATAAAGATAATCAGCAAAATTATGACTAAGGAGCTATATGCCAAACAAATTATACAGCGTCAAATCAAAAATTGTTAGATATAGTAAGATATAGGAAAAAGGCAACTTGTCACCAAAAAAACAAATCAGCCAATAGAACCAGATCCCAAAGTAAAAGCAAAGGTTTGCAAATTTTACTTGAAGATTTAAAAGAAAAAATAAACATGAGGAAAAAAATGAAAAACATTCAAAAATGAAAGAATAAAAAACAAGTGTCAATAATGGGGAATTCCAGGATGGAATAAAGAGTAGATTAGATGATATAGAAAAAAGAAAAGATCACTGAATTTGAATATAAAACAATAGAAATTAACAAAATCGAAACAGAGAGAAAAAAATGGTCAGAGACTCAGTGACCAGCTGGAAAATATCAAGCGGTCTAATCTTCATGTAACTGTCATCTCAGAAGATTTGTGTATGAGGCAGTATGGGGGAGAGGACAGAAAACTGTTTGAATAAATAATAATAACAGTAATTTTCTAAATAATTCGAAAACTATAAACCCACAGATCCAATAAAGTTCTGTGAACCGCAAGCAGAATATACAATATTATTCACACCAGGACTGCCATGAGCACGCTAGGAAAGCACACACATGAGTTCTGTCTTTCTACAATGTCAGCTTTATTCAATCATAAAGCCAAGTTAAGTCACAGCGATAAAGCAGGTTCAGGATTCCAGACTCAATGACATTTCACTATGTGATTAAACGTGGCTTCCTACACAGCACACAGAGAAGGACAAAGACAAGCCACACAACAAACAAGATAACAGAAGGGTGCAGGAAGTGAAGGAACCAAACGCGAGCACAGTTTGTGGGCGCGCAGCTGAGATAAGGCCTCTTGGTCTGTTCTGTTACTGCTTCTGATGTTCAGGCTGTAAAGGATCTCCCTTCTGTTCAGAGATCCATGGGCAGAGCCTTAAGGGCCAGTTGCCTTTTTTAAGTGATCAGACATAGAGGTCTGAAGAGTCTAACAGTTTGCTGCCAAAATCCTTTTCTTTTTTAAAGGGATTTAATCAGTTTTGGGTCTCTGCAGGCCTCCTCTGCTTCTCCTTGTTATCAATTCTGGGGCATCAGCTGACATTGGTCCCGGCGGTATCTCCTAGCTGCAGCACCTTGACTGCTTGCGTCATTGCTTGATACAGGCTCCTGCATGGCATGAGAAATTATATTTTGCTCTCTACAAGGACATACCACAATCAAACTGCTAGAAACCAGTGGTATTAATGGATTCCTAAAATCAGAAAAAAATCATACTATTTCAAAGAGTGATCAGAATTAAGAATCACTTTAGAATTTCCATTAGAAATTATGGAAGCCAGAAGAAAAAAAAGAAAACTGAAAACTAGAATTGTGTAGCCAAACAAATATTCCTTAAAAATAAAAATAGGGATTTTTCAGACTAATGAAAGCTAGGATCTTTGTTGCCAGAACACTTACACTACAATACATCATGAAAGCAGTTTTACAGGCAAAAGGAACATAACTCTTGATAGAAACTTGGACCTGGATTTAAAAAAATTAAAGGTGGTAAAAATGATTAATAATGTGTAAGTGTCATGGACTTATTTTCTCATTTTTAAAATTCTTTAAAATACAACTTATGGCTTAATGAAACAAACATTGTATTTTGTTGCTAATAAGAGATGAAGAAGTAAAATACTTAATAATAACAAAGGATGAGGGATGAAAGACGTATACTGTTAAAAGGCCCTTAAAATATGTATGCATACTCTTTCTTTTTAAATTCTGGTATAATTAACATACTCTCATATGGAGGTATACAGTGATAAGTTAAAGTGGAAACTGTAAATCCTAGAATGTTTGTGGTGGTATAAAATCAAGATCCAACTATTTGCTATCTCTCTAACTGTAATATAAAAATAAACTCCAAGTGTAATATAAATATGAACCCAGTTCTCTGAGGTTCTCTGTTTATAAGTATAGGACTAGGTTAAAATACAGGGATACAATCAGTTACAAGATGCAAATCCTAACAAGAAGAAAGTTGCGTGGCTGTATTAATATATACAAAGTAAAGAAAATACAGGAATAAAAAATATCAGTGATAAAAGGGGATATTTCATAGTGATAGAGAAATGAAATCATCAAGAAGATCAAACTGATGTCAATATTTACTCAGTAACATAAATATAGACAAATTATTTTTGACAAGAGTGCAAAGTTATTTCAATAGAAAAATAATAATCTTTTAAATAGATAAGATCGGACCCATTGCTAGAAGAAAGCAAGAGAAAAATTACACACACACACACACACAAACACATATATAACAAAAGTACAATTAATAAAAGAAAAAAATAGTAAATTGAATCTTATCAAAATTTAAAAGTTCTTATCTTTGAAAGAGATTGAAAGAAAACCCACAAACTTCTAAGAAATGTTTGCAAAACACATTTATAATCAAGGACTTGCAGTTAGAATATATAAAGAAGTTTCAAACTCTATAAGAAAATAAGCAATCCAATAAACAAATAAGCAAAAGATTTGAACAGACATGTCACTAATGATACATAAACAGCCGATAAGCACAAGAAAAAAAAATACGTAACATCATTAGCCAGATCCCAAAGTAGTGACAGTGAGTAGGAATACTCACCATTAGAATAGCTGAAATTAAAAGACTAACAAATGTCTGAATGTGGAGAAACTGGAGCTTTCATATACTGCCAGTGGAAAGAAAAATGGCAAAATAACCTGAAAACTGGCAGTTTCTTAAAAAGTTAAAGATACACCTTCCATACAACTCACCCATTTCACTCTTAGGTATTTACCCAAAAGAAATGAAAACATACGTATGTCCACACAAAGACATGTACATAAAGATTCATAAAAATCTGATTTTTAATAATAAATAACCTAATATCCATCAGCAAATGAGTGGATAAACAAAATGTGGTATATCCATACATTAATGAAAGAAGCAAATTGTTGGTACATGCAGCAATATAAATAAATCTCAAAACATTATGTTGAGTGAAGAAGTTGTTATTTTGAAAAAGTGCATATTTATATTGTCTTTGTTAAGAATGCAAAGTAATTTACAGGGACAAAAAGCATATTAGCGCTTGCCTGTAAATGGAGGTGGGGGATAAACTAAATAACAGCATGGGAAATTTTTCAGTGTGTTAAATATTATCTTGATTTGTAATGTATAAACATTATCTTGATTGGAGTACATATATGTCAAAAATCAGGAAACTGTACTAAAATGTTAAAATGATGACAGTCTAGATGAGAAATAAGAAGATATGAAAACCTACTAAATCTAAGAGAGAGTTCATTTTTTAAATGTTAAATTCATCAGCAATAACAGCTAAAATAGGTGAGCATGAGAAAGAGCAATTTGGTTACCATTATCAGGACATGTTAAAAGAAAAATGTACTCAGAAAAAAGATATTCCTTATGAGGAAACAACAGAGCTAAAAGGAGAAATGATATGTCCTATACAAAATTTTTTAACATCTTAATTTTATTTTTTTCATGTTCCAAGATTCATTGTTTATGCACAACACCCAGTGCTCTATGCAATATGTGCCTTCCACAATACCCATCACCAGGCTCACCCATCCCCCCACCTACCTCCATAACCCTCAGCTTATTTCTTAGAATCCACAGTCTCTCATCTTTCATCTCCCCCTCCGATTTACCCCAATTCACTTTTCCTTTTCTTCTCCTAATGGCCTCTATGTTATTCCTTTTGCTCCACAAGTAAGTGAAACCATATGATAATTAATTCTCTCTGCTTGACTTATTTCACTCAGCATAATCTCCTCCAGTCCCATCCATGTTGATACAAAAGTGGAAAACCACGTAGATTAGAGAGTAATTTGGTAAGGGTCATTGTTATGGCTTATCTACAACAGTATAATTTGACCAAATAGGGAATGCATTTTAGGTTTGTGGGGGTTTTTTCATTTTTTTAAAAGTTGAGATATACTTGCCATTTAACATTGTATTAGTTTCAGGTGTACATACAACATAATGATTTGATATTTGTATATATTGCAAAATGATCACAATAAGTCTATTTAACATCTATCATCATACATGGTCAAAAATTTTTTCCTTGTAATGGAAACTTTATAAATATATTCTCTTAGCAACTTTCAAATATGCAAGGCAGATTTATTAACTATAATTACCATGTCATACATTATATCCCCATGACTTATTTATTTTATACCTGGAAGTTTCTATCTTTTGACGCTTTTCACCCTTTTCACCCACCCTAACCCCTCCTTTGGCAACTACCAATATACAGTCTGTTCCTTGTACCTGCAAGTTCTTTTTTTTTTTTTTTTTAATTCCATATATAAGTGAGATCATAAGGTATTTGTCTTTGTCTGGCCTATTTCACAAAGCATGATTCCCTCAAGGTCCACCCATGTTATCACAAATGGCAGGATTTCCCTCTTTTTATGACCAAATAATACTCTATAGTGTGATATGTGTGTGTGTGTGTGTGTGTGTGTGTGTGTGTGTGTGTATTTATTTATACCACATTTTCTGTACCTATTTATCCATCAGTGGACACTTAGGGTTACTTCCATGTCTTGACTATTGTAAATAATGATGCAATGAACATGAGGGTTGCAGGTATTTTTTTTTTTTTAATTTAGTGTTTTTATTTCCTTCAGACAAATACCCTGAAGTGGAATTGCTGGATCATACTGATGTGGGCAGGCTGGAACCAGAGAGGGTTCCCATAGGTCCAGCCAAGAGACTCCCTGGCTACATGCAAGATAGAAATCAAACACAAGCCAGCAAGAAGTGGGAGCAGAGTTTATTCAAAGTATAAAGAGTGTGAAGATACAGACTCAGAAAGGAAAAGAGTTTCATCTTTGCTTGACGTCTTGGGCTTTTATTGAGGATTGTGGTCTGATGTATGTGTCCTCTCGGGCATCCAGGAATTGGTTAGAACAAAGACGAGTCCCCAGGTGTCTTTCATAAGTCAATTATTATTTGAAGCTCGGGGGTCTTGGCATTTAGATGTCTAGCTCCAGTGATTTGGAATGAGCATATGTTGGCTTTGTCTGGTCATTCTCATTTGGTCCTTCCTTAGATGTTATCTATTCTAAAGAAATCATTACCTTCCTGTCACTTACAAGGAGGATATACACTCTGTGCATTATGAAGCATGTGTAAAGTGGGGGTGCAGGTTCTAGCAAGAATAGAAGCAGAAAGGAGAAAAAAAGCAGATTTTTATGGAGTCCTTCAGTTTCCCTATCTCAGTATGATTAAACTGTTGAAAAGAAGTTGTGTTAAAAAATGAATTTTAAAAGCCTCATGGAATAATGAAATGAAATATACATTAAAACCTGACTACCTAGTTTCAATTATGGATCCACGTCTATTTCTCCATTTCCTTAATCTTGATAATCTTCTATGGGCTGAGTTCCTCCATCTTTGATTTGAGATATGTCACCTGTAGAGGCTGCTTTTAGGCAAACAGTCTTGAGCAATGGAATACAGACAGGCTCATCAGGTGACCCACCTCAAAATATCTATAGGCCCTAATTGACCAATGGGCTACTATAACCAGGCAGAGTTACCAAAAAAGGGAGGATTCCATATGTCGCCATCCCTCTTCATCTTTCCCCTTAAACACAAACCCCCACTCTCTACCTCTTTGTACATAGCCTCTCCTCTGCTGTCCTCCCAGCATCTCCCTTTTGGCTGATTCAATAAACTTCTATCTCTTTTGTTCTGCCTCAGGTGAATTCTTTTACCTCCTGCATCTTGGGCTTCCACTGGATAGTCATCCCACATTTGGGGACCCCATCTGATCAAGAGACACCACAGTTGGGCACCACACCATCTATCTCAGGACTGTTGTAAGCATTAAGTCAGACACTGTGTAAGCAGAAAGAGTTAATACTCTTCAGATAAAGAGAGCAAGACATAGATTTTCTGATACAAGAATAGTCATTTTAGCCCCCAGCTACCTTGTGAAAGAATTTAAGAACAAACAGCCACTATCAGGCCAAGAGATAGTCTAACTGATGAGGGAGGAGGAGGCAAGAGGGCAAAGCACAAGCTAATACCCTACCATACCAACCAACCCCAAGGTAGGATATAAATGATATTCCTCAGGCACTGCTGGCCATCCTAGAACTAAGGAAAGGGACAAACAAATGGCTAACGGAGAGGATCACAGTCATGCAGTACAGGAATCTCAGTTTGCAACTCTTAATGATTAACAAGAAAAAAGCAGGCACCTGGGTGACTCAGTGGGTTAAGCCCCTGCCTTCAGCTCAGGTCATGATCCCAGGGTCCTGGGGTTCTCTGCTCAGCAGGGAACCTGCTTCCCCCTCTCTCTCTGCCTGCCTCTGCCTACTTGTGGTCCCTCTCTCTCTCTCTCTCTGTCCAATAAATAAAAAAATCTTTTTTAAAAATCAAGAAAAAAAGCAATCTCTAGGGGCGCCTGGGTGGCTCAGTGGGTTAAAGCCTCTGCCTTCAGCTCAGGTCATGACCCCAGGGTCCTGGGATCCAGCCCCGCATTAGGCTCTCTGCTCAGCAGGGAGCCTGCTTCCTCCTCTCTCTCTCTGCCTGCCTCTCTGCCTACTTGTAATCTCTATCCACCAAATAAATAAATAAATAAATAAAATCTTAAAAAAAAAAAAAAAGAAAGAGAAAAGCAATCTCTAGAAACCTATACACTCAACATCACCCTCCCCTCCATAGGATAGAAAAATCTTTTTTTTTTTTCTTTTTTACATGTAGTGTATTATTAGTTTCAAAGGTAGAGTATAGTGATTCATCAGTTGCATATAACACCCAGGACTCATTACATCACATACCCTCTTTAATGCCCATCATGCAGTTACCCCATCCTCCCACCTGCCTCCCCTCCAGCAACCCTCAGTTTATTTCCCATAGTTAAAGAGTCTCTTATGGTTTGTCTCTCTCTCTGATTTTGTCTTATTTTAGTTTTCCCTCCCTTCCCCTATGACTCTCTGTTTTGTTTCTTAAATTCCACACATGAGTGAAATCATGTGATAATTGTCTTTCTCTGACTGACTTCACCTAGTATAATACCCTATAGGTTCTATCCACGTCATTGCAAATGGTAAGGTTTCATTTTTTGATGGCTGAGTAATTATATATATATATATATATATATATATATATATACCACCTCTTCTTTATGTATTCATCCATCGATGGACATTTGGGCTTTTTCTACAGTTTGGCAAATGTTTTGCACATTGCTGCTATAAATATTGGGGTGCAGGTGGCCCTTTGGATCACTATGTTTGTACAGGACAAAAAATCTTAATAATCAGTTACTCCTTACAACACCAGTGTAGCTCTTTCTGCCCTCAGGTCCTATCTCTGTGCTTTAACAAAATCACCTTTTTTGTACTAAAGGAGTCTCAAGAATTCTTTCTCGGCTATCAGCTCCGAACCCCAACACTCTAAATCACATCATGATCATATTCAAAAGTAAAGAGGACCTCAAGCACACTCCTAAATTATCTTTGCAGTATCTAAATGCCTTTGAGAACTCAAGATACTGGACATACTGGAGCCAGAGAACTGACGATGCTGAGGCTTGCCAACCCCCAAGACTTTGACCTGGATTCAGTCACCTTAAGATGACTTTTGCCCTAATTTTATGTAGTATTCCCCATTATCCGAGCCCCTTCATGAATATGTATGCACCCTTAGCTGAAAAAAATCCTCAATTCTATTGTTCAGGGAGAGAGACACTGCTTTGGGAAAGATCCACGGTGTTCTTTTTTACTTGTTGTAAGTAAAACCCTTCCTTTTCCTATGTTTCAACTTCTTTGATTATGTCTTTTGACTCAGCACCCATCAAGAGACAAACCCAGTTCTGCGTAACAACTATACATGAAATGTTGGACATATTCTCTGACATATACCAGACTTTCAGAAATATTAACTTAGCTTTTTGTTCATCTTAAGTGAAATTAGACTACTACATCCTAAGAGAGATGAGTGAAATAGTAGAGAAACTGGGAAATAGACACCAATTAAAAGACCAGTACCGTAATTTTCAACCTTAGGATAGCTTCACTTTTCTTGATATTCAGCTTCATTATTTCATTGCTACTACTTTTTTCCAGATTCTTAGTAATTCATGCCACTACCATAATATCAAGGCGAATCTTCTGACCCTATATTTACCCTCCTTAATGCATCCTACATACTACTGACATATTCATTTTTTAAACAACATCATGCCTTCCTGTCCCATGTAAAAAGCTTTACCAGATCTTTACTCTTCAACACTCCAGACCAAAATAAATACCTAGACTTAAAAAAAATCAAAGAATCAGTTCCAATCCAAGATGAGATCATGAAAGCTTCCTGAATGTACCTCCTCCCACAGACATACCAAATCTACAGCTATACACAGAGCCATTTCCTCTGAAAGAAATCCAGAAACTAGCTAAGTATCTCCTACACATCAGATGAATGAGAAAATAGCATCACCCACATCAAAATGGGTGGAAAGGCTGAGACACACTCCTGACACAAACCCCACCACCTGCAAAACACCATACAATTGGGAAGAAACTCCCAACTCCCAGCTTCTCCCCATGGAGCAAAGGGTTTGGATCCCACATCTGGGGCTCCAACTTTTTAAGACACCCACCTGAAGGTGGGTCCCTCCTTCCCCACACAAAAACACTTAGCTCTGAAAGCCAATGGGACTGTGTCCATGAAGCACACTAGGCTATAACAAGTTAATAAATGGCTCTTATTATGTACAAAATAAATTGAAATATTTAAATAAGAACCTTATTAAATGGATGAAGGAGAGTCAGGGAATGGGAGAGAGATTAAGAGGTACAAAATTTTTTGAGGACTGATTAATATGTTCTAAAATTACATTACAGTGATGGTTGCACAGATCTGTAAATATTGAGTCAATACATTTTAAACGGGTAAACTTTATGCTATGTAAGTTATAGCTCAATAAAGCTGTAAAAAAGTCACTGAAATAAGAAAGTTATTTTCTTTTTTTTTATTAAATTTTTTATTTATTTTCAGCGTAACAGTATTCATTGTTTTTTCACCACACCCAGTGCTCCACGCAATCTGTGCCCTCCCTAATACCCACCACCTGGTTCCCCCAACCTCCCACCCCCCGCCCCTTCAAAACCCTCAGGTTGTTTTTCAGAGTCCATAGTCTCTCATGGTTCACCTTCCCTTCCAATTTCCCTCAACTCCCTTCTCCTCTCCATCTACCCTTGTCCTCTATATTATTTGTTATGCTCCACCAATAAGTGAAACCATATGATATTTGACTCTCTCTGTTTGACTTATTTCACTCAGCATAATCTCTTCCAGTCCTGTCCATGTTGCTACAAAAGTTGGGTATTCATCCTTTCTGATGGAGGCATAATACTCCATTGTATATATGGACCATATCTTCCTTATCCATTTGTCCATTGAAGGGCATCTTGGTTCTTTCCATGGTTTGGCAACTGTGGCCATTGCTTCTATGAACATTGGGGTTCATATGAACATGGCCCTTCTTTTCACTACATTTGTATCTTTGGGGTAAATACCCAGGAGTGCAATTGCAGGGTCATAGGGAAGCTCTGTTTTTAATTTCCTGAGGAATCTCCACACTGTTCTCCAAAGTGGCTGCACCAGTTTGCATTCCCACCAACAGTGTAAGAGGGTTCCCCTTTCTCCACATCCTCTCCAACACACGTTGTTTCCTGTCTTGCTAATTTTGGCCATTCTAACTGGTGTAAGGTGGTATCTCAATGTGGTTTTGATTTGAATCTCCCTGATGGCTAGTGATGATGAACATTTTTTCATGTGTCTGATAGCCATTTGTATGTCTACATTGGAGAAGTGTCTGTTCATATCTTCTGCCCATTTTTTAATATGATTGTCAGTTTTGTGTGTGTTGAGTTTGAGGAGTTATTTTCAACAGAAAAGCCAAACCGTAAACCCAACACAAAATGAGAATTGTCATATTTCATCAATTCTAATATGCACATATTGTTCACATTTTAACATCTCTGAAATCAGGATGCATCTTATAACCAAGACTGGCTTATAATTACCATCACCCAGGCATCCTTATGATGAAATTGCCACTTCCTAGTGTCTCACATGTATGAACTTGCTCATATCTGTTCACTTGAGTTATGTGCTTTTTACTTCATGTATTTCATATTATTTCCATTTATAATATTTTCAAAACATTGCATTTATAATTATTTCATCTTCTTAGAGTCAAGACAAGAGCAGCACAGATGCAATTGGATATTAATGAGAAATATCGTTGTAGAGGATTAGTAATAATTCAATTTTTTTGAAAAACAAAACAAAATCCATTAAGGCAAGTACCCATTAGTTAGAAGCTTCATTTCATTTTGAAGGAATGCGTTCTTTTCTTCTCAAAGATTCTGAATTGATTAGTCCCTGATGATGACTGATGGTAGTACAAATTGTGAAGGGGATATTCTTACTGCTATTTTTGGTGATCAAGTAGTTTGTTCTTGGTGCCCAAGATTCTCCAGTATTTTACCCATTTACTCATTTACTCATACCCCCAGTCTCATCCTCTTTCTCAAAAATGAGTATCTTAGTAGTAGACCCTAACAGCAGAGCAGATTAAGGTTGAAGGAGGTCTAAATTCTCCAAGGTGTCCACTGGGACTCCCATTATCGCTCTAGAACTCCTTACTTGAATTTTCACTATGGTTTCTGAGTTATTTAAGTTTTCACTTATGTTAGTCAACTAGCCTAAGCGAAATTGTTAAGTGACCACTTGCATCTGCAACTGGAATCTAGAACATCATTTTTTGGCTTAATATTAAGATTTTAATTTCATTTTTATAACTTTAGGAAGTTTCTTGCTTAATATATAATTTTTAGTCTTCATATTTTCTGATTCTGTCACCATTTTAGTATACAAGAGTTGAGATGGCAATAGTATCTTAAATGCGGTTTTGACAAAATCCATTTTTTCCAATTTTCTACTAATATGTACAAGTTAGTCACATTTTGAGAAGTTTTCAAAAAATTCATACAAATGTTTCCACTAACCTCTGTAAAAACAGATTATAGCAAATTTTCATCTTCTTAATTTGAGGTCAGAATTTTTTTTATACATGTAATCTATCTTTATAACCTACATAAGTCATATTTTATTTTCATACTAACATCTTAGTGAATATTGCAAAACAAAAGAAGGAAAATAGGAATATACCTGACCAAATAATATACTGAGAGTCAAAATCATAAATACCTTATCAGGCTCCATAGCTCAGGAGTTAGAGCACTGGTCTTGTATAAATACCTTATCATTCAAGAACTTAGGGAAATAAAATTTTTCAGGTTTTTTGTTTGTTTGTTTTTTGCCCAATATATCAGGTAGGAAGAAAATAAAAACAACACAAAATAAATGCACTTTAAATACTCACTTATGGTTATGTCTTTAGCTCAAAACTTTTGCTTGTGAATTTTGCTCCTTGTAGAATCACTGGAAAATTGTGGGACAGAATTTGAAACCTGAAAGGAAGAATCATATGTTGGGCTTAAACCCTGGAGTGTCTCACTCAGCAAAGAAACACATCTCAGCCAGCCACAAGTGTTTACCACATGACCATGAGTGTCTGATGATAGTCCATGTTGGCCCATCCCGTGGTTTATTGGTTTCTCAAATCCTTTACACAATGAATGCACTTTCTCCAAACTCCTCCACCCATGATGAAGAATTTTCATTACTGTATTCCTCAAAAATCATCTTTGCTCAAAAATAAGGATATGGGTTTTTAGTTGCTTTGTTCTTCTGATGATCTTACATTTTGTGATTTTTCTTTTCCTACTTCATAAAAGTTTCCTCCAAGAAACATCAATTACATGACTGATGGCAGCTAATGGGAATTTAGGTCCATATAAGGGAGCAGGGGAAAGTAATAACATGTTATCCAATAGACACATTCCCTAAACTCATCACTACTGGTACCACAGAAAATTATTACTGTAGTAAAGAAAAAAGTAAACATTTATTGAGGACTTTTCTTAAAAAGATGCTGTGCTAGTTCAAGAAGTCTATAGAATAAAAATGTATCTAGTCTATGAAGCTGAGGACAAAGGAATACCTGGTTTTAAAAAGTTTTCCGTTAGTTGGAACAATGGATAAAAGTATAAAAGTCCCTGCTGCACTGGTCAGAACATGCTGATGAGTCATGACTCAGCAGAGTTACAACTTCTTCTTTGTGTTCTAAGCATCACATTTCTATTTATACTGACAATCTTTTATTCTAGTCCTTCAGGGAAAGGATCTGCATCTAATTTCTGACACTTTCTTTTTTAAGACAAATCAATAAATCTCTCTGTGCACCCATAACTTAACTTGAAATCATTAAAGAGATTAAATGACATTACACATATGGAGAATGCAGCATATAGGTATTTAAAGAATGTTAGTTTACCTCCTATCAGGGAACCTGACAGTCTTATTGCACCAAAGTCACAAACTAGGTTCAGAACAGATCCTTTCCTTCCTGAAAATCTCAAATTTCTTTTATCTTTATGGTTTCTAGACTGTGTTTCTTGAATCCATCTTGTCCTTGTTGATTTATACCTTTATGGAAGAGGCATGAGAACAAAGGCTATAGAAGAGGAGAGCAACAGTTGGAAGTTGAGAAACCACTGGAATTGTAGTGACTTGCTTAAGCTATCAGAGAATGATGAACACCATCAGTCAGGTAAGCCTAGAACAGACACCAAAGCCCAGAAACACCTAGGAAATGAAAACACAGATTTGGACCTCCTGATAATAACATCAGGATCTGAAAGATAATGTATCAGTGCTTTCACTAACAACAGTTCGATGTTTTTCAACCCCAAAATCTATACCCTGTCAAGCCACCCATCAGTTGCAAGAGGAAAATAATGACATTTTGGAGTATGCTAATGCTCAAAGTATTTTGCCCCATGGATCCTTGGTCAGGAAGTTCTAGATAATATGTTTTATCATACAAGGAAATTAGTCAAGGAAAAGGAAGACATGGTATTAGGAGATGGAGAGAAGTACATAGGAAGATCAGGGATGCCCCAGGTGATGTGAAAGAAGATCTAGAATAAAAGCCTTTCAGGGGGTCTGGAGAATCATGAAGAAAATAAGAGCTCCAAATAGAATCTCTTCTTAACAAGGATGAAATAGATGAAAGGCCTCACGCACTTATAGATAAGAAAAGTGAATCAGACTTTGTCAGAGAATTTGCATGTTAATTCTGTACAGATATTACAAAGCTAAGAAAAAACAAACAATAATTCCATGAAACGTAAATTTTTTGTTCAAGGAAAGTAATCATGATCAGTAGTTTAACTATTAATTATAGTTATATATTCATAATTTATAGAATAACAAGGTAGGAATGCCAATTCAATAAAAATTAGGATAAAACTCCTCCAGAGAATGGGATTGGGAAAAAGTACATGCATGTGAGGAAAAGAAAAGCTGGGCCATACGACTTTAATCCTATTTTCTGTTGCATGAAATCAATAAGTGTCCCCAACCAAAAATCCAGCAAGTAACAGTATCAGAATGTTACTTAATAGGGATTCAAGTGCCAAAAGAAGTCATTAGACTAGTTGAAACTGTCTGCTTGTAGAAGAATAACTAGAAGTAGGAAGAAGAGACTATTATATTTGAAACCTAACATTCTTAGATAGATTGTTCTTACAGATATTCCAGATCCCTAATCGAGACATATTGGAATTATTCCTTTCTTATAGTCCTCTTTCTCAGGCATCTTCCTATATAGCCATAGACTGAATTACCTAGCTCCTTTCTACTTGAAATGCAAGACCCAGACCAGAAACATCAGTGTCACTTGGGAGCTTGTTAGATATGCAGAGTGTTAGGACTCATCTCAGACATACTGAATGGAAATCTGCATTTTAACAAAATCCCTGTGCACATTAACTTTTAAGAAGCATTGGTCTCGGTCACCCTGCGTTAGCCCCCTCATCTCTAGGTAAAATGTTTAGTCCTCTCTCATAGATACCTTGCTCTGTGTCTACCCTTCTGCAAAACCAGAAAATATCCCATTAGAGTTTTTCAACTTTGGTACTTTTAACATTTGGACCAGAAAATTCTTTGCTGTGGAGACTATCCTGCACACTCTAAGATGTTTACCAGCATTCTGGGCCTCTACTAACTAGATGCCAAACTCCCTACCCATAGTGACAACAAAATTATCTCCAGACATTACCGAATGATCCCTGAAAGATAAAAATTGGCCCAAGTTGAAAATCACTGCATTATAGAATGAATCTTGAGGTAGGGCATAAGGTGGCACAATCCTCAGAATGAAGTGCAATCAGAATTGGGAGAAGTGACAGGGTGCCTGGGTGGCTCAGTTAGTCAAGCAACCAACTCTTGATTTGGTCTGGGGTCATGATCTCAAGTTCATGAGATTTTGACCCCCTTCCAGTTCTGCCTGAGTGTGGCACATGATTAAGATTCTCTCCCTCCCTCTCCCTCTACCATTCCCCACTGCTCGCGTGCATACACACACACACTCTCTCTCTCGTAAAAGTAAAAAAAAGAATTGAGAGAAGGGAGTTGAGAGGCAGAGAGAACCATAGTTTGAAAAGGAATATTAATGGGGCGCCTGGGTGGGTCAGTTGATTAAGCGACTGCCTTTGGCCCAGGTCATGAATCTGGAGTCTCAGGATCCAGTCCCACATCAGGCTCCCTGCTCAGCAGGGAGTCTGCTTCTCCCTCTGACCCTTCCCCTCTCATGGTCTCTCTCTCATTCTCTCGCTCTCAAATAAATAAGTAAATAAAATATTTTTTAAAAAAAGAAAGAAAATGAATATTAAACACTAAAATATGGGGCGCCTGGGTGGCTCATTCAGTTAAGCATCTGCTTTCTCTCAAATCATGGTCTCTGGGTCCTGGTATCAAGTCCTGCATCAGGCTCCCTACTCTGTGGGGAGCCTGTATCCCCTCTGCCTGTGTGCACTCTCTTTCTGTCTTTCATCAAATAAATAAATAGAATCTTAAAAAAAAAAAAACACTAAAAAGTAATTTTATATTTGAAATGAAATACCTGTGGTTTAAAATATACATTATTGTCACTAAAGCACCTGAACATTTCCTCGAGCCTAGGCAGAAGATTCAAAACTCCTAACTTAAATCCATCTTCTTGGGGTCCAATGGCTCTGATAAGCATGCTTGTATTTTTGAGATTTCTATTGACTTAGAAATATTTGGGTTATATGTTTCAAATTTCAAAGTTATTTTGCAAAGAAATGGCCTCAAAATTGCAAAGAATATACTCTGAAATGTGTGAAAACAAAAAAGATACCCCAAAACTTGTGCCTTTTTTAATTAAAAAACGTTTTTAAAAATCCAGGTTTATATATGGATAAACACCTGACCTTCAATTGGTTCATATGTGAAGCAGCATTCTCAGGGAGAATGACAGAAAGACTGTCAGTCATTTATGTTGAAGTGTATTACTGTTTAGATGGGCTTCAGGTAGATGGTTTATGGGTACCATTATTTTTACCTAAACAGGCCCTCTAAATGGAAAAGACACTCCTAGTATTGCAGGCACAAAGGAACAACAAAAAAATGTTAGTCTTGATCTGTCTCCTATTCCTAGTACAAATTCTTTAATTTAATTTATTTTATTTTATTTATTTTCAGTGTTCCAGAATTCATTGTTTATGCAGCACACCCAGTGCTCCATACAATAGGTGCCCCCCATAATACCCACCACCAGGCTCACCCAACCCCCCACCATTCTCCCCTCCAAAACCCTCAGTTTGTTTCTCAGACTCCACAGTCTCTCATGGTTTGTCTCCTGCTCCGATTTCCCCCAACTCACTTCTCTTCTCCATCTCCCAATGTCTTCTGTGTTATTCCTTATGCTCCACAAGTAAGTGAAACCATATGATAATTGACTCTCTCTGCTTGACTTATTTCACTTAGCATAATGTCCTCCAGTCCCGTCCATGTTGATACAAAAGTTGGGTATTCATCCTTTCTGAAGGAGGCATAATACTCCATTGTATATATGGACCATATCTTCCTTATCCATTTGTCCATTGAAGGGCATCTTGGTTCTTTCCATGGTTTGGCAACTGTGGCCATTGCTGCTATGAACATTGGGGTACAGATGGCCCTTCTTTTCACTACATTTTATCTTTGGGGTAAATACCCAGTAGTGCAATTGCAGCATCACAGGGAAGCTCTATTTTTAATTTTTGAGGAACCTCCACACTGTTTTCCAAAGTGGCTGCACCAACTTGCATTCCCACCAACAGTGTAAGAGGGTTCCCCTTTCTCCACATCCTCTCCAATACATGTTGTTTACTGTCTTGTTAATTTTGGCCATTCTAACTGATGTAAGGTGGTATCTCAATGTGGTTTTGATTTGAATCTCCCTAATTGCTAATGATGAACATTTTTCCATGTGTCTGTTAGCCATTTGTATGTCTTCTTTGGAGAAGTGTCTGTTCACATTTTCAGCCCATTTTTTGACATGATTATCTGTTTTTTGGGTGTTGAGTTTGAGTTCTTTATAGATCTTGGATATCAGCCCTTTGTTTGTAATGTCATTTCTGAATATCTTCTCCCATTCTGTGGGTTACCTCTTTGTTTTGTTGACTGTTTTCTTTGCTGTGCAGAAGCTTTTGATCTTGATGAAGTCCCAAGAGTTCATTTTTGCTTTTGTTTCCTTTGCCTTTGGAGACATGTCTTGAAAGAAGTGACCGATGTCGAAGAGGTTACTGCCTATGTTCTCCTCTAAGATTTTATAGATTCCTGCCTCACATTGAGGTCTTTCATCCATTTAGAGTTTATCTTTGTGTATGGTGTGAGAGAATGGTAGAGTTTCATTCTTCTACACATAGCTGTCCAATTTTCCCCAGCACCATTTATTGAAAAGACTGTCTTTTTTCCACTGTATATTTTTTCCTGCTTTGTCAAATATTATTTGACCATAGAGTTGAGAGTCCATATCTGGGCTCTCTGCTCTGTTCCACTGGTCTATGTGTCTATTTTTGTGCCAGTACCATGCTGTCTTGGTGATCATAGCTTTGTAGTAAAGCCTGAAATCAGGCAACATGATGCCCCCAGTTTTGTCTTTCTTTTTCAACATTTCCTTAGCAATTTGGGGGCTCTTCTGGTTCCATACAAATTTTAGGATTGTTTGTTCCAGCTCTTTGAAGAATGCCTAGTACAATTTCTTAATCAGCCATGTAGTGTAATTAAGAAAAAAAAATGAAAAATGGGAACAAAAATTTGAAGGAAAATGGAAATTTTATGAGGACTATTTAAAATATGAATTCATGTAAACTTGTATTAATAAGAAACCTTGCAAGTGTATATTATCCTGGGAATACAGTTATTATACATATGTATATACATATATAACTAAGACATATATATACACACACACACACACATATATATATATATTTACATATAGTAGAATTAACACAAGTCGGTGTGTATGCACCTTGAAAAACTATAAAGTGTAGCACATAAATTTGTTGGATATATGCCTATGGAATGAAAGATTAGTCCAGGGAATTCTGCAAAGCACCACTGGAATAGTCTAGTTATGCAGTGTTTTCTAATCAACTGGTGTTTCTCTCCATTGGAGGGGTTATACTTGTGAAAAGTTTCTCCAAACAAAATCACCACTGATGAACTCGAACTCAACCTGCTTTACAACAGGAAGTGGTTTGAACAAAACTGAACTTCAGTGTTAACCAGATCTAGAAAGCCTAGAGTCTGCTGCACAGAAAATGTAAGGAAATAGTCTTGTCAAAGTGCTGAATGAATGGTTTATTATCCTGATTCCTCTCTACATATGGCTCATCATACAAGCCAAACAACTGTATGATTCAAGTCAGAGTTAGAATACCCACCAATATCCAACTAATGCCCTCTTTGTAGTCCTAAAGATGTTTGAGTTAAAAATAAATATAGTTCTACTTTGAAAATCTGGCAATTTCTAATTCCAAACCCCAATTCCTAATAGTTAGGTATAGAAACTTTCTATTCATAGGAGATTTTTCTTCTGTGTTCATCTGTAGAACATCTCAACTCATTATAATATTGCTTTAATAAACAAAATTTAGCATCTCCCTGATTGGGAAGGCCCATGAAACCAAATAAATGATTAGAGAGAGGGGAAAAGAAACATTTTGTATTTCTTCACAAATAAATATACTCTTTAAGTTAACAATACATTTTCATACCTTATCAAATGCTTACTACAAACCAAATATACTGCTAAGCAGAGTGGAACAAAACACCATCCTTAGCCTAAAATAGATGTGTGTATAAAATGTCAATGAATTGATACAAGAATGGACAATTTTTTGATGAGCCAGATGATAAAAAGACTTCTCTATACACAAAATTTTTGTCATTTGAATAGTCCAAAAGAAGAAAGGCAATAATCCAGTTTGACAAACAAATCTATGGGAAGCTGTTTGAAGGAAGGGAATAAAGGGAACAAAAAGAAGATTTGGCAAATGCTGTGACCTTGATAAAACCATAAACAATTTAGCATGGAAGACACACAGTGTTTATGAAGAAAGGAGTAGAAAGGAACCAACTTTGAAGCTTCCTGTGAGCTAAATTTCAAAGTTGTAGATTCATCCTTTAGCCTAGATGATGACTGGACATTGAAAGATTTTAAGCAAAGAAGATGGATGAGATCCAGATAAACATTACATTCTTTTGGAAGCTGCCTTGGAAGACTGGCTCCTAAATTTTTTTTGGTTCTGCTGGTAATACTCCCATAGTAAATTATTTATTATAATTACTTATGATTTGAGCATATTTTGAGACATCAATCTTTGTTAATTTATATTATAGATACATTAAACACAAAACAAACAACAAAAAATTATTCTATAAATAGGAAGGAGAAGGGGTTGAGTATGGGTTGGAGAGCTAGCCCAAGAATTGCATGGAAGTATCAGGGAGGTAATAACCAGACCTGCAGATGGATGGAGAATGTCTCAGAGCACCTGTATAGACTGATGCAGAGTTCTTAATCCTAGTAAGAATTGAATAGTAAGGATGTAAGGATGAATAGTGAGTTATACACAAAACCAACAGAATGGAGAGTCAAAAACACTGATTAATTTTTGTTTCAATTATAAATAAATCAAATTATAAAACCTTTTGTGTATAAAACACACACTTCTTGCTTCCTCTAGATTGCAAATGCCAGTGAAAGTAAAGGTTCTGTCTATATTGATCACTGTTATAATACTAAGGTTGATTTTAGCACCTAATAGATCCAAAAAATACTATTTTAATGAATAAATATAAGAATACATGCTCCCTTTCAAAAATAATTCTGGAACCAATGTGGAGATGAACTATAAAAGAATAATTCAAAGTTTGCCTATTGAGTTATGCTCTGGAGAGGAGATGAAGTTCTCAACTAAGTGACAGTGGAAATAAAGAGGAGGGTTTTTTCAAAAAATATTTATAAGGTAAATTTAGATATTGGTTTACAATTGGAAATTGAAAATGAAGGTAAGAGAAAAGTCAAGAATAATACCTGAGTAACTATCTAGAAATAATGATGCTCCTATGCATTGAGCTAAAAACAAACAAACAAACAACAACTACAACAACAACAACAACAAAAAAAAAAACAGGAAGAAGAAACAGTTCTCAAAGCAAAAGAACTAGTAATTGACTTGGTTTAGGTGACTATGGCACACTCTAGTAAAGGTTCCCGATAGATTTACTGAAATCTCACAACAGTGTTTTGGCCTGGAATTTCGAATTTAGTTGATAATTCCAAAAAATAGACCACTCAGAAAGATAGTGTAGAATCTCATTGTTCAATGTGGTAGCTAATCACTACATTTGGGTACCTAATTTCAATTAATCAAATGACAATTTAATAAACACTAAAATTCAGTTACTCAGTCACACTAGCATATTTCAAGTTCTCAATAGCCATATGTTGCAAGCGGCTATCATATTGGACAATACTGAGAACATTTCCACTTCTATGGTCACATCTATGACATTGTTATCACCTATGACAAATCATCTGTTAAATTATAAATTCCAACATTTTAATGTCTGAGCAAGCATTCTATCCCTCTAGCTTTCTTCATTCCTTTACTTGCTGGTATATCTGTTTTGTTTTGTTTTAAGTTTCATATCATTTTCCCCTTCCCTATTTTCCTACTCTATAGTGATTCTTCTTATCATATGACCTCCTTTACAGTCTCATTCAGCCTGGACTCCATGGTCAATCATTCCTTTTCTAATACCTGCAATGTTCTCACACCCTAGTCCTTTTCCCAAAATGCCTGCAAGTTTTCAATATTGTTATCAATACCCAAACATACCTCTGCTCCCACACCTGGGTGCTGAGTACTGGCTGGAATAATCATAGGGCTCTGTATTTGCTGTCACCATAAAGCAATGGTCTTAGACCCCAGCAGGTCTTTAACCCTGCTAAGCACTGTTCCTGGCCAAATTCCTTTCCCATTTTCCTCAGTGGCTGTCATAAATCTTTGCACCTCTTCTTAAGTCTTTTACTCCACCACCAGGACCTATTTCAATAATGATCTTGCCTCCTAATTCCCTGAGAAAATCAAGGCCCCCAAGCAAGGTCTCCCTGAGCTTCTTGCTCCCTATTTTATACGTGGAGCAACTTTTATATGTGGAGCAACCTTTCTTCCCTTCCCACCAGACTCAGGGAAGGAAAATGCTTTATGTTTCTTCCAGGTTTATTCCTTTGTCTAGCAACCTAGTAAGATAATCCTTCACTTGGTCCTGTTATTTTCATAAGTTCTTTCTCTATTAGCATCTGTTCTAAAGCCTATAAACATTCTCATTTCTATCTCATATTAATAAATATCCTCCTGGCCCCTGTATTTCTCTTTGCTAGATGTTCTTTCTCATACTTTTTCTTTGAATCCAAGATTATTATATAATAGCCCACCCTTAACTCTATTCCTTTCCTCTCATTCATTAACTTCGGCTCCACTTATCAGTGACACACATAGGTAATACAGACTCTTCTTAACTCTTAGGCCCCCTAGTAAAGAATGAAAGGAGATGAAGGTGATTATCATATCACTTGATGTTTATACTATATGACCTTCTTAATGAGGTCTTCTAATCATTTAGCTTTCATAATCTACCCAGTATAAGGCAGTTTCTTATCCAGTTTACTCTCTCCTCCTACTTCTCCCATCATTTTTTCCTAGTCACCTTAAGGCACCAGTTTTTTTGTTTGTTTGTTTTGTTTTGTTTTGTTTTTTTAAGGCACCAGTTTTATTTTGACTTGCTCCTTCCTATGACTTTTCATTTTAATAATATCAATCAACCTGCCATCCCTTGAACAGTTAATGCCATTGTATGTTTTAGATGCTTACCCTTGTTCTTTTCTCCCCAGTGCTTCATTTACATTTTTTTCTGTTAAAGACCAGCTCAGGTATTAGCTTCTCCAAGAAGCCTGCCTTAACATCCTCAGGCTAAGCTGGAGGGCTAGCTCAAGGGTTTCCATAATACTGTGTGTATATTTTCATCTCCATACTCAATTTTCACATTTTTAATAGCTTTGCAATTATTTGTCTGTTTCTCTGATTAGGCCATTAGCTTCTTGAAGACAGGTGATGTTCTATGAATCTCTGCATCCTTATCACAGAAAAGAGAGTACCTCGGGTATAACAAGTGCCCACTGAAAGCTTGTGGAATGTTTGAAATTAATTTAACAAAGTGGAATAGTTTAGTAATAATGGAAAGCTACTAGAAATTTTTGCAGGGTGGAGTTAAAGGATTTAACAAATATTTTATGACATTAAATCTGGAAGTATATGAAACAAAGATTTGAATGAAAAAGATTCAGAAAAGCAGCATCAGAGGCAGGAGATCCTGGGAGGAGAGAGAGTAATGCCACAAAGGACAAGAGGCAAGAGATTTCCAAGGATTAAGAAATAGTCAGCAATATTCCTGTAACAAGACTAGAAAAGGACAGGCAGAAAACAGATGTGATAGACTGAATAATGGCTCCCCAAAGAGCCCATGCCCTAAGCCCCAAAATCTGTGACTATGTTACCCTACACAGCCAAAGGGACTTTGTGTGTGTGATTAAGATGAGGAGATGAGGAGATCATCCTTGATTACTCCGGTGGATCCAATGCCATTATAAAGATCCTTGTAAGAGGAAGCCAAGGGGATCACAGTGAGAGGCAATATGTGACATTAGAAGTCACAGGGATGCAGGGCTGCAAGGAAAGGAATGTAGGCAGTCTCTAGAAGATGAAAAAAAGTGAGCAAAGAATTCACCCCTCCAGTCTCCAGAAGGAACACAGTCCTGGCAACTGAGTTTAAGACTTCTGAACCCCAGAACTCCAAGAGGATATATTCATGTTGCTTTAAGCCACTGTTTTGCAACATTTTGTTATAATAGCAATAAAAAACCAATACACATACCCTGAGAAAGTAAAAAGGGTTAAGTCATAAGGGGAGAGACAGCATGTGTAAATCACAGGAGTGAAAAAACCTCTTAGTGAATGAAATAAAAAATAAGATAAACATTTGGGAAGACAAATCCTAGAGCCTTTTCCTCACAGCAGAGACTTAGATATGTCCAAGGGAAGAAAAGGAAAGCGGAGATGGAATTATCAAAGATTTGGAAGAGAAACAGTGTGTGTGAAGGAATGAATTGCTAATGGAAAGAGAAAAAAGCACTGTAATGTGCACACCTACCACATGCTTACTTTGTGGCAGCCACTGACAGTCATGGCCCTTCCCACTTCAGAGAAGCATTTCAATAAGTCCTTAGAGTTAGCTGTTTACTTTATGAGAAAATTATGACAGGAAGATTAAATAATTTGCCCAGGCTATACACATCGTAAATTGTGTGGTAAGATTGATAACAAAGGTCCATGCTCTTAACTCCCCAAAAGACAGGAAAGGTTAGCCCTGCTGTCAAGCACTGACTCCTGTCCTTTGGGTTGGGAGGGGAAGAAGCAAAAATGGGTGAAGAATTAGATGTGCTTTGGATATAAAAAAAAGAAGATGAAAATGTACTTAATAAAATGGGAAAAAAATTTATGAGCTAACTTTTGAAGTGTGAGTGAGGTCAAGATAAAAATATTTTCCCACTGAATCACAATATTCAATCAACTCTCTATTTTTATACAGTTCTTACAATTGCTGAATGGTCAAGAGTTTCAGTTCAACCAAATTTTCAAGTTTTTTCCTTAAAAGAGAAAAAAAAAGGTAAGACACAAAGTTAACACAACAGTGTTCAGGGTGAGTCTAAGTCAAAATAAATTACATTTCTAGTGAGTTTCAAAAGTACAAGCTATTTTCCCACATCTGCAAGCAATAGATTTTACTCAGTGTGAGAAAATCCAACCTACTTAGAAGAACACAGTGTAAATTGACTTATCTGAATGGTATTTTGTGCTTCTAATTTGGGAAGTTTCTTGGTTTAACAATTTGTCTGCATCCAAAAAAGGAAAAGACTAACTACAGTAAGAATTGCTTAAGTACAGAGAATTGATATGCAAATAATTTCAGTAAGAATATTTTTAAATGTTTAAAATCTACACTTTCTTAAATATCCACATATAATTCTAAATTTTAAATAATTAGATTAGATTCATTTAACATATATGAAGTGGTTGGATTTGGACTAATTCTTGAAGACGATTTAAAATGTAGATCAATGACAAAGATAATGTAAGTTGGGAAAACATTTCAAATGAATAGGCCAATTTGAGCAGTTGTATAGAAGTAATAACAAGTAAGACAGATTAAGGACCTCAAGAAAACTGTTCTATAACAGAATCAGAATTTGTACTGAATTAGAAAGAAGAGAATTATCCTTTGAAGACGTGAAATTATGATATAGACAACAAATATAAAAAGATGCCCTAAAGTTTATAGGAAAAGGAAAAAGTTTAACATTATAACATAAATGGAGGATGGAGAACAGAAGTTCAAGTTAAGAATGACAGGTGCTCCTGTAGGAAAATGGAGTAAGTGAACCAGAAATAATATCCAAAGCTTTAATGAAGAAAACGTTGCTGAGTTTTAAAAAATTACCTAAGCATATAGATGAAGATGTTTTATTATATTCTGAGGGGAAAGACAATGAAAAAGACCCTCAAATTAGATGCAGCCTGGAAAAACAGCCTATTTAATAATACTAAAAGTATACTTCTATACGTTTATGCAGAAACTGAATTTTCAAAAAAAAAAATAAATGAGGAGCTATTTAAAGAATAAACTCCAGATCTCCACAAGCAGCTTTCAAAATTCAGGCAATAACAGAGAAAGCTTTAGCACAAACATAGGGTTGCTTTTTTGTTTTTTTTTTTTTTAGAATTTTTTTATTTGACAGAGAGAGAGAGACAGCGAGAGAGGGAACACAAGCAGGGGGAGTGGGAGAGGGAGAAGCAGGCTTCCACTGAGCGGAGCCCGATGAAGGGCTCCATTCCAGGATCCTGGGATCATGACCTGAGCTGAAGGCAGACGACTGAGCCACCCAGGTGCCCCCAAACATAGGGTTTTGAATGCACGTAATTGTATTCACCCAGCCAGACTGGAGTTTACCTCAGACAACAAAATTTCAGATACTTAAGGACTCTGAAAATATATCTCTTCTGTAACTTCTTGAATAAAACAAAACAAAAGTTTTACCCCAACCACACAAGAATTGCATTACCATTTATACAGCCCTTCCTGAAGTAACTGTGTTTGTAGATGTTATTTCTCACTCATCCTCTCAAGCTTAAGTGCTAGATTCATGTTTGGTCAAAGGTTATATGATCACATTCAAGTTTGGTCAAAGGTTATATGATCACTACTGGTTCTAGATCACTATCTGCTGACATGGATGTTTGCTCAAATCTATTGTCAGAGAGTATTTTATACCCAGCCCTAACCGAAGCTCTGTTTATGTGAAGTGCTCTAATTTCTATTGCTTCTAATCTGACTGTCTTCTACTCCGTCTTACTTTAGCCATAGGCTTTCTGCTGCTATTAGTGGCAGGGCTGAGTCTGTGGTGGTGGTGTTAGGGGTCAGGACTTTTCTAGGTCAAGTCCTTTGTACTCCTACAGCACCTGTCTTCCTTCACCAAAGATGTTATAAGAGTACAACTAACTGCCTGTTAAATGTCTCCTATTGCTCCTACCACACTCACACAATCTTTACAAGTCTGTGCCGAGAAGAGCCCTTGAAATACAGAACATATTTAAAAAATTTTAATACTTGTATGAAAAGCAGCTGTTAACTAGATGGTATTTGATTTTTCTTTTTAGTTGACAGAGACTTCAATAACTCATGTGTGATATGACAGAATTTGTGCCTCCGTCGCTCCTAAAATATGTATCTAACAATGTCCTGATTAGTGGACACAATTGCAGCCAATTTGTTACTAGCATTTACTTACACAGAAATCTTTTTCCTTTTACTGAAAAATACTTTAGTCCTAATATAATTAGGCCCCCAATAGCACTCAGGTTTTGTAGTTTAAAAGTTTTGATAACTTAGTCAATACTGACCATGTTAAATGCAGGCACACAATTAATATACCATATTCAGGGAAACTGAGAAAGTAGCCAGAGACAGGGGCATGCAGGAGCTGGTTCATGGCATACATTAAAAGCAAAAATAACAAATACTTCAAACTCACCATTTTCTCATTTTTTTAAATGATATTGTGATTACCTATGCTCTTGAGTTCATTTACATTCATTGTAACTGTAGACACACACACATAATGGTGTACTGCTAGGCATATCTTCTAGCTCTTCATTGCTGCCCACCCTTACCCATATATCCATATGTCCATCACTCATATGTTGGGTTGCACCATATTAACTTGAAGTTTTCCATATTTTTTGTCAATATGGTGATTCACAACAAGGTCTTAATTCCCTAGATATAAGAGGAAAGCTTCCCTTTACTTGTTCACTTCCATTGAATGGAATGAACAACAGATTCTAAGCCTTCTGCTACACAGGCATCATTAAGGATGCAAAAGTTTGGAATTCCTTTCAGCAAAGAGGACCAAATTATTTTAGTGTAAAGATCAGGATAGTTTAAGCTTCTGATTCTTCCTCGTGGGGACTATTCAAACTGATGTGGGACCATGAGTAAATGGTCAAAAAAGAATTCTTGAGGGGACCTGGGTGTCTCAGTTGGTTAAGCGTCTGCCTTCTGGTCAGGTCATGATCTCAGGACCCTGGGATGGAACCCCGTATCCGGTTCCCACTCAGTGTGGAGTCTGCTTCTCCCTCTCCCAATGCTCCACCTCCCCCACCCTTGCTTGTGCTCTCTCTCAAATAAATAAAATGAAATAAAATAAAATAAAATAGAATAGAATTCTTGTGATTTTTTGATGCAAAAATATGCTTTTATTATAGCAGTGGGACAGGACCCGTGGGCCGGAAGAGTGACACTTTGTTTGTATGAAGCTGGTGGTTAGATGCTTAGTGTTCAAGGAGAGGGGACATGCAGGGAGTATTAGATCATAAATGTTTTCTTCAAATTTCTACTCATAAAACTACTTTTGCAAGATTTCTCTTATTATTCAACTAGCTATTAACAATCAGTGAGATGTACAGGCAGACATGAGACCTTTTAAGAATGCAGCAATCAGGATGTATTTGATTCTTATTGGAAGTATGCAAGTGATAGCTCAGCCTTCTGGACTGAATATTTTTCTGCTTCTATCCCTGATCACAAACTACCACCATTTTCTGGATGTCTGATTCTTCCATGAGCTGAGATTTCCTGGTTAGTCTGAGAGTTAGAAGAGGAAAACCACAATAAAAAAAATGGAGAACAATTAGAAGAAAGGGAACATAACTGGAAAGGATGCAACAGGAGCATACCTATCTGATTTGAAAGAACAGCAAATTAGAAAATGTAAAGGAAAAAGGAAACTGGGAAAGAAGCATATATTTTTTAAACATACGCATACCTTCAATATGAAATCACTGGATTTTCCACAAGAGTTTTGGGTGCATCATTCCTATTTAAGCCACTACTTTCTTTCACCAAAGCTTTATCTTGTTATAGGAGACTTTTCTTATCTCTAATTTTTTATAGAAATGAAGCACTTCTTAGCTCATATGCTTATTTTATCTAAACTTTTGTTTACCTAACTTATCTTTCTCCTGACGGGTTTTTTTTCCTTCAAGTTTCTCAGAATTCTCAGAATTTTCTAATGTATCAAACAGATTCTTGCGTAATTTAGTCTGAAATCTGGATAATTCCCATCCTGTCCTTGCTCATCACAGAATGAATAAAAAGTAGCATTTCACTATTTCTTGTAAGCTAATTAAGAGACTCTGAAATGAAGACAAATTGGGTTAAATAAAAAGAAGGACGTGCCACAGATACATATAAGTTCCTCATACCTTTAATAAATAATTTTAAAATGAAAGTTCTGTCTTGGATTTCCTATAGTTGGTTGGCTACGCCCGTAGCATACTTTAATCTTGAAGGCATTTTCTGCAAGCACAAACTGAGGCCATGATATGGAATTCTCCCTACCTGTCATCTCTCTACAGGAATATTTATGTACACTCGAGTCAGTGCTATTGGACTTTTTCCATGTCACTATTCTTGCATTTTCCCTTCTCTCCAACTTCTGCAAGCAACAGCCTGTACATTGGATATGTGCTTTGCTATGTATAATTCCATAAGCAACATGGTTTAGATCTTGATAAATGGAGGATCCTGCCAAGATTGCATGCATGTCTTCCATCCTCAATTAAATTTTAATTTACTGAGAACCAACTACACATTCAGTAGTAGCACTAGCCGTGCCAGGATAATATTAATAAGATGCCATCTTTACTTTCATGGTGACTCAAATTACATAAGGGGAGAGACAATTATATTGCAAAACAGAATCCTTTATGTAAAGCTGAACTATTCAGCAAAGAAAGAAAGTCTTATTGGATTTTTTTTTAAAGATTTTATTTACTTATTTGACAGACAGAGATCACAAATAGAGAGGCAGGCAGAGAGAGACGGAGGAGGAAGCAGGCTCTCCACCGAGCAGAGAGCCCGACTTGGGGCTTGATCCCAGGACCCTGAGATCACGACCTGAGCTGAAGGCAGAGGCCCCAACCCACTGGATCTTAAAGTCAACACAAAACTATGTAAAAAAATAAAGTTTTCCATTACAGTAGGTGGTCAGTGGGACAGTGAAGAGAACTATTAAGAAGAAGAAGAAGGAGGAGGAGGAGGAGGAGGAGGAGGAGAAAAGAGACTTAGACATCATGATTTGGTCACATGAAGCTATGAGTCCTCTGCTGTGTGGGTTAAAAGGATGTATAAAAGCGAAGAATCCAAAGTAATTCTTCCCAAGTACCTCTGGTTGCCAAATGCCAACAGTAGGGAACATGCAAAACTGAAAGAGGTACAATAAATAGAAAGGAACATGAGAAATAAGAAGTAGTGCAAAATGTCAAAGCTTACTGCTCTATCCTGGGAAGGGGTGAGATTAGGTAAATAAGTCTGGAAAACAAGGCAAAAAAAAAAAAAAAGGCATTTCTGTGTCATCAAAGACTGCTCTATTTTCATTACAATGTTAACAAAAACTAAAACACTTAAATGCTATGTCTTCAGATCTTGGCAGTCCCACCTTAATGTAAGAAAAAAAGCCAGTGGACTGGAAATCTAATCTTTCTCTTTTCCTCTTCAGGGCCTATGGTGTTCTCTTTAAAGGAAAATTTACTCTGATCACTTTTCAAAATGTTTATAGTCATTAATGGAATGACTTCATAAAGACTTGGAGGAAACCAGAATCTTGAGCCAAAAATATAGTTATATGCTTTGATGGCATTTGATGAAAGTATTTTTTAATTCTTTTAATTAATTAATTAATTTTTGAGAGACAGAGTGAGAGAGCAAGCACAAGAAGGGAGAGGGGCAGAGGGAGAAGTGGACTCCCTGCTTAGCAGGGAGTCTGATGTGGGACTCCATCCCAGGACCTTGGGATCATGACCTGAGCCAAAGGCAAAAGCATAACCAACTGAGCCACCCAGGTGCCCTGATTAAAGTTTTATAAGCTCAACATTTTGTTAGGTACAGGTAACTTTAACATAAAGATACACAAAAGTAAAATAAAGGATATGTATGTCATATGTTTTATTGATCACTGCCTTTTCATAATTATTCAACTTTCAAAAATCAATTCTCCCTGAAATAAAAAATATCACTTTCTAAGATCTTAGAAATTCTTCACTTTCCTTTACATCAGCTTCGATAGATTACTCTTATATTAGTTTGTTTAATCACACTAATTACTATATGTTTTGACTGAGCAAGAGTAAACATACTAGGAAATTTACCAATTCTTTTACTATAGTAAAAGTAAGTCAGCAGGAGAGAAGAAAATTAGTGAAACTTAGCTAATCACGAATTTCACATGGAAATAGCAATCATACCAGATAATTTTTACCAAATGAGCATTCACTATGGGCCAAATACACTGCCTTGATTAGTCTGCTCAGTGACCATTTGATGAAGGTATTATTGGTGCATTTTATACACAGGAAGATTGTTAAGTTGTTCAAAGTCACATTCAGTAAATGACAGAGCCAAAGTTCAGAAGCAGGTCTGTCTGATTTACTGCTAACTTTAAGTAAAAATGTATTTGTTCTTTTCCTCTTCCTTTTGTTTTTATTCTCATGGAATATTATTTTCATTTCTATCTTGAGTATAAATTGTGTTTATTTCTTCAGAGTAAGAAAAATAAGTCAAAATTATTATAAAACCAATGGTCAGCAACACATACTCTTGGGTTAATTTTTTTTTATCAGTCTAACTGACAATACTGATAATTTATTACTGTTTTCAGGTTTAAATATATCAACCTTGCTGTAACGAACTAAATAAAAAATCTTTCCTAGAATTAATTGTGCACTGAGTTTTGGCAAATTTCATTCTTTCACTTCCAATATAATGTTAGAAAAGTTTGATTTAGTTAAATTTAAGGAATCAGAAGAAATTCAAGAATCATTTAAAGAAACCTTTAACATGTCTATGTAATCAGAAAAATACTGCATGGAGCACTGGGTGTTACATGTAAACGATAAATCTTGGAACACTACATCAAAAACTAATGATGTATAGTGACTAACATAACACAATAAAAATTTTAAAAATATATATTTTTATTAAAAATGAGAAGAAAAGCTTAATGTTATCCCTTATCTACCCCTAAACATACCAAGAGAAAACATAAGGTATTACTACATATAAAATATTACCATTTCTTAAACTGGAGCTCCAGTAATGGGCAGGACTTCTATTGTTTTGATGTTTAATTAGTAAAAACCAAGTGTTAGTGAGAATTTAGTCTGCAATCACATAGCCATAACTCTACTTAGAAGACAATTTGAACTTTGAAAGAGATGAGATTCACAATAAATAGAACTTTCTCTGCAAGTTCAATTTCTGACTGTAACATCCCCAAAGAATAAGAGAAAAAGTGAATAACCTCTAACAGCAATTTTTTGTTCTTAAATAGTATTCTTAATGGAATGAATTAATTTAGGAAGACTGTTTATACAATTTTCACATGCTATTTAGTCAGCAAAAAAAAAAAAAAAAAAATGCTGGAAGTAGTGAATATTCAAATTTCTACTTTGATTCAGGATATAGGCCCTAACTGAGATATGAAGGTCTTTCATTAGTCATTTCCCTCTCTCAAAGATGTGGGCGATATTTTGGAAATTAGCTAACAAAATTTTGGGGAAAATGTATGATTCATACACAAATTTTCTTAAATCATAGTTTTCTTACATACTTTAAAATGAAGAAAACAATATCAGCTTAATAATCCCATTTTGTTTTCATGCTACATTAAGTTAATGGACGAGATAGTAGAAAAAAATCAACATTAGATAAGGTTGTTTTTCCTAAGTGTTAGCAGAAGAGACCAATATGATAAATAAGAGAATAACACAGCATTCTTTCAGATGCTTTTGAAATGTGTGCCAGCTACTCACTTTCAAATATAGGGGGGAAATGTGTTACTTTTTTAGGCATTTTATTTTTAAGACTTAAGAAGTTTTAGTTCTTAGATGTTATAGATATCCCTACATTCTGGATAGGAGTGTGATTTGTCATAACGTCATAGAAAGCCAAAATGAATAATTCAAATTCAAAATTAGAAAATTACATAATAGTTATAAGCCTAACAAAATGTGTACAGGACTTGAAAACTACAATGCTGATGAAAGAAATCAAGTAAGCTGTAAGTAAATGGAGAGACATATCTGCTTGCAGATTGAAAAACTCAACATAGTAAAGATGTCAATTCTCTCCAAATTACAAGTTTAATGTAATTCTTAACAAAATCACAAGCTGTTTTGTATATATAAGCAAATTATTCTAAAATTTATATGGAAAGGTCAAAAAACTGGAATACCTAAATAATTTTGAAAAAGCAGAAGTATCTGACTACTCAATTTCAAGACATTATATAACTGTGATAATTAAATTGTGTGGTATTGGTAGAGAATTGACACATAGATCAATGAAGTAATGCAGAGAACCTAAAAAAAGATCCTCAAAAATATGCCCAACTGATTTTTGACAATTGTTCAAAAGCGATTTAATAGAGGAAAGATAGTCTTTCAACAGATGGTGCTGGAGTAACTGGACATCCATAGGCCAATAAGTGAATCTTAACCTAAATCTCATGTTTCATATAAAATTAACTCAAAATTGGTGATGAATTAAACTAAATGAAAACTATAACCCTTTTAGGAAAAACTTTGGGGAAACTCTTCTGGATCTAGGTCTAGGCAAAAGATTATTGTTGTTACTATTATTATTGAAGTATAGTTGATGTATGATGTTACACAATGTATGTATATACAATGTCAGGTGTACAACATAGTGATTGGACAACTCTACATAAAAAGATTTTTAAACTTAACAGGAAAAGCATGATCCATTTGAAGAAAAATTGATACACTTGTCATTACTAAAATTTAAAATTTTGCTCTGAGAAAGACCCTGTTAAGAAGGTGAAGAGAGAACATAGTAGGAAAAAAAAAAAAAAACCTGCAAACCATGTATCTGACAAAGGACTAGTATCTGAAATACATGAAGTCTCAAATCTCAGCAATGAAAAAACAAATAATCAAACTGAAAAATAGGCAAAAGACATTCTGAAGAAACACTTCAGCAAAAAGGATATATAGATGGCAAATGAATACATAAAAAGATATTCAACATCATTAGCCATCAAGGAAATGTAATTAAAACCTCAATGAGATATTACTACACACCTATCAGAATGGCTAAAATAAAAAACAATGGAACACCAAAGGCTGACAGGGTTGCAGAAAAGCTGGATTGTTCATACATTGATGATGGGATGTAGAATGATAAAGCCACTCTGGAAACCATTTGGCAGTTGTTTATAGATTTTGTATGCAACTGTCATACGATCTAGCAATTGCCATCCTGGCTTTCTATCTTAGAAAAGTAAAATGTTGTGCTCACACAAAAACATGTACATGAATGTTCACAGCAACTTTATTCATAATAGTGAGAAACTAGAAATAATCTAGTGTCCCTCAGCAGTGACTATTTAAACAAATGTGATACATCCATACCACGGAATATTCACCAATACTCAGCAATAAAAAAAGAACAAACTATTGATACATGCAACACTTTGAATGGATCTCCAAAGAATAATGTTAAGTGAAATAGACAGTAACAAATGGCTACATATGATATGACTCCATATAGATAGTCTTCTTGAAATGAGAAAATCATAGGAATAGAGAAAAAAACTGGTGGTTCCCAGGGTTTAAAGATGGGACAGACAGGAAGAAAGGGAGAGTAAACAAATGGATATGGTTATAAAAGGACAATATGTGTTGAGAAAAATGTTCTGAATCTTGATGAATCAATGCCAGCACACTGGTTGTGAAATTATACTAGTGTTTATAAAATGCTACCATTATGGGAAACCAGGTAGAGGGCACATGGAATGTCTCCATTTTTCTTTTTTTTTATGAACCACATGAAAATCCAAAATTGCCTCAAACTTTAAAATTTAATTAAAAGTAAATAAACCAATTAAATTTGAACATTAAAAACAACATAACTTTGAAAATTTAAAACAATCATGCTTCTTTTTTCTTCTTTTTAAAGTTTTCTTTTAATTCTAGTTAGTTAACATACAATGTTATATTAGTCTCAGGTATACAATATAGTCCTTCTAAATAACTTATGTGTCAAAAAACAACACCACAGTGAAAACTAGACAGTATAACTAAATAATAAGGATATATACTTATTATTAAAATTTGTTGAATATAATTACAGATGTAATTAGAGTGAAAATTATGGTATCACATTACAGCCCTCAAATGGCACCTCTGAAAGACTTAATGAAGGAAACATTTCCTAGGAGCAGAACTCCAGGATCCAACATCTGGTTGTCCACTTGTGTGGAAGGAAACATAGTCTGAGGTATAGACCAATCCTGTTTCAGGGTCAGAGACTTGGAAAGCACAAGAATAAAATATGGGCAATAAAAGGTATGTATTATATCTTTCTAAATGCATGCAGAGTGTGAAGATCTTTGTGTCTACTGCAAATGAGATTCTCTGTTATGATGAGAAGATTATCTATTTCCTGAATCATGTTATGGAAGCTTCTTTTACTCAATGAATTCATGTACAAAGAGGCTTTGGTAGCAAGGATTGAATTATGCATGGGCTCAATAATAAGGAGTTTCTCTCATCAAAGCTGATTTGGCTACTATTGCTGCTGAGTGCCCAATCTGCTGAGAAGCAGAGGCTAATGCTGCGTAACCGTCCCCTTGGGGGGAATGGCTGGCCACCTGGTGGGAGTTTAATTGTAATGGTTCACTTCTATCATACTACAAGCAGCAATTTATCCTCATAGGAATATACAGATATTTTAAGTCAGATTTTCTTTCCTTACCAGAAGGTTTTCTCTCAGCACGACCATCTATGTACTTACACAATGTCTCATCTATCCATTGCCAAGTTACTTCACAAAACAATTGCCTTTGCACAAAGACATGAAAAGTAAAAGAGATGAGGCAATGGTCTTGTGCTCATTGAATTCACTAGTCTTAACCACAAGTTAAAAAAAATGACTCACTGAATAGTAAATACCATCTGAAGACTCAATTATGGCACAAATTGAGAAATGAAAGTATTTGAGGTTAGAATGCTATCCTTGAAAATGCAGTATATACAGTCAACAGCAAATATATATAATGCCAAATCCCCCACAGCCAGAGGTACTGGTCTGTGAACCATGGAGTAACCAATCTTCTTTTGCCATAGACTTGGGATCCGTTATTTGGGTAGTCCTGGTGCCCAGGAAGAAATGAGAAAATATATTCATACATCTGTTAAATTGGATGCTAATGCTGCTCTGGCCATTTGAGGCTTTTCATGCCTCTGTAAATTGTCTTCCAAGAGGCAAAGAAAAGGATAGATGTACTGTTGAGTTGATTGATACCAATTGCAAATAAGAAATTGTATTAAGGGAAAAAAAGACGATCTCTGAAACCCAGGGAATTTATTGCCCCCCCCATAGTCCTTTGAGTGTATTTCACAGTCAGTAAAAAACTGGGGCAACACAATGAAGATAGGATCATCAAACATTTAAATCCAGTTTAATTGAAATTTTGGGACACAACATTAGATAAAGAACTCCACCTGGCCAAGGTGTTGACAGATGGTAAGGGGGGCATGGTGATGGAAGTATAAGTCTCAACTCATACCTCACAAATAGCCATAGGAGTGGGTCTAAAACATCTCTATTTTCTGAAGCTCCTTACTTGATTTTTTCCTCCCTTTCTTTCCCTGCTAATTTATGTGAAGAGCTTTGATGGTGACTAGCATTTTAGATTTCAGGTTGGAGTATACTAGAGTATATCTAAACTGGCATCAGTTAGTATAATAGATATGGCTTTGTCCCCTACTTCTGCATAACTCCACCAGGCATTCTTCCTACATCTGCCCTCCATATCTCTCTTTCGGTCTTACTGTACTAACGGTTTATGTGCTTGAAATCCCTAGGGTATTACCCACTCCTCACTGGTTTCCTTAACCCATCTCTATCTCTATAAGTGGTCCCTTATTAACTCTCTTGAAAGATCCCAGTGCCCATCTACTTCTTACCATGATCCCAAATAGTAAAGAAAACATGAGTTTTAGATATGCAGTCTAATGAGTTTTTTAATACTTTATTCTGATTTAGAATTACCCAGCTGGTGGTAGCACAACTGGACAAAAATGGGTCTCTCCCATAAGGACAGGGTCTTTGCTACATAGTACAAGAACAGACCTGTGTTAAGTGTCCTACACTTGACCAAAAAAGTCAATTCTGTAGACACCTCATCACATGGAAAAATTGTCAGACATGTGGAGGCCCAGGGTGCCTAGGTGGTTCAGTCAGTTAAGCATCTAACTCTTGATTTTGGCTCAGGTCATGATCTCAGATTGTGAGATCTGGCTCTTCACTGGGCTCTGTGCGGATGGTGGAGCCTACCTGGGATTCTCTCCCTCTCCCTCTGGTCCTACCCTGCCCACCCTGCTCATGTATGTACTCTCTCTCTCACTTCCTCCAAAAAAAAAAAAAAAAAAGAAAAAGAAAAGAAAGGAAGGAAGGAAGGAAGAAATGTGGAGGCCCTGCCATATGCAGAGTATACCAAGAAATCCTCTAAAGCAGTGATGAAAAGAGAACATAAAATAGAAACTTCCCAAAGGATATGAAAAAGCAATTCACAGAAGAGGAAACTCAAATTGTCAGTCATATAATTCCTAGCCCAAATGGACATTCAATATGCTATTTCTTTTTATGAGATCACATTATTAAAGTTAGTTTTCTATTTGGTGTCATTCTGAATATTCTGTCATTGATCAAAGAAATCAGAGATAAGCTATAAGTCAGTTCCAAACTTTATTCTATAAAGGCTTAAATTTTTGTCCTCTTAGTTCAGGACCATCATTCCACTATTTCAGACTGTTATCCTGTCTTAACAATAGGACTTGCCCTATGCCAAGCAGTTATCTAAGTTATTCACATGTGAGAACTAATTTCATTTTTACAACTATCCTGTGAAGTCCAAATTATTATTATTCCCATTGACAGATGAGCAAACTGCGTGTCCAAGATCAACTGGTGATTTAAGCTAAGATAGTAGGTCTCATGGTCCAGGGTCTTAACTACATTATGTTGTCTCTAATTTGCAATTTGTTCCTGGCTTGAGCAGCATTTAGTCTATTTTAATCACCTTTTCCCACTTGTTTTGAGGAGCATAAACACTGCCTCCTTCAAGTACGGGGAAAATACAAAGTTGCTGATGGAAAATGTAAACTATGGTCTAATCTAGTGTGGATACCATGAAGAAAAATAGCAGATATTAGATTAATATATTTAATTGAAAAACAACAGATATAATCATTTAAAGCCAGCATTCCCTTCCGTCTTTGAGTTTCCCCAGTACTTGGGAAAGATTTAGAAAGACTTAACGGCAATGGGAGGGGAAATTTCAGGTTGGAATGAGAGCTCCGATCTAGCTACCTATTTAAGGAGGCAGAAACTGTGGCCTGCACAGGATTTCCTAGGGAGATGAGTAATGCAGACCAATGAAGGAGCACTAGCACTCAACACTGAATACACCAAACCGGTAAGAGGATTTCGGCAGGAAACCAGGACCACAGGAATGCAGAGTTTCTCTTCTGAACAAAAGATGATTATACCTTAAGTACAAAAAGTCAAAGGTCCTAAATGCTAGTACTTCACTTGGAAAACACTTTTCTCTCTCTTTAAAATATTCACAAGCTCTATTAAAATCGGCAAAGGAGGGAGAAATTATGGAAAGAAGAAACACAAAATTGGGGCACCTGGGTGGCTCAGTGGGTTAAGCCTCTGCCTTTGGCTCAGGTCATGATCTCAGGGTCCTGGGATCAAGCCCCGCATTGGGCTCTCTGCTCAGTGGGGAGCCTGCTTCCCCCTCTCTCTCTCCCTGCCTCTCTGTCTACTTGTGATCTCTCTCTCTGTCAAATAAATAAATAAATAAATCTTTTTTAAAAAAAGAAAGAAAAGAAACACAAAATTGTAGACTGCAGCTACTTTTTAAAGGTATGTGGGAAAATTTTCCAGTGAAGATAGAAAAATCCTCCAGTAAAATATAAGTTCCGTAAGGGCCTTATTTATCTCATTCTTTATTTCTGTCCTTCTGTCCTCATTGCCTAGGACATTGTCTGGCCTCAGGAGATGCTCAATAAATATTTATTGGATAATTTAATAACTAATTAATTAACAAATAAATGAACTAATGTTGACAGACCAAGACACACAAAATATTTCTATTTCTTTCTCATGCATAAATCCTAGCCATTTTTGGTTTAATTATCAGGATTATGTGAATAAAGATCATATTTTGACCCTAATGATCAGTCTGATCTCAGCTAATTAAAATGTTTTCAGAGATGCCAGACTTCTGTTTTCTTGTTTTCTTGCCGAGAGTCCTGTTGTTTCTTTCTCCAAGCCCAATGCATATACCTTCTTTTTGCCTCATCAATCTTAGGCCTATTTTAGTTTAAACCTAAGCATTTCACAAACAGAACTCTCTTTCTCTCTCTCTTTCACCACCTACTAATTAATGAAGACTGGACTCTTAGTCATTTCAGAGAAAAAGTAATCATCAATCAATTCACAGATGCATGTGTTTATTTGTTGAAATCTCTGGTTTCTCCTGCCAAGGCCTCCACTCTACCAAATGCCTCTTTCAGCTCACCCTGTTCAGAGAGAGCGAGAAAGCCTGCAGGAGCCAATGAGCACTTAAGAAGTCATTCATCTGCCCATGTAAATGAGAAACTGAAGGCTTTCAGAGCAGTCATTGAAAACACTTTGGAGTCAGCACATAAATACATCTGAAACTGTCTTCTCTATACCCCAAAGCCACAGATTCAAAGCATATACTAATATACCAAAGCTGTATACTAGAGCTCGTTTGTAGTATTATAATAAGCAATGTGTTGACTATTCTTCCTATCAGCGGTGTGCTGGCAAGCCAAAAGTAAGCCCACCGAGTAAGGACTCATTCATTTTTGTTAATGCAGCTTCTAATAAGATAGTAAATGAGTTAATGTGGCCATTATAAGTGGTATAGTACCTGGAAAAGAGCAGCACTCCAGGAATAGGGATTTTCTCTTCCTCCTTTCCCTCTCCCATTTAAATATAACAAAAATCCCTGCTTAAATTTTAAAATTAATTATATATGATTGACATTGAAAATCAATGTTTTTGTTCCTTTTGATTTTCTTTTTGGTTTGGGGAGCCAAATTTATTAACAGAATTAAATTAATATAGGCTGGTTAAATGTTATCTGGATATTAAGACAAATGTCCTACTTAATTATACTGTTTGAATGGGAGAAGGAAAAGGATATTAATTTGTCATCCTTTCTTCCCAGCTAACATGCATTAATTTTAAATTTACACTAACAACTCCAACATCTACTGGCATTGCATCATCTCTAGTAAATTTTTTTTCTATTTATTTTCCTTCAGATTTTCCATACCTTTGCTTAGGTCTCTGTCTCCAATGATCTGAAACCTGACAGCTGTCTCTATTTTCCATTTAAAAAGGCATGGGGACCTGAGGTATAATTCCAGTCTCCAACATATAATTAACAACCCTCTTCTACAGACTAGATACTGAACAGACTTACATTTCATGATTTTTAAAAAGACTTCTAGGCACTCTATCATCTGTATGATTTTTGCGAGAATGTTTATTCTTTTGACTCTTTTACTAATTAACCAGTATTTATTTATAAGCCTCAGAAAGATTGAGTAAGTCTTTAACTACTGGTCTTCTTTCCTTAACACGGGCATTAGGCCAAAGGTTATGTAGGACTTTGAGAAGGATATGTGGAAAGTGTAGAAACTGGATAGAAGAAGCGGCTTGAATGATTCCAACATTCCTTAATAAGATACTATAAGACATTTTTGTTAAACTGAGCTCATGTCTCCATTTCTTGATCTCAATGTCTGTACACAAGATGTCTAAACCATCATACTCCAAGCCATATTTCCCTGAAGTAAAACACTACTATGTAACATCTGGAGGAAAACTTGGAAGAGCATGATACAAAATTAAAATTCCACCAGGGAATATGCCGAAGAGCACTAAAAGTTCTGCACTTCAAAGTTTCCTCCTGTTTCTTCCGGTTTTGTAATCTTAGAGGCTATCTGCATATAAACACGGCACACACAAAGGCCTTGAGTCAATTTCTTCCCAGGGAAATCAGTTTTTCTTTTTCTTTCTTACTTTCTTTCAGATTATTTATTTATTTATCCATTTGAGAGAGAGAGAGAGAGAGAGAGAATGAGCAAGAGCACAAGCAGAGGGGAGGGTCCAAGGGAGAGGGAGCAGCAGACTCCCTGCTGAGCAGGGAGCCAGATGGGACCCCAGGATCTTGACGGGAGCCAAAGGCAGATGCCTAAGGACTAAGCCACCCAAGTGTTCCCTCAGGGAAAAAAGTTTCAATTAAATGTCCATTAAACAGAAATCCTGCCAATTCATCCTTTTCTTCCTCCTTTTTCAAGAGAGTGGTTGTGGTGAAATCCTAGATCGGAACAGAAGTAACTTGAAGCAGAATCTACACTAGCACTTATTTTTAACCTTTATACTTAGAAAACAGTTTCAGATAAAAGTTAGCCATAAAAGAAGTAAAGTCTACCTACAAATTATTGATGATCTGTTGCTATAGGTGGCCCCATACCGGTAAATTTCTTAAAATTCTTGAAGTTTAGTTCCAGAATAATAAAGTTAATGAGTTTGGAGAAGTAGGCTCCAGGTCCTGCTTTTTCAGTTTTTACAATTATCCTCAACTACAGAATTAAAAAAAGAAAAAAAGAATGTGTAATACTATAATGTGATAAAAGAATCTGTGTTGCCATAGAAACTGAAAACAAAATCCTTCTCAGGAAAAAACTTGTTTTTATTTAGAAGGAAGATATCTTAGCCAAAGTATTACACGCCAATTGTGATGGAAAGAATTGCCTGCCTAAACAAAAGGCAGTGGGGAAGTTACTCCAGACAGGAAATGGTAAAGAATTTGAGATTCTGAAGAAAAAGTCGGAGTAATCAAATAAAGGACCCAGTGAGAAGAGACACAGGCTTGGGGCGCCTGGGTGGCTCAGTGGGTTAAAGCCGCTGCCTTCAGCTCAGGTCATGATCTCAGGGTCCTGGGATCGAGCCCCGCATCGGGCTTTCTGCACAGCAGGGAGCCTGCTTCCTCCTTTCTCTCTCTGCCTGCCTCTGTCTGTCAAAAAAAATAAATAAATAAAAATCTTTAAAAAAAAAAAAAAAAAAAAGAAGGGACACGGGCTTGTCAAAAAAAAGATAATGGAAAACACCAAGGGTGGTATGATAGAAATGAGAGTTTAGAGAATATACAAATATTTAATGAGGCAAAGTTCATGGTATGGGAGTCACCCTCTCCTCCACAGAATCTTCTCTTACATCTATATTGTTCACTTAAGGTGTTGGAGTAGATTTGAAGTGAATATGAAAATATCCCTACCCAGTTTTGTAAGGAGGGAAAATCCACCTATGTGAGTGCAAAAACCTGGGGCTGAGAGAAAAGCTTTAATCTGGGACTCAGTGAAATGCAAATTTATCTAATTAATTGTCATAGTGTCATCTACCCTTGACACATTAATTGATCTTTATTCTATAATTCCTCTATATAATATTTAAACTTTCCCTAGACTGCCCATTGTAGTCAAAAAAATTAAATCCTGTAACCCTAAATTTGTTATTGAGAATAGTGGTTACATATCATGAACTTCATGGAATGAATCTTTAAAAAGAGACTGTAGGATCATCCGGCAATTTTGGCATTTTCTTACCTAGTGTAGAGGCTGCTTTTAGGCAACCAGTTTGAGCAGTGGACACCTGAGTAAAGTAGAAAAGCCCACAGTCACCCCCTCACCCTTGGCTGAATATAAACAAGCCCATTAGGAGATCCATCTCAAAATATCCATAAGCCCTAGCTGAGCAGTGGGTTATTTAAACCCAGGTACAGGTACCAAAAAAGGAAAACTCCATACCTTCCCCTACCCCTTCACCTTGCCCCTTAATTGCAACCCCCAACCCCGGCCTCATGGTAGACAGACTTTCCTTTGCTGTCCTGTCTGTTGTTCCCTTGCAGTGTATTCAATAAACTTCTGTCTGCTTTGCTCTGCCCTGCCCTACTCTGTAGGTCTCCACTAGATGGAGTGGACCCACACCTAGCACCAAATTGAGTCAAATAATACCTTGGAACTCAGATATGTTTAGGTAACGTAAGCTCTGAAAAGACTTTACGTCTTATTATGATACATGATTTTTTAGTATGGATATCACAGAAGTATGAAATATATTCCCATTTTACATGGTGCTCTCAATCATAAATTTTTATGGAACAAATTTGTATCTGTGGACATAATATTTCCAGACAGGATGTTATTTTTAAAATCATAAAAATGGAAATTAAGACTGGATAACTCACTTTTTTCCAAAGATATGTCTATACAATTAAGTGTATCTTTCTTTTGTATCCAAAAATTAGGAAAGGCCATAAAAATTATTTATTTTCTTAGAAGCACATAGATTTTTTTAATACAAAAATACCTGAAGCACAAGAAAAGACAGAAAGAGGGAGGGAGAGAGGATGAAGGAGGGAGAGAGAAAGGAAGGAAGGAAGGAAAGAAGGGAGCTGAATGCTTACTGGCATCTCTCTCAATTTGTTTTAGTAACTAATTTTTTTGTTTATTTTTTAAAATCTTATTTTTGTTAATAAGTCTTCTTGGAAGAATTCTTTTTTTTCCAAAAGCATGTCTCAAGATCAAACTAAAAACACTGTTGTATTAATCAGCTTTACAAAGTTAATGGAATTTTAAATAAAATTAACTATTAAAGAGGACTTTTTTTTTTTAGATTTTATTTATTTATTTATTTGATAAAGAGATTAAGAGTACAAGTAGGCAGAGCGGCAGGCAGAGGGAGAGGGAGAAGCAGGCTCTCCACCAAGTAGGGGGCCCAGTGCAGGACCTAATCCCAGGACCCTGGGAGCCCAAAGCAGAACTCAATCCCAGGACCCTGGGATCCTGACCTGAGCTGAAGGCAGCCACTTAACCAATTGAGTCACGCAGGTGCCCCAAAAAGAGGATTGCTCTAAGTGAAAAGCTACTACTGTGGTTAATGGATTTGAACTGTGTTTATGCTCCTGTTATTGAAGTGCATGTGAGCACACACACACACACATACACACACACCTCAATGTCTTTCCCTTTCATTTTTCACCTTTTCCTTCTTTTAGAAATGTATAAAATGATGACTAAAACATGGAGGTTAACAATATAATCCAAGTCAAGCATATTTTTTATATGGAAAACTGAGATCACTAAGAATAACTAAGACAGCGTTCATACATTTCAATTATCTGGATTTGTTCTCAAATTTTATTTTATCCTGCAGAGATAGAGAAAAAAATACATAAAGACACTGTAGAATCTCTGGGCCACTGATCTCATCTCTTCTTTATTTCCTGGAGAAATGTTGGCATTAGAAGTCGTTCCTTTTTCTGCATTAATTGCTTATTTATAATGTGCCAACAAGTCTCTTCTTACACTTCATATGGGAAAAAATACAAAATAAGTACTACGCAAAACACTTGGCAAATAAGGCAAAGAAGCTATTTGTTGGCTTTTTTCCCCAGTTTCTCAGATAGAAACTGAATGGAAATCACATTTTTATACTAATAGTTCATTAGAACTCCAAAGTAAATAAAGATTTATAAAAGTGAATATTCATAAGTAAATATATTAGATTTTACATTCATTTAAGGAAACTATTAAATGCTAGCTTGGACGTATAAATAGAAGTTCTTAACTTCCTTGATGTTACAATAACAACAAAAAACCCCCACATACTCTTTAAATATAGCTTTGGAAAAATAGAAAGTCAAAGGAAATAGCAAATACATTTCCTGATAGACTTAAAATAAGTATCAATGAGTAGAAAAGATGGCCCATATCTAAATAGAAGTTGAAATAAATTTAAAATCAGTTAAAAAGAAAGAAAAATATTAAAAATTATGGGAGCCATACTCTCTTAGAAACAAATTTATCAGTCTTCAATTAATTAGTTTTTAATTAATGATTAATTAGTTATTCAATTAATGATACTTCTATTAAGAGTCAAATATGTGCCACAATTAAACAAACAAACAAACCAAAAGACCGGTGAGACTTTCAGGAGCAGTGAAAGAATACAATGCATTAAAAAGAATATTATCACCCTACTTTATGTTGCTCTGACAAGTGTGTTTATGTTAAGACATCTATGGGCAAATGAGAGTACATTGAAAAGCTAGCAAATAAGCTGGTATAGGAAACTATTTCACATGAAAAAAACTGAAGGAACTGAACATAGAGCCTGGAGAAGAAAAAATTCAGGCAAATGCCAGGGGAAAAAGAGCAAATTTCTCTATGTGTTAAAATCATTGTTCATTGAAAGAAGAGCCCCATTTGTTCTGCCTATCTCAAAAAAGGACATCGGGGCTACATATAAAGAAATATGTTCTAAAAGTCAAAACTGTATCATTGTGGAAGAGGTTGCCATATTAGTCAGGTCTCTTGCTCACAAGTGGGAAAACAAACTCAAAAAAAAGGAAGGATAAAGGGGGGATTTATTGACCTACACACTCAAGAAAGCTTTGAGCATCGTACATTCAGAGGTTCAGAAAGTGTCCCTATGCTCTTGGTTTCTGAGCTTTCATCTCTTTTTTGCTTGATTTCTTTATTAGGTGACTTCTTGATACAGGAGAACTGAAAGAGCCACTGGAAGAACCTGGCTTAACAGAGCTTGAAATTACAGAGTAAAGAAAGCAGCCCTCTATTTCCCATCTTCCTCTTGTGAGTTATAGGAGAACTGTAATTGGGTCTGCTTGGCTCCCAAGGTAGTTACTTGTTAGACCTATCATTATAGACAATGGGGGATGGATGCTATAAGAGACCTACCTTGCGTCTCATGTGTACTCCACGGTTGACATCAGCAGAATCACTCTAAGCAGAAGAGAGGATAGTAGGTAGCTATGTAGGCCAAAACAAACAGGGGAAAAAAAAAAAAAGAACCAAGCGAAACCAAGCCAAACTAAAATAATATGCACCACAGCTACTTGGGAAGGTAATGACTTTCTCATCACTGAATATGTTTGAGCAAAAGTTAAATAACAACTTGTCAGTGATAAAAGGCCATATCACCCCTTATCAACTGTGGAGCCCTGAGCAAGTCATTCCTCAATTTTCTCATTCAGTCAACAAATAATCATTTAGCATATACAACATGGTAGGCCATGAAGACACATGGTGTACAAGACGGATAAGGTGCCTGCCCTGGAGGACATTACAATCTATGGTCCCTAATCCGTATAAGAGATTATATTTATCACATAATATTATTGTGGAAACTGACAATTATAAAATAATATATGTATGTAAGATATTAAAGAGCATAAATAAAATAGCTAATATTTGGCCTGAGAAAAGTAGAAGGGAGTTAAAAGCAAACTTCATTCAAAAGGAATTTCATCTACATATACCACATACAGCTTCCCAACTCCACTGAAAGCCTGTTATCCAATCCAAAATGAATTATCCCATCCAGTAAATATCAAGGGGAAAAAAACCCTCAGGGTGTTTTTTCAGCCTAGGGGATACAGGAGAAATTTAAGGAACAGATCATCCCATGGGCCATAAACACTGCCACTGCTTCTGAGACAAGAATCTGAGTGAGGTCCATAGCAGGCTTGACCCCAGGGCTCTATGAGCTAGCCCAAAAAAAGGGTAACTTTTTAGAGTAACCAGAATGCCTCAGCACCCAGCCTTCTAGGATGCCAATGGTACAGGCCTGCTAAGCTAAAACTGAAAGGACATGAAACAACCTTGGGAAGGGTGCGTAACCCCATCAACAGGCTCAGTTTAAAGGTGCTGACAGTAACAGTATCTTATCCAGGAATGTGTCATCAGTGCCTGGACATAGCACCAAACACGTCTTCTGTGTGAATGCTGCCGTTAGTGGAGCACACTCTTATTCTAACTGTACCTTTTTTGGGAAGATCTTAGTGTGAGTCATGGTCACTTCATCTTTCTAAGCTTCAACTTCCTAATCTGAAGATGAAATAAAAGTGAGTGTAAACGCACTTATAAATTCTTAAAAAAAAAAAAACTAAATGAATTTACAGGATAAATAGTGGAATATTGCTTTCCTGCGACTAATTCCTGATGGTGGCCTGAGGTATAATTTTTTGTCTTAAGTGAGTGCCAATTTCCCCCATTGAAATCTATCTATTCAATGAAGACCATGTAAGATGTAAGAATTTACTGTTAGCCTATAGGACTCAAATTCTTTTTTAATTCATTTTGAATTTTAAAATGTGGTCAGATACTGTTTTTTGAGGAGTGGGAAGTGAAGTGACTGGGCAATGTAAAAAATAAAGTTGCTCACCACCATTTTATCCTGGTTATATCACTCACGTTCTTTCCCAGACACATGTATGATTAGTGACAGCCCCACATGTATGATAGGAAGTAGCAGGACTAAGAGAAATCTCTAAATGAGAGGTACTTACTTCAGCCTAGCTTCCAAATCATCTGAGTTGAAAGGTCTGTTTGGACCAGCATTAGATTCTGCCCACATAAGACCCTTTACAGCTTTAAATCAGACACTGAAACTCAAATGTGGAATTTCCTTCTTGCTCCAAAATATTAATGTCATATCTTCACCACAAGAATAAACCAAGAATAACCTAAAGAAATTTCATCCCATCTTAAATAGGCAAATAGGATATAGAAATTTTGCCCAGCTCATCCAAAATGAAAAGTCTAGAAGGAATTGCCGAAACATCTATCTCAAAGGAGACATTTAAATTGAGTGAAGAATTCCACCCCTAGGTAATGAACAATGCTTTGGTATTGAAACACCAATGAAGTGGAAATGCCTTTTATTTTTCCAGTTTTAAAGACAAAATAGTCTTCTGAGTCAAAGAATTTTTTTGAAATAGTTTGTGTTCTATGGGTACTGTTGATCAATGGAGTAGAAAGTGAATTTTGTTTTTTTATTTTAAATTTTGTTTTAATTCCCAAGTTTCCATTATTGCATGCTTCAGTCATTTGGCAATGACAGGATCAGATGTCTTCTTAAAGGTCGGCTTATTCTTTCCCTGTTGGTATTAATCTCCAATACATTTTTTTCTGATGAGAAGGATGAAGGGGTATGTGTGTCTTGTGTATGTCTGTATATGTGTGTCTATCTTTCATTTTGTTCTGAGGAAAACAAAATAGCAGTCTCTCTTTTGATCTGAGTCTTTATAGCTCAGATATTTCCAATTAAGTGACCCTGCTTCTTTTTTGACAGAGAGAGTCTATTACCTCGTGGTTGTGTTTACCAACATTTCTCCTTACACAGCACACATGAAGCAAACAAGGCTGCCTCTGGATAGAGGTGATTGGCTCCAAAGGAGCTCTTCTCAGGGAGACCAGAACAGAGCGTCAGCAACTTTAGCAACTCGGCTATTAGTGACTCCCTTCAAAGAGTTGAAGGGCGGTCTTTGGCAACAATTCTGCTAAAAAGATTAACTAATTTTTCTATATCACTTTACAAGCTTGCATTCTCCTTCTCATTTAAAAATATATTAATTGGCAATACATCTGGAATGAAGTTCTGTATGATTTAGTGTTGTTTACTCCAAATACAGGTTACTTGAATTGGGTGGGTCCCTCCCCGCACACTGGAGGATCTCTCTCTGGTGGCACTCTCTCTGATAGTGTTCTGTCTGATATATTTTTGCAGCGTTATTCTATAATCAAGAGGGCTTTAGTAAACAAATAGGCAGCTCACAAGTAAAGAACCAGTATCTTACAGATTCACAAAATTCCTTTCAAAATTCAAGAATCTAGGCTTTAAAAGGAAAAGGTAAAATTAGGCAATTTTGACCAAAGAAACAGCATTTTAATGTCAAAGACATATAGGGACAGGCATAGTTGTAACAGGAAAGAATTCATGTTTGGTGAACGTGGCTGGCCTCTACCTAGTGTCATGAGAACTGCCCTTTTTGCAGGGGACTGTGAGCAGAGGCCACCAGGGGACTTTCTGAAGAGTGGGTTGGTGAGGATGGGACATTTCTTGGGGAGCATGATGGCTGACTCTCACAGGAGTTTTCACTTTTTAAAGTTTTGGTTTGTGTGCAACAGTGATTTCAGAGGGCTAAGAAGAAGAAAAGGGAGCAAACTAATCAATAAGCCTGCTTATTCCTCACTTGCTTTTATGGCTTCTCAACATAGTATTGGGAGCAATAGATTTAGTAAGTCTGAATTTAGTATACAAAAAGATCTCTTCCTAAAGCATGCTAGTTAATATCAGAATCTTTTGAGAGAAATATTCCTTTTATACCTCTGAAGGGAAAAAACGAACCTACAAAAATGAGGATGTGCTTTCCCCCGGCTTTGTTCTCACTTGCTTTCCCACTCTTTCGTTTTCAAAATGACATAAAAGTCAAAAATTCAATTGATTTTATTTATAAGTCATATGATACTATCTTGGTTCATGTTTTAAAGAGAAACAGCTAAATCACACTTTTCAAAGTTGATTTTTATGGTTTTAAGGGGTTGTGAAAGTTCTCCACTGAAGTTTTCTTTTTCTTCTTTGTTTTGTTTTGTTTGCTTTTAAGTGATTTTGCCATCACTTGGTTTCATTGCTTCCCTGAAGGGAAATGATGTCCTTATATTTTAAAGATGCTGATCAAAAGCTTGGAATCCTTTCTTTTGTTATTTTCCAGCTGACTGCTTCCAGAAATAGATTATAACCCCACAATGAACACTCAACCGCCTCTATTTTTGTTTTCAAATTAGACTACTGCTTTAATTAAAAAAAAAACATTTAACCATGATCATAGAATTTTGACTAAAAAGATATATAAACATTAAAATGCTAATGGTAAGCACTCATGCCTTGTAGAATTTGAAAAACAAAAATTCTATTACACACATAAACACAGAGTTGGAGAGAAATAGAATTGAAATAAATAGCTTCTGTCATTATTTATGGGAAAAGAAAATTTTAATTAGGAATTATTTGAAAATCTTATCAGAAATTATTTATCTAACAGTTTATTTAAAATACATAAAACTGGAGACAAAAACAGTTCTCATCTTAGTTCTTTGAAACTGCCAACTTTGAAGAGAAAATTCCAATGGTATTCTTCAGGTATGACAATAGACTCAATTGTTTATTATGATTCAAACAAAACCTAATTCACTAGACTATCTAAAAAGGCAACATTTTTATATATATTCAGTAAAATTTGTGTGCAATTACTAAATAATTAGCAAATTTTTCCTTCACATGGCATCTGCACATATGTATGCATTGTATACATATGGATGTAAGCAGAATGAAAACCATCTTTGTGTATTTATAAAGTTCCTTTTTAGTGAATCCAAGTTTAATAAAAAGTCATCTGCAGCAAGATATTTGGAAGAAACCATATAAAAATCAAAGGGTTTTATTTTCTCAGGTGCTTTCACTGGCAAGAAAGAAAGCTCTTTCTAAATGTTCAGAGATATAAAGGAAAGGGTCAGAAAGAGCTTAAGGAATCCCCAACCTCTGATAATACCATCATGAACTGTAACTCTCCTAAAAATGCTGCTAATATAATTGACAAAAGCTGGCTATACTCAATGAACTGCTCAGAATATGGCTATTCTTATTTTCTAAGGTTGAAATATGAAAACAAAAATATTGTGAAATGTACAGGATGGAATATCACTCCGTCAGTGGGCTCTACTGGGTTGAAATTTCTGGAGACTATTATGGTATTCTTGCCAACTTTGGACCCCCTTAGTGAACCACTTGTTTTTCCTCATTTTTATTATTGCCTTGGTTTTCAGGGGTTTTTTCCCTCCAGCTAATATTTGAGCACTTCCTAATATTTTTAGATTGTCCCTTCTATCTCCTAATAATTCTCCAGCCAGTCTAATCACTATCAGCTACCATTGAGATTGTGATTCATTTACAGTTACATCAAGGAAAGCCTGTTTGTTTTGCCTATTTAGGGGCATGATTTAAATTTACAATAATTTATCAATTCCCTAGTTGGAGCACTGGATTTCACCCACCTGACCAAAAATCACTGCATCTAATGTAGTCTGCAAAGACAGCATTTGTCCTTTTGAATCATACTGGGCTTTCTCAGAAATGTCCTTTCATTGCACAGACATTTCCTTTACTAAAACGACTGGCTCATTGCAGCTAAACACACCCATATGGCCTGCCCCAAAGGCTGCCTTTAGTAAACTGGCCAAATAAAACACTGAGAATGTCTGTAGAGGAAGAACACTAATGAGTACTTTTTAGAAAATGACTAGAATGTGGTTTTATTGAAAACTACAGTGCTAAAAAGAGGGAGAGATACAGAGAAAAACTATGCTTAGGCAAGGGCGGCCAAGTTTCCATAGAGATACTTATTTACCTCATTAATCCATTCTTTCCTTTCATAGTAACTTTTATCTGGATTATATTACCATTTAAAATAAAGACTATTTCTGTCTCTCTTGCAGGTAGCTATGGCATTTGACTAAGTTCTGGCTAATGGAATATCTGCAAATCAAAGCTGAGAGACATGTCCTAACAGTCCCCCTTCTTCCACACTCCTACCTGAAAAGTGGATGTGGAAAGGAAACATGGACAACCAGAAGGATGAGGAAAACACCAGAGACACACTGTAGCAAATGATGATGAAATCTCCTGGGTCACTGGCAACCAAATGGAATTGCTCTACTACAACTTTTACATGAGAGAGAAATGAAACTGTTTTGCTTAAGATGCTGTTATTTTTGGGTGAATGCTACAAGCAGCTGAAGCTATGTGCTACTTCTTCCCATGAACAGCCAAGTTTCATATGGTAGCCTTCAGATGAGAGTCACCACACACATAGTTCTGATAATCTTTTGTTTTTATTGTTCTAAGGAATGACTTAAACTTTTTGCTAAACCATCTGGACCTTAATGTCGAACTCTCTGAAGTCATTGCTCTTGTGCTACCCACTGGGTCCTATTACTGGTATCCATAAGGAACAAGGAGTGGAAATGGGCCTGGGGGAGAGGCGAGGTGCTGGACCAAGGTCAGTTTGCAGATACAATTATAAAATCAGGATTAGACATATGACCATGTTTTACCAGGAACAAAAGCTTTGGTCTCTTGAATTAAAGCCTGGTTCAGGGCTCATTCTGCTGCTGTTTTGCCCTTCTTATGTATAAAGAACTGTCAGAAACCAAAAATATCAAGTCTACACATCTGAACAATTTTTCTAGTTTTCCCCTTTTCTTGTTTTCTTACTATGTAAGAAATGTATTTCTTCTTGTCAACTCTTTATTTAAGAAACCATCAGCTGAACATCTCTCCCACTTAAAAATTTGTCCCATCATTCAAAATGGCCCTTTCCAAGTCTGAAACTTCTCTCACTTCGTGTTTTGGGGAATGAGACAGATGGTAGTTATCACTCTATTCTTATTAATCTCTTGAACCCACACCTACCTCTATTGTTGTCTTATGAAGGATCAGTGCTTCATTGTCAATTGTGTTCTATTTATTTGTCAGAATCCTGAGTGCCTTTTAGGTTGATTCTTCATGAGGCATTCAAGTGAAGCAGCATTTTATAGAATAATGGTGTCTAACTGTTCATTCAAAGGTCTACTAGTCCAACCTCACAACTAGTACAAAAAACTTTTGTAACTAGATGCCAGCTGTGTTTGAGTGAATTACTTAACCTCTCTGAACCTTGGGTTCTCATCTATAAGTGCAAATAAATTTCTACATTATACAGTTAGCACTGCTTCAATAATAGGAGTAATAACACCAATGAAATTATTGGTTGATGTTGCTATTGTGTCGTTAATAAAGTTTAGTCTCCTCTTGGTACCTTTAAATAAAGTCTCCTCATTTGAGAAATTAAGGTATTTTAGTTACTCTGTGGGTTAAAAGAAAAATTCATTTTCTGTAATTTTAACCATCTGTCCTGAACTTTCAAACAGGGCTTGAAGATTGAATTTATTCTGTCCACATGATCCTGATTCTTCTCAACAAAAATTTGTATTCCTCAGGCTGAACATTCCTGGTGATTCTAACATTCTCAGACATGATAGAGACTCGAATCTTTTTCATGAAGCTCACTTTTCCCCTCTTGGCAATCTGTGTTTTGTGTCCCTCTCAAAGTATAATGCACAGACCCAAAGCAGACAGTTTAAGCAGTGACCTGACTTGCACGTTTTGATGGAGAACAGTGAGGAAACACATGCACCTTTTCAAAAGAAGCCTAATTCAGAGGAAAGTTTTATTCAAGGTAGGGATTCTTTATCCAAGCTTTCTTCCTCAAACTTTGATCCCCATTTCTATTTCATTTGGGTTTAACTACTTTGATATGATTCAGATATGATTACTGAACAATCAAAGGACCTGTGTTTGTTTGTAGGTAGGTTCAGTCATATATGAGTTGGGTAAACTTGGACAATGCCTCATTTTTATCATTTGCGAAATTCCTGCCTTGCCTATCCTACTGAATTAATCCAAGACTCAAATGAAAATAGGGACAAAAAAGCACCATATAAATATTGTATAGTGTTGACAATAGTAACAAAATTGTTCTTTCCATGTCATTTTCTGTTTTCTTTTTTTTTTTTTTTAAGATTTTATGTATTTACCTGACAGAGAGAGAGAGCACAAGTAGGCAGAGGCAGGCAGAGAGGGAGGGGGAAGCAGGCTCCCCGCTGAGCAGAGAGCCCGACGCGGGGCTCAATCCCAGGACCCCAAGACCATGACCTGAGCCGAAGCAGAGGGCCAACCCACTGAGTCATCCAGGTGCCCTTCCACATCATTTTCCATCCTTTCTGTTTCATTGTTCATAAAATGGGAATTAAAATACAGAATTATTTAAGGATCATTATATGTGCAGTTAATGTTTGTGTAATAGTATAACATGGTTCCTGGCACAGATGGGTCAATAAATGTGAGATTTTAGTTTAGAGTTGTTAGATTCTGGCTCTCAGAATGACATAGGCATTGTACCCATTTGCATGAACACAAGTCATTTTCCAATTATCCTCTGTGGAAATTTTAAGAGGGTGAGACACTAATCTGAAAATACGTCACTTGAAACCTAATCTCCTGCATGACAGAAGAGTCAGATTCACCAAATTATTTCCTTGAAATGAATGATCAAGGTAATTTTCTCCTTCTCTGTTCATTAATAATCACTGTTCCTTAAAGTCTCACATATGCACAAATCCATAAGAGAAATCCATTAAAATATAATCTATTACCCTTAGGTAGAAATAGTGAGACAATACTTATCAAAGAGCACTTTATATATGTGTTGCTGAACTGAGCACTATCAAGCAGCCCTTTGATTCTCCAAAAGAGATAACTCACCCATCCTGTTCAAAGAGCTTGCTCTTGTGATGGTAGCTCAACCTGGATGAACTTAACCACCTAACCTAAATGAATAGCTCGCTATATCTCCTGATCTATTTCTAAGTATATAGAGAGAAGACAACCATATAAATTCACACTCTGACAAATTTTGGTATCCAATATCACTTGCATTCTTTTGGTCTCTGGCTATATACTTATAATTCCCCATATTATCCATTTATAGTTATTTTAAGTCTTTAAAATACTTTATTTTTGGCATGGTAAAAACAGATTTTTAATTAAACTTATAGGATTCTTCCATCATGCACTGCCTCAAATTCTGAGCTGTAACAGAAAAATGTTATTGGGAAAAAATTTAGAAACCAAGTTAACCTGAACCACTTCAGCTTTAACCACAATGGAAAGTAGCATTTACTGTTATTCATTTATTAAATATAATGTGACCACAAGCTGCATCTGTTCTTAAAAATGTCTAACTGTCACCTGAAACTTCTCTCATTCTCCTCCTTCTATCTAAATAATAACAATCTTATAACTGCTTCAGAGGGGAAGAAACAATGTCATCACTTCAAAACACACTCAAATGCCCATTTCAAAATAGTCTTCCTCATTTATTTATTCATCCTTCTCTTCAAAGTGTTCTTCAGACATTTATCAGACATTTATTGAGTATCTGGACACTTTAGGAGGTAACAAAATAAGTATTTCTCAATCCCAAATACAAAATGAAGGAGCTTAAAATCTATTACTAAGGAGCTATGGTCTTCCAGAAGAGGTCTTAATGTACACATGATTAATATGCAATATGGAAAACACTGAGTATCAGTAAGAGAATACAGTTAAAGTCACTATAGAAGAGCAGAAAATTCAAAGATCTTAGCTAGCCTCAGAGATACTATGTAATCTGTTTCCCAGTTAGAGCTATGATTTGGGAACCTAGACACGGGAAAGGAGAGATTTTCCAGGGAACAGGAAGAACTTGAACAAAGAAATGGAAATAGAAAATTACATAAAATGTGCAAATATTACAGTTAGTATAATTAACCTCACTTTATATTAATTCAGAGGAATTAGGAGGAAAATGAGACCAAAAATTTTAAAAAAGAAAGATTTGAGTCTTTGTCAAACTAAGCTCTATACTTTTTATCTATTTGGAAATAGTAAGCCATTGGTGGTTTTCTGGTAGGCAGGAAGCTTCAGGAACATTAATCAGAGAGTTATGCCTTGAATGAACTGGAAAGGAAAACTGAAGTAAGAGATAGCTTGGATATTCATTGCAATGATCTAAATAAGGAAAGGGAGTCTGAAAGAGGCAGTGGGAATGGAGTAGAGGAGTTAGATGTCCACAAGAAAAATAATATAGGGGTGCCTGGGTGGCTCCGTCACTTAAACGTCCATCTGAATTTTGATTTGGGCTCAGATCATGATCTCAGGGTCATGAGATTGAGCCCTGAGTTGGGCTTTGTGCTGGACATGGGGCCTACTTAAAATTCTCTCTCTCCCTCTGCTCTTCCCCACCCACTCTCTCTCTCTCTCAAAATTAAAAAAAAAAAAGGACAGAAACACATATTGTAAGAAACAATGAATCTCAAATAATATTCAATGTGTGTATGATATTCCAGTCAAACCAATGATGGAGAATTGTTCCAGGTTTAATTTTGCTTTTTGTTTGTTTGTTTGGTTGGTTGAGTTTTTTCCAGGTTTAATTTTGAACTTAACATTGTATTTGAACACCAAAAACTTAAAATAAGTAAAACCTAGACATAAATTGATAAAACATAATAAAAATACCAAATTATTTATTTAAAACAATACAAAATTAAGTATTCTATTCTTCATAAACACTATGCTTCCCTGATTTCTATTCTCTTTTATTTTTGTAAAAACAATGTAGGATTGCTTGTGCATTTAACTATGAATAATGAAAAGTCCATATTCAGCCTCATTTATATGTGTAACATTCATATTTAAAATAATTCCTCAATCATACTTCAAGCAAAACTATAAAGAAGCAACCTCCCACACATTCATCAAAGGCTTGACAAAGCAAATTTCATTGGAGAGTTCCTTCCAGAAGGAGGGCAGTAAGATAGAATTTCCTGACTACAGTGATCTTCCGTGCCAGGGCTGACAAGCAAATGGATGGCTTTTTCTATACTTGGCAAGACTCAGAAAAATAAGAGTCAGAGAAGGAAAATTGGGGGTAAAACAGAAAGAGTATGAAGAAATAATATTAGAAAATATTGGGGCTTAGATTCTGAGTATATAGACCTGCTTATAAAATAAACATATATTTTCTCTGTAAAATTCAGATTTATATATAAATGTAAGTTATAATTATAGACCTATAGAATTATAAAAATTGAAATGCAGAAGTGACTTTACAGGCTCTGTATCATAACTTTATTTTGTGGACAAGCTGTTGCTGAGCACAGCTAAGTCTCCATCTCTTCTCCCTCTCTGTCTAGTTTTCTTGTGAACATCAGCATCATTAAAATAGACCTCGTTTCTACAATGCAATAGTCTGTGTTTTATAGAAAGAGCAAACAGGATTTGAACATGAACTAATCCTCTGAGATTTGGAGATTAAGCCCATTTCATGACTGTATTCATCATGAGTGTCCCTAATGACTCAACAGCTACCCTTTCTATTGGCTACTGTTGATTTTTCATGGTTCTGACTCTGCTTTCCTCCCTTCCCTTATGCACTGCTCAAATGGCATCTGATTTGGGTCTGGAGATTTGACAGCCCTGTAGCAAGGGTCTTGGCCACAGTTTATAAGTATGTAAGCTGTTAATTTACTAGATCAAAGAATGGAAAAAGCCACAGGCCATACCCCTAATGTTCCTCATCAAAAGCAAGTACATAAGAATGGAATATGTGATTCGAAAACAGCACAAACAGCAATTATTTCATTAAAGCATTATGAACTAACAAAACAGATGAAGTGGAGAACTTCCCTTCAGGAATAAAGAAAACCCACATGAGTGCAAACACCTAAGACAGAAATAAATATAAATGTTATTTAGAACTAAAAAAGCACTTGAAAAAAAGATTTGTTCTAAGAGCATTTATCTAAAATTAGGTGAAAATGCCTTTTGGTTATCCATTACTAACTAAAATGTCAGTATCTTCTAAAATGTCAGTATCCCTTCTTAGTTACTGAAATTCTTTGAAAATAAATCATTTTTAGAAACATAATGTTTTTGTATTATTTACAATTTGTGACATCATCAGGAATAGCATATTTAGATAATGACAACCGTGTCTGGTTATGATATTTTTTGCCAAACTAGGCGACATCATTATATAAATTAGACTTGATGTGTGATGATTGTTAAGTTCTTTTCTTTTCTCTCATCTTATTTCTGTTTAAACAACTGTGGAAGGGCAAAATGAAAATGTGTAAACAGTTTATTCAAGAACACTTGTAGGAAATTTTTCTTAATGTTGGCTACATTTTTTTTTTCATTTTCCCCATGAAATGCAAGAGTGATGTTGGATAAAGAACTACATATGTCAGTACTATTTTAGCCATAATGCCTGTAGGTGTAATTAGATTTTCTTGCTTGAAATCGTTGTTATTATGTGAGTTCGTGGCATGGCACTGCTGTGAGCAATCATCACAGAATGTCTACAATAGTCTCATAATGAGACACATATTTATATTAACACAATATTTTATTTTCCAATTGAAGTCACAGTCTCCTTTTTCAGATCTATGGTCTGAAAAAGTTCAAACCTTCTCCAAAAATCCTGGGTGATCCTATGACACACTGTTATATGGTAATAACAGATTTTTTAATTTTCCTCAGTAAGGGCAGATTTTTTTTGTAAGTGTTCATAAGTAATCAGTGTATACCATAATTAAGTGTGACTAGGAGATGGCCAAAACTGCTAAAAAAAAAAAGTAAAATATATAAATGATATCCAGATATATATATCCATATATATATATATATATGCAGAAATTTTCATCATAATTAGATGAGCAAGTAAAGCAGATGGCTTTAAAGTTGAAAAGAGTTAAGATATGTTTTACTTAGTATAGCAAATGTCAGAGATATCTGATTCAAATACTGCCTGCATCCCCTACTGGCTATATAATTTAAGATTCTTAATCTCTCTTAAAAATACCTTTTTGGGGGTATCTGGGAAGCTAGGTCAGTTTAGTGCCTGTCTTCAGCTCAGGTCATGATCCCAGGCTCCTGAGATCAAGCCCCGCATCGGGCTCCCCCTTCAACGAAGAATCTGCTTCTCCTTCTCCCTCTGCCCTTACAAGCCCCATGGTCATGCTCACTCTCTCTCTCTCAAATAAATAAATAATATCTTTTAAAAAATAGTTTTTTCTGTAAACAAATATCTCTTTCATAGAATTCATATTCAGTATATAAAAAATAGTATTTTCTCCTCTCCATTCCATCTTGTTGCTCTGAACAACAGTTAAAGTTCCTCTCAGTTTAACTAAACTTTAAATATATTTCTTTTTATTTATCTATTTATTTATTTTTATTAACATATAATGTATTATTTGTTTCAGGGGTACAGGTCTGTGAATCATCAGTCTTACATCATTCACAGCTCTCACCATAGCACATACACTCCTCAATGTCCATAACCCAGCCATCATATTCCTCCCTTGCCATCCCCCAGCAACCCTCAGTTTGTTTCATGAGATTAAGAGTCTCTTATGATTTGTCTCCCTCCCCAGTCCCATCTTATTTCATTTTTTTCCTTCCCTACTCCCCACGACTGCCCACCCTGCCTCTCAAATTCCTCACATCAGAGAGATCATATGATGATTGTCTTTCTCTGATTGACTTATTTTGCTTAGCATAATATCCTCTAGTTCCATCCAAATTGTTGCAAATGGCAAGATTTCAGTGTTTTTGATGGCTGCATAGTATTCCAGTGTGTGTGTGTATACCGCATTTTCTTTATTTTTTCATCTGTTTATGGACATCTAGGCTCTTTACATAGTTGGCTATTGTGAACATTGCTGCTATAGATTTCTTCATAACGGTTAAGTCCTGACTTCCCTTTTCTTAGAGCATTAACTTTAGAAAGCTTGGAACTGTGAATTTTTCTCTGTCTCTTTGATGTGTAAATCTTTTTCCAGTCTCTTGACAGTTTTACAGCCCTTTCTCAAGGACATGGGAGCCATTCCTTTGAAATGTAATCATTAAGAAAGATAGGGAGACTTCCAGGACCAGTTCCACATATAAAGAGCTTAGTCCTTATGCTTCTTGTAGGAGGAGAGAGAAAGGAACCACTTAGAAGCACTCCAGAGTACTCTGTTCTTTCTTTTTTTCAAAGATTTTCTTTATTTATTTGAGAGAGAGAGAGAGTGAGAGAGAGTGTGAGAGGGGAGAATGTCAGAGGGAGAAGAAGACACCCTGTGGAGCTGGGAGCCAGATGGAGAACTCAACCCCAGGACTCTGGGATTATGACCTAAGCTGAAGGCAGTCGCTTAACCAACTGAGCCACCCAGGCACCCCCAGAGCACTCTGTTCTTAACAAGAGCTGACCTCAGAAAAAACTGGTTAACCAGAGGCTAACCTGTTTGGATATAATCAGAGTTCAACTGACCTGAGAGAAGTAAATAACCAATTTCAGCCATCCTATCCCACCTATACATGCTGAAAATGATGGAAATGTTTGGAAATTCAAAGTTTTACAGCAGTACTTCTTGCCTGGTACATCATGTTGATTTATCAGGAAAAATTACAAGGCATACCAAATGGCAGGAAATATAATTTGAAGAGACAGAATAAACATCAGAATCAGATATGGAAATGATATTGGAATTAACAACCCAGGAATTTAAAACTATAATTATCATGCTAAGGGCTCTATTGGATACTGCAGTCATGCAGGTGTAGGGGCTAAGGATAGGCCACCTCAAGTTGGTCCACTTTGGCATAAACATTTTGAGTTAAAATCAGTCAAACCTCATCAGATTCAAGAAAAGTTCTTTATCTCCTCCTCAACTGCCTATCTGTACCAGGAAGAGAGCTATTAACAGAAATTCCTCTTTACCTAAAAAACTTATCTGCATAATAGGATAATCTTTGTCTTCTAAACATCTCTCATCTTCCTGGTAACCACCCTTCTCCCCTTTGTATGCTCAGACCTCTATTCCTCTCCTTGGCTCTTCTAAGGATCATGTTGCCTCACTGTCTTTGGAATTTCCATGTCTGTGTGGATTCCCTTCTATGTATGCTATTAAATTTAATTTTCTCCTGTTAATCTGTCTCATGTCTATTTGATTTTAAGTCCAGCTAAAGGACCTTGAAGGGTAGAGAAAATTCTTCCACCCAAACACAAAACAGATGGGCAATGTAAGCACAGAGATGGGAATCTTAAGAATAAAAAAAAAAAATGTTAGAAATCAAAAACACTGTAACAGAAATAAAGAATGCCTTTGATGAACTAATTAATAGACTGGACACAGCTAAAGAAAGAATCTCTTAGCTTGAGGATATCTCAAAAGAAACCTCCAAAACTAAAAGCAAAGATAAAGACTGAAACAAACAGACAAAAAAAATCAGAGCAGAATATCTAAGGACTATGGGACAACTACGAAGCGTTGAGCAAATGCATAATGGGAATACCAGGAGAAGAGAGAAAGGAACAGAAGAAAATTTGAAACAATAATGACTGAGAATTTTCCAAAATTAATGTCAGACACCAAACCACAGGTCCAAAAAGCTCAGAGAACACTGAGCAGAATAAATGCAAAAAGAATTACACCTAGGCATATCATATTAAAACTACAGAAAACCAGAGATAAAGAAAAAATACTGAAAGAAGCTATAAGAAAAAGCACTTACCAATAAAAGAATAAAGACAAAAATTACATTTGACTTCTCAGAAACCATGCAAACAAGGCAGTAGAGGTAAATATTTAAAGTGTTGAGAAAAAAAAAATACTAGAATTTGGACCCTAAGAAATTATCCTTTAAAAGTGAAGGAAAAAATACAGACTTTAAAAAAAAAAAAAAAAAAGACTATCTGTTGCCAGTTGACCTGTCATACAAGAAATGTTAAAAAAAGGTATTTGGTTTTGGTTTCTTTTTTTTTTTTTTCTTTCTTTCTTTCTTTATGTATGTATTTATTTATTTTTTTTAGAGAGTAAGAAAGAGAGAGAGAAGGTGGAGGAGGGGCAGAGGGAGAGGGAGAAAGAATCTCAAGCAGGCTGCATACTCAGTGGAGCCTGATGCCAGGCTCAATTTCATAACCCTGAGATCACTGAATCAGACATTTAATGGCCTGAGCTACTTACACACCCCTAAAAAAGTTTTTAAGAGGGGCGCCTGGGTGGCTCAGTTTGTTAAAGCCTCTGCCTTTGGCTCAGGTCATGATCTCAGGGTCCTGGGATCCAGCCCCACATCGGGCTCTCTGCTCAGCGGGGAGCCTGCTTCCCTTCCTCTCTCTCTCTGCCTGCCGCTCTGCCTGCTTGTGATCTCGGTTAAATAAATAAAATCTTTAAAAAAAAAAAAAGTTTTTAAGAGAAATGAAAATGAAAATGAGATAGGTCAGAAACAAATATATATATATATTTGAAGAGTTTAGAAGGGATAAATGAAGATAAAAAAAAAACTTGTTTTTCTCATTCTTAACTGACCTAACAAAAAATCGCTAGTTCAAAATAGTAATAACAAAAGAGATATTTAATAGTATATGCTTATATATAACTGAAATGAATGACAACAATAATACCAGGGACAAGACAGAGGGAGTAAGATTATTTGTTACCATAAGGTATTCATACTACCTATGAAGGAGCATAGTGTTATTTGAAAGTAGACTTGGATTTATGGTAAATGTATATTGCCAACTCTAGGGAAATCATTAAAAAAGTTTAAACATAAGTATAGCTGATATGCTAAGAATTGTGAGAAAATGAAATCATATAAAACATTCAATTAAAATATTAATATAAAAACATTCAATAAAACCACAGAAGTTCAAAAAAGAGTAGAAGACAAAAATAGGAAAAAAGAACAGGGCAATATTTAGAAAGAGTAACAAACATGCTAGACATTAATCCAAATATATTAGTAACCATATTTAATGTCAATGTACTAAACACACTGATTAGAAAAGATTGTCAGAATGGATCAAACAACAAGATCCAACCCAGTTTTCTATAAGAAACATATTAATTATAAAGACACATACAGATTAAAAGTAAATGGATGAAGAAAAATATACAATGCTAACAAGAAATCAAAAGAAAGCTGGGGTGGCTATATAAATTTCAGACATGGCTGATTTCAAAGTAAGGAGAATTATCAGAGATAAAGAAGGATATTACATAATGAGAAAATGGTCAATTCTCCAAGATGACATAGCAATCCTTAAATGTGTATGGTGTATGTACCAAGCAACAGAGCATCTAACCACCTGAGACAAAAACTGATAGAACTACAGGGAGAACTAGATGAATCCATTATCATAATTGGAGACTTAAACACCAATCTACCAGAAATGGACAGATCCAGCAGACAGAAAACAGTAATGACTAGTTAAACACAAAAATTACCGTCAATAAACTAGATATAATAGACATCTGGAGACATCCAACGACAGCTAAATGCATGTATTTCTCAACCTCACATGGAATTTTCACCAAAATATATGACATTCTGTGGAAGCAATTAAGAAGGTGTAGTAGTAGAGGTACCCTGAGCTTGCCCTGTCCCTCAAACACAGCTTGATCAACATTGAACTGTTTTTGAACAACTAGGAATATGATCTGAAGATTAAGAAAACAATCTGCACAGTTGGAGGGAGAGAAAAGTGGTAGATGCAAGGTTCAGAGCCATGAATTAGGGGAAGAGGAAAGCCATGAGGCTGTAAAGGGAAGGAAACCCTTTCTGCAGAGCAGAGTCAAGGAGAGGGAGAGAGTGCAGTGGGTAGATATTGCACAATAAGCCCTGGTAATGATGAAGTCTTACAATATAAGTGAGGTTCGGTGGAGTGAGGTTGGGAGCCGATGACCAAGAAAGAATTCTTGAGACATCTTTGGTGCAAAATAGTGGTTTATTTTTTTTTTTTTTAAGATTTTATTTATCCACTTGACAGGCAGAGATCACAACTAGGCAGAGAGGCAGGCAAAGAGAGAAGGGGAAGCAGGCTCCCTGCCAAGCAGAGATCCCAACACGGGGCTCGATCCCAGGTCCCCGAGACCATGACCCAAGCCAAAGGCAGAGGCCCAACCCACTGAGCCACCCAGGCACCCCCAAAATGGTGGTTTATTAAAGCACAGGGACAGGACCCATGGGCAGAAAGAGCTGCTGCCCCGGGGCTGTGAGGAATGGTCCATTATATACTTGCAAGTTGGGGAGAGGGTTAGGGATGGCATAAGTCAATGAGGAATTTTGGAAGCAATGTTTCCAGGACCTTGAGGGGCTAGCTATTGTTGGGGAAAAGGTTATTCATTACCAGTAATAAAACCTTTGTCTGAGACCCTTTAGATGTATATCAGTGGGCCCTATGTTTGGGAATGACTGTCAACATGTATCATGGAGGGTTTAGAGATAAAGTTTCCAAAGGAATTGTTAAAGTAGACTTACAGGATCCTGGTTGGGGGTAGGGGGTCGGTCAGGCTAGGATTGCCCTTTGCCCTTAACAAAGCCTCCTGGTGGAGGTAGTTGAATCCCTAAAGGAATGTCACCCCACCCTTCTCAAGGGCTTGTCAATGGGTAAGGAAATTTAATAATTTTTCTTCTGCCTGTTTCCCACATCAGTAAGGAGATCCCCTGGGTCGCACTGGGAAAGATCATTCCACTTCACGGGGTACATTAGAAGAGGGTATTTTGCCTCTCCAAGGATAAAAGGCTAGTGGAGAGCCATTGAACAGTGCTCAACAGCAGGGTTAGAGGTGTGTGTAGAGGACAGAAAACCTCTTAACAGCTTTTTGCTGAGAGCTGCAATAGGCTTAAACTTCTGTGTTCCCACCTAGGCACTGCTTTTCTGGGACAGAACTGAGCAGAGAGCAGAGACATGGGCAGGCTGCAGATAACCTGGCCACTGCTTTTTGCTGTCTGCCACAGTGACTTCGAGACTCTGTGTGACTGCTTTTCTGGGACAGAATGGAGTAGGGGACTGAGTTGTATGCAGAGGGTTGATAACCAGGTTCCAGCTTTTCGCTAAGCATTCCAAAATAAACTTTACCCTCTGTGTGCAAACTGTGTAAATGCTTTTCTGGGACAGGATAGTGCTGGGAGCAACTAGAGGTTCTCTTCTGTTGGAAGGGAATGGATCTGTACCTTGCTAGGCCCTTTAAAACTTAGGAGTTTTTAATCCCAGCCACTAGCCTGAAATAAAATACAGATCTATTGGTGCCAGGCACACTGACATCCTGGGAACAGACATGTTAAGGGCAGGGAACTGACAAAAGCCCCAGACATAGGAGATTGTTTGCTTTTCTGTGAGGACTTCCTAAACAGTGGTGGTTAAGAGTTCCCCTCCCCAGGGACAAGAGGGCAGGGTGACACCATATTCTTCCTTCCCTACCACCCTTCCCTCCCCACAACCACCAGCACAGTCGGACTTCAGAAAGAAACACAAGGCTTCCAGTGGAGGCTGGAGTCCCCTACACTAAATCGTTCCCCCCTGGGCCAGGCAGGGGCATCTTTACAAGGGCAAGTCAGCTTGTGAGCTAACCCAGCAGGCCTCCCCTTCTAAGGGAGAGCCTCAGAAGACCAAAACAGGCCACCCTCCTACATGTTCCAAGTCTATTGATTAAAGAATGCTCCAAAATGTCAGCTTCTGGTGGAAATAGAAGCAGGCTCCCTTTTTTCTTTCTCCTTAAGTTTAAAAATTTTTATTTTTCTATTTCTTTTTTTTTAATCTCATATATATATATATATACATATATATATATGTATATATTTTTTCCCTTTCTCTCTCTCTCTCTGTCTCTCTCTCTCTTTTGGTATCAAGCTTGTAATTTTTTGTTCATTTGTCAGTTTGTTTCCTTTCCTTATTGTTCGGATCAGGCTTCTTATCTTTTTCTCTTTTCCTCTCTACATACTCATTTTTTTCCCTATTCTTTGGAATCAGGCTTATAGGTTTTTTTTTTGTTTGTTTGCATTTTTGTTCCTTTTTCTTTTTTCCTGGATCAGGTTTTGCTCCCTGACCCCAGGCTTATCTTAGCAAACAAATCAAAGCATACCTAGTTTAAGATCCAAACCATCCCCACTACAAGCAAGGAGGAAGTCTGTAGAGGATGGACCAGTGGAAAAGAGCAGAAAAACACAACAGCAGAGTGTGCACAGCATATAACAGAAACAGTACCTTAAGTTTTTAGTTTTGTTGTTGTTGTTTTTTCTTTCTTCCTTTCTTTCCTGGGCAAAATGACAAGAAACAGAAATTCACTCCAAAAGAAAGAACAGGAGGAATTAGTCACTGCCAGATACTTGTTCAATATGGATATAAATAAGATGTCTGAACTAGAATTTAAAATAATGATTATAAAGATACTATCTGGGGTGGAAAAAGCATAGAAGATACTAGAGGATCCTATACTGTAGAGATAAGAAAACTAAAATCTAGTCAGGCCAAAAATAAAAATGCTATAAACAGAGATGCAGTCCTAAGTGGGGTCTGTAAAAATGAGGATGAATGAAACAGAAGAGCTAATCAGTGAATAGAAGATAAAATGATGGAAAATAAGGAAGCTGAAAAGAAGAAGGGAAGAAACCTATTAGATCATGAAGATAGACTGAGGGAACTCAGTGATTCCATAAAGTAAAATATCTGTATTATAGCACTCCCAGAAGATGAGGAGCAGAAGAAAGTGGCAGAAGGTTTATTTGAACAAACTATAGCTGAGGACTTCCTTAATCTGGGGAAGGAAACAGTCATTCAAGTCCAGGAGGCCTGAGATAAAATACAAAATCAACAAAAATAGATCAACACCTCAACATGTTATAGTGAAATTTGCAAAGTACAAAGATAAAGAGAAAATTCTGAAAGCAGCTCAGGATAAGACATCCTTAACCTGCAAGGGTAGACACATAAGGCTGGCAGCAAGCCTGTCCACAGAGATCTGGCTGGTTAGGACATATTCCTAGGACTGGCATGACATATTCAATGTGCTAAATGGGAAAAACATGCAGCCAAGAATACTTTATCCAGCTAAGTTGTCATTCAGAATGAAAGTAGAGATAGAGTTTCCAGGACAAAAACTAAAAGGAATTTGTGAACACTAACCAGCCCTGCAAGAAATATTAAAAGGGATACTTTGAGTGGAGAGAGAGCCCCAAAATAACAAAGATCAGAAAGGAACAGAGACAATCTACAAGAACAGCAACTTTATACTTAATACAATGGCACTCAATTCGTATTTTTCAATTATTACTCTGAATGTAAATGATCCAATCAAAGGACATATGGTATCAGTATAGGAAAAAAAAAAAGGCCCCTCTATATACTGCTTAGTATATATAATATACATATTAGTCTCTTATATACAAGACTCATTTTAGACTCACAGACACCTCCAGCTTGAAAGTGAAGGTGTGGAGAATGATTTGTCATGCTAATGGATGTCAAAAGAAAGCTGAAGTAGCCATCCTTGCATCAGAAAAACTAGATTTTAAAACAAAGACTGTAATAGGAGATGAAGAAGAACACTATATCATAATAAAGGGGTCTATCCAACAAGAAGACCTAACAGTTGTAAATATTTATGCCTGTAACTTGGGGGCAGCCAAATATACAAACTAACTAATAACAAAATTAAAGAAATTCATTCATTGGTAATAATACAATAATAGTAGGAGAGTTTAACACCCCACTTAGATGGACAGATCATCTAAGCAGACCAACAAGGAAATGAGGGCTTTGAATGACTAGACCAGATGGACTTAACAGATATATTCAGAGCATTTCATCCTAAAGCAACAGAATGCATATTCCTTTCAAGTGCACATGGAACATTCTCCAGAATAGATTGCATACCGGTCACCGATCACAAAACAGACCTTAACAAATACAAAAATATTGGGGTGGCTGGGTTCCTCAGTTGGTAAAACATCTATCTTGGGCTCAGGTCATGATACTGGGGTCCTGGGATTAAGCCTCACATCCCCATCCAGTTCCCTGCTCAGTGCAGAGCCCTCATTTCCTTCTTCCTCTGCTCCTCCCCCACCCCACTTGTGCTCTCTCTCAAATAAATAAAAATCTTAAATTAAAAAAGACAAAAATATTGAGAACATACCATGCATATTTTCATACACAATGCTATGAAACTTGAAGTCAACAACAAGAAGATATTTGGAAGGATCACAAATACATGGAGGTTAAAAAACATCCTACTAAAGAATGAATGGGCCAACCAGGAAATTAAAGAATAATTACAAAAATACATAGAAGCAAATTAACATAAAAACATGACAGTTCAAAACTTCTGAGATGCAGCAAAGGTGGTTCTAAGAGAGAAGCATATAGCAACACAGGCTTTCCTTAAGAAACAAGAAAAGTCTCAAATACACAACTTAGTCTTACATCAAAAAGAGCTAGGAAAAGAATAGCAAACAAAGCCTAAATCCATCAGGAGAAGAGAATTAATAAAGAGTGCAGCAGAAATCAATGAAATAGAAATCAAAAGAATAGTGGACTCGATCAGTGAAACTAGGAGCTGACACTTTGAAAGAATTAATAAGATTGGTAAACTCCTAGCCAGGCTTATCAAAAAGAAAGAGAAAGGACCCAAATAAATAAAATCATGAATGAAAGAGGAGAGATCACAACCAACACTAAAGAAATACAAACAATTATAAAAGCATATTGTGAGCAATTATATGCCAACAAATTAGGCAATCTGGAAGAAATGGATAAATTCCTAGAAACATATAAACTACCAAAATGGAAACAAGAAGAAATAGAAAAGTTGAATAGACTCATAAAAAGCAAAGAATTGGATCAGAATCTCCCAACAAACAAGAGTCCAGGGCTACATGGCTTTCTAGAGGAATTCAGTCAAATGTTTAAAGAAGAATTAATACCAATTCTTCTGAAACTGCTCCAAAAAAACAGAAATGGAATGGAAATTTCTAAACTCATTCTATGAGGCCAGCATTACCTTGATCTCAAAATCAAAGACCCTACTAAAAAGGAGAATTACAGACCAATATCCCTGATGAACATGGATGCTAAGATTCTCACCAAAATACTAGCTAATAGGATTCAACATTACATTAAAAGGATTATTCACCATGACTAAGAGGGATTTATTCCTGAGCTACAGGAGTAGTTCAACATCTGCAAATCAATCAATGTGATACACCACATTAATAAAAGAAAGGACAAGAATCATATGATTCTCTTAGAGCGCCTGGGTGGCTCAGTGGGTTTAAGCCTCTGCCTTCGGCTCAGGTCATGATCTCAGGGTCCTGGGATCGAGCCCCACATCGGGCTCTCTGCTCAGCAGGGAGCCTGCTTCCTCCTCTCTCTCTGCCTGCCTCTCTGCCTACTTGTGATGTCTGTCAAATAAATAAATAAATAAATAAATCTTTAAAAAATAAAAAAAGAATCATATGATCCTCTCAATAGATGCAGAAAAAGCATTTGACAAAATACAGAATCCTTTCTTAATAAAAACCCTTTGCTATGTAGGAATAAAGGGAACATACCTCAATATCATAAAAGTCATATACAAAAGACCCACAGTGAATATCATCCTCAACGGGGAAAATCTGAGAGCTTTTCCCCAAAGGTCAGGAACAAAACAGGGATGTCCACTCTTACCAGTGTTGTTCAACATAGTACTAGAAGTCCTAGCCTCAGCAATCAGACAACAAAAAGAAATAAAAAGCATTCAAATTGGCAAGGAAGAAGTCAAACTTTCACTCTTCACAGGCAATATGATACTCCATGTAGAAAACCCAAAAGACTCCATCCAAAAATTGCTAGAACTGATACAGGAATTCAGCAAAGTAGCAAGATATAAAATCAATGCAAAGAAGGTAGTCAGATTTACATATACTAACAATGAAGCAGAAGAAAGAGAAATCAAGGAATCGATCTCTTTTATAATTGCACTAAAACCATAAGATACCTAGAAATAAACCTAACCAAACAGGTAAATGATCTGTACTCTGAAAACTATAGAACACTATATAGCACTATAGAAACTTTATATTTATAGAGATAAATTTATTTTTTATATTTATTTATATTTATATTTTACATTTATTTATATTTATATTTATAAATAAATATATTTTATTTATAGAAATAAATTTATACTTATAGAAATGAATTGAGGAAAACACAAAGAAATGGAAAACATTCCAGGTGCATATATTGGAAGAAAAAATATTGTTAAAATGTCTATGCTGCCCAAAGCAATCTACACATTCAATGCAATCCCTATCAAAATACCACCAGCAGTTTTCACAGAGCTGGAACAAACAATCCTAAAATTTGTATGGAACCACAAAAGACCCTAAATAGCCAAAGTGATTTTGAAAAAGAAGATCAAACCTGGAGACATCAAAATTCCGGACTTCAAGCTGTATTACAAAGCTGTAGTCATCAAGACAGCATGACAATGGCACAAAAACAGACACATAAATCAATGGAGCAGAATAGAGAACCCAGAGAGGGACCCTCAACTCTATGGGCAACTAATCTTCAACAAGGCAGGAAAGAATATCATGGAAAAAAGACAGTCTCTTAAGAAAAATGGTGTTGGGAAAACTGAACAGCCACATGTAGAAGAATGAAACTGGACCACTTCCTTACACCATACACAAAAATAAATTCAAAATGGATGAAAAACCTAAATGTGAGAGAGGAATCCATCAAAATCTTAGAGGACAACACAGGCAGCAACCTCTTTGGCCTCATCTTCAGCACCTCCCTGCTAGACAGTCTGTCTCCAAAGGCAAAGAAATAAAAAGCAAAAATGAACTACTAGGATTTTGTCAAGATAAAAAGCTTTTGCACAACAAAGGAAATAGTCAACAAAACTAAAAGGTAACCTATGGAATGGGAGAAGATATTTACAAATGACTTACTAGATAAAGGGCTAGTATCCCAAATCTATAAAGAACTTACCAAACTCAACACCCAAAAAACAAAAGCCCAGTCAAGAAATGGGCAGAAGGCATGAACAGACATTTCTCCAAAGAGATACAAATGGCTAGCAGACACAAGAAAAAATGCTCATCATCATTCAGCATTTGAGAAATACAAATCAAAACCACAATGCGATACCACCTCATACCAGTCAGAATGACTAAAATTAACAACTCAGGAAACAACAGATGTTGGTGAGAATATGGAGAAAGTGGAACCCTCTTATGCTGTTGGTGAGAATGCAGATGGGTGCAGCCACTCTGGAAAACAGTCTGAAGTTTCCTCAAAAAGTTAGAAATAGAACTACCCTGTGACCCAGCAATTATACTACTAGGTATTTATCCAAAGGATACAAAAATAGTTATTCCAAGGGGCACACACACCCCCAATGTTTATGGCAACAATGTCCACAATAGCCAAACTATGGAAAGAGCCCAGATGTCTATCAATGGATGAATGGACAAATGAGAATGGAATCTTGCTTAGCCATCAAAAAGGAATGAAATCTTGTCATTTGCAATGATGAGGATGGAAAGAGAGTGTATTATGCTAAGTGAAATAAGTCAGCCAGAGAAAAACAACATATTATTTCACTCATATGTGTAATTTAAAAAACAAAACAGATGACCATAGGGGAAGGGAAGGAAAAATAAAATAAGATAAAAACAGAGACGGGGGGAAAACCATAAGAGACTCCTTTAACTACAGGAAACAAGTGGAGGGTTGCTAGAGGGTAGGTGAGTGGTGGGATGGGGTAATTGGGTGATGGGCATTAAGGAGGGCACTTAATGTAATGAGCACTGGGTATTATATGCAACTAATAAAGCACTAAATTCTACCCCTGAAACCAGTAATACACTATATGTTAACTAAATTGAATTTAAATAAATAGTTTTAAAAAATATATATATGATATTCTGGGCCATAAATTACACCTTAGCAGCTTTAAAAGAATAGAAATCATACCATATGTTCTCTCATACCATGGCGGAATCACTATAAATCAAGAAAAGAAAGATAACTAGAAAATACCAAAATATAAGGAGATAAAACAACACACTTCCACATAGCACACAAACCCAAAAAGAAATCTCAAAAGACACTTAAGAATATTTTGAACTAAATGAAAATGAAGACAAATTTGGGGGAACCAGTGAAAGCAATGCTTAGAGAGAGATTTATAGCATTAAACATCTATCTTGGAAAAGAAAAAAAAAATACTTAAAATCAGCAATCTATATTTCTACCACTGGAAACTTAGAAAAAGAAACAAAATTAAATCCAAAGTGAGTAGAGGAAAAGAAATAATAAAAAATAGAGCAGAAATCAATGAAATTGAAAACAGGAAACCAATTGAGTAATGAGTGGAACCAAAAACTACTTCTTTGTAAAGATATATATAATAAATAAACCTCTAGCAAGTATAAGGGGAAAAAAGGAGACAACTTATTAATATCAGTAACAAAAGAAGAAACATCATTTAAAATTCCATGGACATTAAAAGGATAATAAAAGGAAATATAAATAATTATATGCCCACAAATTTTACAACCTACATGATGTGGACAAATTCCATGAAAGGCACAAGCTGTCAAAATTCACATAAGAACAGACAATCTGAACAGGCCAATATCTATGGAATAAATTGGATCAATAATTAAAAACCTTCCAAAATAAAAAGCACTGAGGCAGACAGGTTTACTGGTGAAGTCTACCAAATATTTAAGGAACAAATTATACCAATTATACCAATTATACCAATTTTCTTTAATCTCTCTGAGAAATTAGAAGCAGAAGGAATACTTCCTAGCCCATCCCATTACTATAATACCAAAATAAGACAAAGACATTATGAGAAAAAACTACAGACTAATATCTCTCACGAATATAGATTTGGAAATCCTCAACAAAATATTAGCAAACTGAATCCAACAAAATATAAAAATAATTATACATCACAAACTAGTGGGTTTATCCCAAGTATGTAAGATTGGTCCAACATTTGAAAATCAGTTCATGTAATCCAGGCACATCAACAGGCTAAAAATTCTTAAAAATCACAGGATTTTAAAATGGCCCAAATCCAGAACACTGACATCAAAAATTGGTGAGGAGGCGGAGCAACAGGAACTTTCACACAATGCCAGTAGGAACACAAAGTGGTACAGCCACTCTGGAAGAGAGTTTTGCAGTTTCTTATAAAACTAAACATACTCTTACCACAAAATCCAGCAGTCATACTCTCTGGTATTTACCCAAAGGTATTAAAAACTGATGACCACACAAAAACCTACGCAAGGAGGTTTATAGAAGCTTTATTCATAACTGCCAAAACTTGGAAGCAACCAAGATGTCCTTCAGTAGGCTAATGGCTAAAAAAATAAATATGTCCACATGACAGGATATTATTCAACACTAAAAATAAGTGAGGTATCCAGCCATGAAAAGACATAGAAGAACCTTCAATGCATATTACTAAGTGAAAGAAGCCTATCTGAAAAGGCTGCATATCATATGATTCTAACCATATGACATTCTGGAAAATGTAAACTATGGAGATAATAAAAATATCAGTGGTTGCTAGGGTTTGAACAGAAAGAGGGGATGAATAGAAATAGAGCACAGAAGATTTTTAGGAAAGTGAAAACACTGTTTGATTCTAAATAATGATGGAATCATGTCACTATATATTTGTCCAAACCCATAGAATGTACAAAACCAAGAGTGAACTATGGTGTAAACTATGAAATTTGGGTGATTGATTTGTCAATGTAGTTTCATCGGCTGTAATAAATGTACAACTCTAGTGGGGGATGTTGATAAGGGGGAGGCTATACATATGTAGGGGCAAGGATTATTTGAGAAATCTTGTAACTTCCATTCAATTTTTCTGTGTATCTAAATGTGGTCTAAAGAAGTAAAGTTGTTTGTGTTTTTTTTTAAAGAAAGAGAGGTCCCCTATCTCCCAGCTCCTGTGGGAGGGCTACAGTCTAACTTCAGTAAGCATAATTAACAAACACAGATGGCCTAATCACATAAACCAACTTCCCTGCTAACATCCTTCCATACATTTTCACTAACTTGCTCCAGTGTTTAAAAACCTTCCTGCCTTTTGTTTTGATGGAGTTGACTTCAATCTCTTTCCTTTTGCAAAAGTCCTTAGTAAAGTCTTTCTTACCAGTTCACCTGGTTTAGTGCAATTTTACATTGACAATTCTCGTAGAATTCTCCCTCCATGGTTTAGCGATAATGTGATCCTCACCTTCAGGTTCAGTGTTCATCCAAGATCTGACATCAGTCCAGTCTTGAATATGATGTGGGGAAGTCAAGAAATCCTAGTTCAATAATTCACATGAGTCAGCAATAGACTTAATTCAACCACAAAATTTTTGTAATAGGATTTCTACCTTGCTTCTGAAATAACACCCTTCTTGGTTTCCACTCATAAACTATATATATTGGTGTCCCCAGGTAAGATTTCTTGCCCTATGATCTTCCCCAATCCTCTAAGACCTTATTATTTTTATCTTCTAATTCAACTAAGAACTAGATACCAACTAAGAACAGTTCATAAACCCTGTGTTTGCTATGTGACCAATCCTAAAGGGATCTTTATTTTGGAGCCTAAGTACCATTTTCTGCTGCCTGCCTATTTAGAAATATCATACAGCCTGCTACCTGGATTATTACATAAAATATTTGTCATAGGCTTGGAGTCGTTATTTGTTCTGCCAAATGGAACTATCACTTACCACTTAGGTCTTGTTTTGTGCCTAAGTCCCTGTCTTTCCTCATGATTGGGTCTAGATTTCCAGGGTGTTCTGCCTCCTGGTCAAGTTTATCCCCAAGCACCTCTCAAGTGACAATTTAAGGTCATATTCTATGCTGAAATAAAATGTTGCCCTTACTACTAACACTGGGTACAGAGAGGCTCAGGTGTTTGCATTTGTCCTAGGCCACAGAATGTACAACTTGTGCTTCAACATTTTTTTTTCACTTTAGAAATTAATTTAGGCATATAATTTTAGAATGAGTTGTGTTTATGGTTTTATACTCAATTTAGGCAATATTATTTTTTATTCAATTTAGGCACATTGATTCGGAATAATATATTTTGGAATGCATAGAATTCTTCTGAGGATAAAATGAAATTCCATAAAAAGCTTCCCAAATATTAAAAAAAATGTTTAATTTACAAAGAAAATAGCAAAGGCAGTAGAGACCAATAGAGAGGCCTCTGGAGTTCCTAGCTATAAAGCCACAATATTGGATACAAATCTCTTTCCATCTGGGGCATAGAGAGAGGAACTCAATGAAAACAATAAAGGAAATAAAATCTTCTTGCTATTTTCTTCAAATTTCTTCTTCAATTAGGTCTGCCCTTAATGGAAGAGAGAATTTATTTTCCATAACTCCCAGGCTGCACAGATTTCCCAAGGAAAGTCTGCACTTCCCCACAGAATCATCTATGGATGTGCTCTCGAGGTCCAATTCATAATACCACTAAAACCATTTCTTCCAATCTGCATAGAGTGAGCGCTGAAGTAACTGAATTATTTTTTTAAATAACTTGTTCAGAGGTACAAACCATGCCTGTGGAGAACTCTTTTCAACAAAAGTATAAAGAGACTTTTCTAAATAATTACCTCCAGTCTCTACCCATGTCAGTAAAAATATATATTCAAAATAATGATAGGTGTGAGCTTTTATTATTTGCAGAATTCATTAAAGAGAGATGATACCTTGAACTCAAATGACATTCAGATATGTTGTACATATCTGGCAAAGAGGCTAGACCAATGGTTCCCAAAAGTAATTTTACCTTACAAGGGCCATTTTTCAATGTTTAGAGATTTTTGATTGTTACAACTTCAGGAATTGGGAAGATTACAACTGGCATCTAGTGGGTAGAGGCTAGGAATGTTGCTAAATATCCTATAATGCTCAAGAAAGCCCCCTTAACAAGGAATTATATTGTACAAAAAGTCAATCGTGCAGAGGTTAATAAACCTTGGGCTAGGCAAATCAAAGTCTCATTGGATGAAGGCTGACAAGACTCTTGAGAGAACTTACTCCAAGGTAATAATGAACCAGAGAGGCAGGGGTAATTCTGTGTATGGCATAACATGCCGTGCTTATTTCCAAAACAACCCCTCTCTCGTTGGAAGCATTCCTGATCCCAGACAAAACAGACAAAACAGAAACTAGAAGGAACAATGCCAAAATCTCCCACTAAAAACTCAACAGAGCAATATGATTTGGAAACCTCTTCTCCAACAGTATGTACCATGGGAAAAGGAATGGAGCGACCTTCTACTTTCCCCAACAATAAATATCACAGCATTTGGAAAACTCTCAGTTCCACCAAGCTGGAGTAGCCTCATTCCTCCAAGTCCTACCCTTACAACTAGAATCCTTGGATATAACTCAACAAAAAAGTACAGGAAAACCATGAAAGGCAGACAAAAGAAACCTGACAGAGTGGGGCCCTCAGAGCTTGAGGAACATCGTGGAACTGTGTGCTTCCCTGAGTTTTCTATCTGCCTTCTGCACAACTCAAAAGAGGTGGTATAAAAGCCTCCAAGCCAGAACAAGCAACAGACAGACAAAGTAAGCTCAAGAAAGGCCTGTTTCCACCAGCCAAGGGACTGAAGAAAGGGTTGCCTAACAATTTCAGCAATACCTGCTTTACTCCAGCCAAACACCATTGAAACACCAATCTCCTCTTCCTCACCTTGCAGGTTTAACAGGCTAAGTGAGGAGCTTGTATTCCACTGCACACCCCACATAAATGGAAGGAGGTATCTGCCCTAAAGGGGAGGTAATCAATACTCCATTGCCAGAAGCAGGTGGTACTCTAGTTTCATTGCTGGGACAGTCAGAAGGGCTGAGTGGGAAGGTGATTTTCTTTCCTTTTTTTTCTTTCAATCTTTTTTTTTCCAGTTTTATTGATATATATAATTGATATACAGTACTATATAAACTTAAGGCGTAGAACATAGTGATTTGACCTATATATATTGGGAAATGATTACCACAGTTAAGTTTAGTTAAACATCTATCATCTCATACAGAAGAGAAAAAGAAAGAAAGAAAGAAAGAAAGAAAGAAAGAAAGAAAGAGAAAGGAAGGAAGGGGAAGGAAGGAAGGAAGGAAGGAAGGAAGAAAGAAGGAAGGAAGGAAGGAAGGAAGGAAGGAGGAAAGGAGGGAGGGAGGTAGGGAGGGAAAGAAGGAAGGAAGGAAAGAAGGAAGGAAGGATTTCTTTTCCTTATGATCAGAACTCTTTCTCCCCTAACTGCTTTCATATATACCATTCTGCAGGCTTGACCTTCCATGTTCCAGTCAGCTAAGCAAGCCATACTCTGATGGTTCAGCCAACATTTGTATTGCCCTCTCCTTTTCTTCTCTGTTGCCCTTTCTTCTGGGTTTTTAGTGTATTCTTAACTTATTTTTCAATATATTTATATTCTTAAAATTCCTTTGAGGTAATAACCTCTTAATGTAATGCTATGCTGCATTCCATAAATATCTTATCATTTCCTATTCTATTAAAAGGTTATTTAACAGGTTATTTTTTATACCTTTATTTTAAACTTCTCAGTATCTTTTAATTGTTTTAAAATACAACATATTTTTGTATATGTTTTAAAAACCAAATTATTAGGGGTGCCTGGGTGGTTCAGTTGTTAAGCATATGTTAAGCATCTGCCCTCTGCTCGGGTCATGATCCCCGGGTTCCTGGGACCAAGCCCCGCATCGGGCTCCCTACTCAGCAGGGAGCCTGCTTCTCCCTCTTCCATTCCCTCTGCTTGTATTCCCTCTCTTGCTGTCTCTCTATCAAATAAATAAAGTCTTAAAAAAATACAAGGTTTAATATTTTCATTGAGACCAATTATACTGATTCATTTTACCATTTTTTTTCATATTTTCTACTTTCCATGTTTTTAAATATAGTTTTTTTAATTCCACCTTTTGAAAGCTTTTTCGTAATTTTTTGGTCTCTCATATGTATTCATCACGTTTTTTAATATTAAATTGCCATACATAACCCAACTGGCCCTTGTCTATTAAGGCTCCATACAATATGACTCTTAGTTTTCCTCTAGAATGTTCAAATAAGGAACAAAGTCCTGGAAAGAAACAGAAAAAAGGTTTGTGCTGGGAGTAGGCAAAGAGGGGCATGAAATGACTAAAGGACAAATGAGTGACACAAGAGACTAGAAAAGAAACCTGGAAACAAGATCCCATAAATGGACTATACTAAGCCATATCTTAGGTAGATGAAGTCACTTTAGGACTCTATAAAGACAACATAGTCTAAGCATTTAGCATAGAAAATACATGGGAAAACATCCAAGGTAATAGATGTTGGTGAGGGCAAGAATTTTGAGTGAAACTGGCAATATGTGAGTGTGATTGCTTATGTTAAGATAAAGCCAGGCACCACAGTACAAGAAGAGGCAGATCAAGATAAGGTTGAGAAACACAAGATAAAATATTCACCGAAATTACTTATAAAATAGTGCAGTCTTATGAGTTTCCAGATGTCATGCTATACATCACTTTATCATACATCTATATAACATTTTCTTTATTAGGTATCACCTTGGTTCTGATCATACTTACTTTTTGACATTTGCATTAATATCTTTCTCTTATGATATCATGTTCCATTCATATATTCTATTTCTTCTCAAGAAAAATGAGTTTTTAAAAAGCATGATCCAACTGTAAATGAAATCCTGGGTGCCATCCAGTATCAATACAATTCCATAATATTGCTTCAAAACATATGTGCATGCACGCGTGCACACACACACACACACACACACACACAGACATAAGTAGTAATATTTGAATTGTTGGAAAAGTTCAACAAAATTGACAAACCATTAGCTAGACTAAAAAAACAGAAGACCCAAATAACAAAAAGCAGAAATGAAAGGAGAAACATGAGTTGATGCCATGAGAAGTATCATAAGAGACTACTATGAACAATCATGCACCAACAAATTAAATAACTAGAATAAATGGATAAATTTCTAGAAAGATCCAACTTCCCAAGACTGTATCATAAGGAAATAAAAAAAAAAAATCTGTACAGACTTAAAGATAATACAGCGATTAGACTGGTAATCAAGAACCTTCCAACAAAGAAAAGCCTAGCACCAGATTGCTTCAAGCAGAATTCTACAAAATATTTAAAGAAGAATTAAAAGCAATTCTTCTCAAACTCTTAAAAAATTGCAGAGGAGGAAACACTTCCAAACTCATTTTATGAGGCCAGATTTATCCTGATACCAAAACCAGACAAAGATACTACAAGAAAACAAAATCATGAACCACTAACTCTGATAAATATTAATTCAAAATCATCAACAAATTCTAGCAAACAGAATTCAAAAGCAGATTAAAGAGATCATATACCATGAACAAGTGGAACTTATTCCCGGAATGCAAAAGTGTTTTGATATACAGAAATCATCACTATGATATACCACATTAACAGAACGAAGGACAAAACTTACATCATCTCAACTGAGGCAGGAAAAAAACATTTGACAAAATTCAGTATCTTCTTATGATAAAAAAAAAAAAATTGTCCTTTTAGGTATAGAAGAAACCTCAACATAAAAAAAGCCATATATGAAAAGCCCATAGCTCACATTATATTCAACACTGAAAAACTGAAATCTTTCCTCTAAGATAAGGAGCAAGGCAAGTATGCCTGCTTTCACCACTTCTATTCAGAATAGTATCTGAAAGTCCTAGCCAGAGCAATTAGGCAAGAAAAAGAAGTAAAAGGCATCCAGTTTGGAAAGTAAGAAGTCATCTGTTGGGAGATGACATGAACATATACATTGAGAACCTTAAGGATTCCACACACACACACACACACAAATTAGAACTAATAGGCAAATTCAGAAAATTTGGTATTTCAATGCACTAATAATGAACAATCCAAAAAGAAAATTAAGAGACAATCCCATTCACAATAGCATCAAGAACAAAATTCTTTTGAATAAACTTAACCAAGAGGAAAAAGGACTTATACAATGAAAATGACAAAACATTGGCTTAAAAGAAGGAGGAGGAGGAGGAGACACAAATAAATGGAAAGACAGCCATATTCATGGATTGGAAGACTGAATATTATTAAAATGTTCATATTACTAAAAGCAATCTACAGATTCAATGAAACCCCTATCAAAACCCCACTGACTTTTTTTTTTGTAGAAAAAGGGGGAAAAAACCACTAAAATTCATACGGAATCTCAAAGAACACCAAATAGCCCAAACACTCTTGAAAAAGAGAAACAGAGTCAGAAGTCACATACTTCCTGATTTCAAAACATATTGCATAACTATAGTAAACCAAGCAGTATGGAATTAGCATAAGGATAGACATATAAACAAATGGAACAGACTAAAAAGCCTAGAAGTATATGGTCAAATGACCTTCAACAAGGGTGCTAAGACAACACGGTGGGGAAAGAATAGCCTCTTAAGAAAATGCTGCTGGGAAAAGTAGATATCCACACTCAAAGAAAGGAAGTAGGGCCCTTACTTTACACCAAATAACTCAAAAACTAATTCAACATGGATAAGATACTTAATTATAAGACCTGGAACTATAAAACTCCTAGAAGAAAACATAGGAGAAACATTTCATGAAATTGGATTTGGTGATGATTTCTTAGATATAACACCAAAACCATATGCAACAAAAGCAAAAATAAATAAGCAGCACTACCTCAAACTAAATAGCTTCTGAGTAGCAAGAAAAACATCAACAAAATAGAAAGGCAATCTGTAGAATGGGAGAAAATATTTGTAAACTGTAAATCTTATAAAGGGTTAATATCAAAAATATATAAAGAACTACAACTCAACAACAACATTAAAAATTACCCAATCAAAAAATTGTAAAAAATGTGAATGGACATTTCTTCAGAAATACAACAAATGTCCAAAAAGCATATGAAAAGATGTTCAACATCACTCATCATTGTGGAAATGCAAATCATAACAACAATGAACTATCACCTCCCACCCATTAGAATAGCTCTATCAAAAACAGAAAATAAGGGGTGCCTGGGTGGCTCAGTGGGTTAAAGCCTCTACCTTCGGCCCAGGTCATGATCCCAGGGTCCTGGGATCGAGCCCCACATAGGGCTCTCTGCTCCACGGGGAGCCTGCTTCCTCCTCTCTCTCTGCCTTGTCTCTCTGCCTACTTGTGATCTCTGTCTATCAAATAAATAAATAAAATCTTTTTAAAAAAACAGAAAATAAAAAGTGTTAAGAGGATATAGAAAAATTGGAAACCTTTGGGCAACTGTTGATGGGAATGTAAAATGGTGAAGCCACTTTGGAAAACAGTTCTGTGATTCATAAAATAATTGAAAGCAGAATTGTCATATGATCCAGCAATCCCACTTCTTGATATATATCCAAAAGAACTAAAAATACAATCTCAAGGAAATACTTGCACACCCATATTCACTGCATCATTATTCACAATAGTTAAGAGATGTAAGTTACCTAGATGTCCACCGAAGGATGAATGGATTTGGAAAACGTGGTATGTTAATACAATGGAATACTATTTAGCCTCCGAAAGAAGACAATCCTGTCATATGCTACTACATGGATGAACTTTGAGGATACTATGCTAAGTAAAATAAGCCAGTCTCAAAAAAAAAATAAATACTGCATGATTCTACTTATATCATATTTAAGTAGTCAAACTCTTAAAAATAGAAAGTAGAATGGCATTAACTAGGGGCTGAGGTAGAGAAAAAAGAGGAGCTGTTATTCAGTGAGTGTTCTAGTGATCTGTTGCACAACAGATGAAAAAGTGGACATAATTAACACTACTGTACTGTACATTTAAAAACTATTAAGACAGTAATTTTTATGTTATATATATTTTTTACTACAATTAAAAGAAAAAAGCTTGAGATTTGAAGTCTCCAACTGGAAATGTTTTGCATACTTTGAACATCAAAAATAATAAAGGTTATAGGTTAAAGTTTGCCAGAGGGAAGGAGGGTAGGGAGATGGGCAAAATAGATAAAGGAGATTAAGAGTACACTCACCTTGATGAGCACTGAGCAATGCGTAGAATTGTTAAATCATTATATTGTACACCTAAAACTAATATAACATTGTATGTGAATTATACCTCAATTTAAAAAAATAATAATAGAGGCTATAGACAATATTACAAGGAAGCCATGAGTTAATAGAGACGGTTAAGACAGAGAGAGAAACTCTAATAAATGTGGAAAAAATGATATAATTTTTTAAAAATGAACCTTATAACCTCCAGTAATTGACTTATCAAAGATGTAAGACTATTGAGTTGAAAACAGAATTTTTACATGGACTCAAGCTACTGCGCCATAAATTACTTACAATTAGAAAGGAGAGAATATGCTTTTACAAAGGAGATATCTGGCATTCAGCAGCTTAACCAAATAACAGTTGGACATCTGGTAATTATGTGATACAATAAAAATTACATAACATCATCTAGAATTCTTGCCAAAATTTTTAACCTTAATCTAATCATGAAGAAATAATCAGATAAACCCATAATGTGAGACATTTTATATGACAACTGGCCTGAATGCCTCTAAAAGTCAATGTCAGGGGAAAATAAGGGAGTGGGCAGAACACTGTTCTAAGTGGAAAGATACTAAGGAGATACAGTTATTCAAACATAAGATATGAATCTTGAATGCATCTGGGATTTTAAAAATATACGTAAAGGAACTAGCTCTAAAATGTTTTTGAGGCCATTGGAGAAATTTGATATGAAATGATATTTTATATTGTTGAATTATTGTTAAAATTTCTTATGGTCACTAATGGCTGCATAGGAGAATATTTATTCTTAGAAGTTACATGTTAAAATACTTGGGGTTGAGGTGCCCTGGTGTCTGCAATTTACTTTCAAGTGATTCACCAAATGACATTTGTGTGCGGAGGGAGAAAAGTAAATGTGGCAAAATCATAAAAATAAGTGGATCTATATAAAAGGTATTAAAGTGTTCTATTTTTAAATTTTCAAAATGGGAAACCAGCAGAAATGAAGAAACACAGATTTGTACTGTATGGTTTGGGAAATAGAGGAGGGATATATATTGTGCATGAACAAACTCCCCAAGTATCTCCTTTATGCAACTCTGCTCTTTCACCCCATTTCAACTTCCTAGTGAAGCTACTACCACTTTTTCCCACACAGACACACACTGACACACACCTAAACACACATCCCTTGTAAAATCCACTCAGATTGCCCACTGTCCTCTGCAACAAAAAAGCTAGATAATCTGCCCAGCAGCTGCATTATAACAGGGTACTGCTTATTTCTTTGAAAAAGGTTAGGTTAGCAATGCTAAATTCATCCTTACAAACAAAGATCGACATGAATTTATATGAAAAATAAGATTCTTGCTTTCTCAATCCATCAGATGCAGCCCTAAACTTTTGGCCACTCTAGGGGAGAATCTATGAAAAATATTTGAGGGCCAAATGGAAGTTGAGAAGGTTGACATTCAAATATTGCCAAGCCCCTGACAACTGGGTTAGAAATGGTTGTAGTTTAAAAGTTTGCCACAGTTGGGGCGCCTGGGTGGCTCAGTGGTTTAAAGCCTCTGCCTTCGGCTCAGGTCATGATCCCAGAGTCCTGGGATCGAGCCCCGCATCGGGCTACCTGCTCCGCGGGGAGCCTGCTTCCTCCTCTCTCTCTGCCTGCTTGTGATCTCTGTTTGTCAAATAAATAAATAAAATCTTAAAAAAAAAAAAAAAAAGTTTGCCACAGTAGCAAAGCAGGCAAAGAGCTGATTAAAGAATTTAACAGACTTAGGGAACTCCAAACACACAAAATTAATCCCTCGAGTAGTATAAATATTGCTAAAGTCACCTCTGTGCTAACAGTGCAGAATGATAAATGCTCAGGCAAGCCTCTTACACCCTACCGATTGTGAATGATACCTAGATTGGGAAGGGGAAAGCAACCTCATTGTGGGCAGAACATAATGATTAGGAAAAACTCTGTAGTCTAAAGATGTTTGGTTAAGAAAATACTAGACCTTGGAGCCCAAACCTTTAATAATAAAGTAAACTAAGTTTACCACAAGTTTTGTTTGCTATGCTCTTTCTTCTCTATTAATAGTCAATAGTACTAATACATTAAAAGCCAAGAGTTTTATATGATGTTTATTTTTATTGGTTTATAGACATGGGACTCACAGGGTCATGTAGAGTTGGAAATCATCTTCTGTCCTTGTTGGCTTTCTTTTGCTGTACATGAAGCAATGTTAGACTTCTTTTAAAACTACCTTACTTATTGAGGAAAAGAATGGTGTGATTATTAGCTATTTTCTTTCAATAAAATCAGAGTCTGCAAACTTCACCAGCTAAGCTTCATAAAAAGCTTCATACAAAGTATTCAAAGCTATGGGTGTTTCTCTAGATTTCTGGTACAAACATTTGTCACAAATTATTATTGTGATGCAATGCAAAACGTATGCCCAAAAGGAGCAAACCCTGGTTGATTTAAGGATTGGATATTATTGCACTACATTTTCAGAGCCCACATGGTCATGTTTGCCTATTTATTCTGATCCAAAGTTGCATCTATGTGGCTAAAGAAACATTTGAGAGCAGTTGATTCAGATGCCACACAAACAGCACAGGGCAAAAAAGCAAATTAGCAGTAAATTTAGCAACTAGATATAACAGATACCTCCCATAAACATATCAAAAAACCCAAGATAAAACAAAATAAAACAGGAAAAAGTTACTATTTAAAATGTGTATAAAATGAAATGATCACCAATTAACCCTAAGTAGAAGTGAATGACTTCTAAAATGCTGATTAGAGAAAATTTCCCCTTATTGAAGATAAAAGGAAATGTTCCCAAGAAAAAACTTGGTATTTTACCCTATTCAGAATTATGATGGACAAAAATTAGCAAGAGATTAGTACTATCCTACAGATAGGAAAAGTTGACACGAGGTTTATCCTAGTAATATGTTTATTTAATAGCAGTGTTCATTAACAAAAATGGAGAACTACAATTTTAGGCTCATGCGTTCATTCTAAATTATTTCAACTCCAATTTATTTAATAAAGACAAGTCACATTTTAAGTAAAATTATTGTGCTTTTGCAGATCCAAAACATGTAATTGTGTACTTCAGAACACACACACACAGAGAACACAGCATACCATTTGAAATCATGTTTAAGATGTCTCTAGAACAGCAATTAGCAAAACGTGTTTGAAGAGATGCAAAAGCACTAAAAGTTACCACAAAGGGTGTTAAAATTGTCCAAAATTTTTAAAAATATACATGTAAAACACATTTATGACATCAATTGCTTTGTATTGGGAGGTTTACTAAATCAAGCAACAGTAATAATTTGAAAGCCCGCAGTTCATTGCACTAGAGCTCCACATCTCCAGAACAAATTTCTCAAGACATGCTATGGTGAGAAAGTGTTGTATGTCACATACAGGAGGAATTCTGACTCTTGACTGCAGGACTCCTGTGAAACTGTTTTTTTACAATGTCTTCTAAAACTCCAGGTATTTGCCCATAGCATCATAGCAACCTTCTTCATGCAGCCTCTCCAGGGACCAGTGTCCAGAGGCACACATTTTGGAAATCTCTTCCCTGGAAAACTAGGTGTAGATAAGACGGTACGCTAGTTTTCGAGGACTGCCATTAAGAAAGTATTACAAAGTATCTTAAAAAGAAATGTAATGTCTTACAATCCTGGACATTAGACATCTGAGATCCAGGCGCAGGCAGGGGCAGGCTCGAAGGACCTGTCCCAGGCCTCCCTCTTAGCTTCTGGTAGTTCCCTGGCTTGTGGTTGCAAAATTCCAATCTTCATATGAAGTTCTCCCCATGTCTGCACCTCTGTCCAAATTTCTCCTTCACATTTCACTCATCACAAGCAGTTCTACTGTTAACTTATGCTTCAGTTTATCTTTTTCAAGTTTTGTGAGGGAAAGAAACCACTGTCATACAAAAGAAATGTTAGCAGTATTTCTTTGATGTGGTCTTATACTCAAGCAAACTGTGAGCTGGAGATCCTGGTACATATTTTGTAATATCTTCAAATAAAACTTGTTTCTCCCTTCTTCTCTTCTGACTGACAATGAATTCTCTAGACCATATATTTTATCATTTAAAAATATTCCATTTACCTTTTATCATATATATTGCCTTGTGTTCTGTTCCAGCAATTTCAGTAAGATTATAAGTCTCTAGAGAGCAACAGTACATTCCATGTCAATTTTATATCCTCAGTATTGCTTATCTGAGAGCTCAATGCAAAATTACATGCTCAATAGAAACTTGTTTAGGAAATTAAATTATTAACTACTCTCCAAAAAGAAATCGCCAATAATCATATCTAGCAAAGGCATCCAAAATTTTACACTGATGAAAACAAGACTGAATCTACTCCCAAGCCTTCCCTAATTGTAAAGTATATATAAAAGGTATGAGTTTTCAACAATGAAATTTTTGTCACAGCTTGGCTTCTGCCTTGGTATCTGATTGCTCTCCTCCCATACTTTCTGATGACTACTTCTTGGCTTCCTTTACTGATTCTCATCTCTGCCCTCCCTAATAGGGTAGCATTCCCCAAGTTCCTAGGCTTGGCCTAATTCACATCTACTAAATCATCTCCCTAGACAATATTCACCTATTTCAGTTGTCAACTCCAAAGCAGACTCTGCTTAAGTATACTTCCCTAGATCTGATCTCTTTTCTTAAACATAGAGACAAATGTCCAATTTTCACTTACCCACACTTAAACTTGTTATTGTCCCTAAAAACATCAATCTTTTCTTCTGCAACATATATTTTGAAGAAATGAGAGTATCCAATAGTCATTTTTGTTTTATTCTTCTCTTTCCATGCCTATGTCCAAAACATTAAGTCTTGATAGTTCTATCTCCATATGCCATCTATTCTCTCTTCCCTTCTTGCATTGTCATTAATGCTGATCTGTTTCAGACCCTTAGTAGCTTTGCCTGAACTACTACAGGAATTTCCTATATTCACTTGATGGCTCTGCTCATTCTCTTGCCATTCCAAACTACTTTCCAAATTGCAGTTATGCTGGATCTCTCTCATTTGTCCCCTCAAATCTACTCTCTACCCTTGCACACATTGATATGTCCCCCTGGAAGCCGAGGTATATGGAATATGTCAACAAGAATTCTCATCCTTTAGCTTCCCATTGGTTTTGACCAATGAGAAATAGTGATAGGAGTTCAAAGGGTAAACATAGTGAATCCTGGTTATTTATTGCTTTGATGTCTTTGATTGATCAGGTAGCCCTCTTTACACAGCTCTCTCTACAGATTTCATTATTTAGGGTTGTGGATGATAAAACCCTGCCTCCAGCTCCGGTTTCAAGGCCTAGAAGCTATATTTCTTTGATCCCATACATTCGCCAACATCTTTTGCAGAATCCCTTTATTAAACTCTTATTGAATTACCTGATTGGAATATGCCATCTGTTTCATAACTGAGTCACTAACCAAACTCCCCACCCAAATTATCATTTCCCTACAAAAATCCTAATTTTTTTTTCCATTGTTTAAGTGTGAAAGTTGGTAGAATGGCATTCAAATTCTTCCACAATTTGTCCTGCCTTTTCTCTGCCATTTTATAACCACACCACTCCCCATCACTGATCTGTGCTCAGGCTCACTGTAGTTTACCCAATCCCCTAGAAAGCCATATATTTTTATGCACTGTGCCCTTCTATTCCTTCTATTTTTGGTGAAATGCTATTTATTTTTCAATGCCCAGTTAAAAATTCTATCTTTCAAGAAAGCCTTCTCAATTGAAAGTATGTCTTACTTATCTGTTCTTCCAAAATTTATTACTTTATTAGTTACGTTCTGGCTTACACTATTATATTAGTACTATTTTAAGTGAAGGGCTATGTATTAACACTTCTGTGCATTCATATGGAAATGTTCCCTTTTGTTTGTTTGTTTGTTTGACATCTTTATTAAGCACATCAAAAGAATACAGATAGCTCTCTGTATAGGCCCAAATTTTTAGGAGGAAATGTGGCTGAGCTGGTTGTTATACACAATGGTAGTTCTGCCAGTCACACAAAACCACCTTATCCCCAATCAAATACTAAATTCTATGCTATTGAGCATTATGCTAAAGTGATAATATTGAGAGGAAAATACAGGTGACAGAGCTAAAACAGGGGGACTTACATGTAATTCTCAGTGAAAGAAAAATAATCTTCAAGAAACAACTTTAAAATGACATCCAAATTTCAGTGAAGAGAAAGCTAGGGACATGGGCAAAGGTCACAGATGGAGCCAAGTCAGAATATTCTTCTATGCTTTGACTCATAACTCTGTGAATTAGGAAAGGAAGTTGAGAAATTCCTCCAAGAGAACCAAAGGGTTTCCTCCCTGGCTGTGCTGAAAATGTCGAATAAATGTCACCTCAATGTTTTTCCACTAACATTCAAATTTGTCTGATCCTCTGGGTCCACAATTAAATTTGAGGCATGTATATCAACAACTGCAAAAAATACTAACCCTTGAGGACTTAGTTTCTATCTTAGGCTAAATTTAAACCCAGGTCAATTTCAGCAAGAAGAATAAGTTTCCCTATTTAAAAAAGAAATTTTAAATCAGCACTTGCAAGAGCTTACATTACTTGGATTTGAGTGATGAAATTGGAGGGTATCTATTCTACACTAAATGATTAAAGTAAATACTTAAGAAGCAATTATGAGTTTGAAACCATATATACTGAACTCCAAAAAATGTAGAAAGAAATAAAAATAGCCCACCATGTAGATATTTGGGCTATTAACATGAAATACAATTAGATATTTCAAAACAATGAGGGAATTGACAAAACTTTTCACTTTTTTTTTCAAATTGTTATGTCTTTATATACCAAGTTGAAAAAGCATTACTTAAAACCAGCCCTAAATAAAGTAGCATTTGCAGCCACATGCTTTTAGTGCTTAGTTGGTATCTGGTTCCTTAACCACATTTGCATGCAGAGGAAATACTCAACATGAAATGAAGGATGGTGGGACAAAAAGTAATAGCAATGTACTTGGAACATCAAGGCTCATCTAGAATTTCCCTTGAATCAGGCCTTTTCTTAAAGTGAGGGACAGACATCTTAAGGCTGTGTGGGAATGTTGAGAGCACAAAGCCCAGACCAAGGCATGGTGGAAGAAAACATACATGCCAGCAGGGATCACCCCTGTTTTACCAACTCATGTCATTGCCATCTCTAATTTTGTGGAATTCTGTCTTGCCATCTTGTGCATTTTGCTTCCCACAGTCTCCACAGTTTCCATAACCCACAGCCCTTCCTCACTCCCCACCCAAGCCACTGCTGGCAGAACACATGATTAGCTTCAAAGCAAACTCAGATTCTGCAGTTAGAGGTGACCTATCATGGAAGTGACCCCATTTGTTTCTGTATTTTTTAATAAACATTTTCAACTAGAGGGTAATCTTTCCCTTTGAAATAATAACCAGCCTAGGATGCCTATAAATCTAGGTCATTTCCTTATATTTAGTGGGAACTCAGTCAATTGTTAATTGGCAGTCATATTTATTTCTATGATTTGGATTTAAAATCACATTACTCAGACACCTGGATCTTACCTCCACCTTGCAAATACATAACTGAAGCTTTAACTTGGAGGAGGAATTTTGTTTTTTAGAAAGGAATAAAAATGTGTTTTAGTTTGAAAATATATTTGAAAGTCAGTTTAATGAACATCTGTTAAATTCATTAACAAATATGTATCTTGAAAGCTATTTTATACTATATTTTAAATCTACGCATGATTGCTTTAAACAGTGCCCTAACGTGGTTTCTTAAAGTTTTTTTTTTTTTTAAAGATTTTATTTATTTATTTGATAGAGAGAGATCAGTAGGCAGAGAGGAAGGCAGAGAGAGATGGAGAAGCAGGCTCCTTGCTTGTGGAGCAGAGAGCCCGATGCAGGGGATTGATCCCAGGACCCTGAGATCATGACCTGAGCCGAAGGCAGAGGCTTAACCCACTGAGCCACCCAGGTGCCCCCCTAACATGGTTTCTTTAGAGTATAATTCACTATACAGCTAACAGAGTAAGAACCTCCGCATAGTACTAGTACTCTTTTTGCAGCAGAAAGTCATTCCATGTTTAAGTAAAACAATATAATAGCCAGAGACACAAACTGTTTTGTTACTTACTTTTCGACTAATCCAACAAAGTGGCTTTGTTTTATCAGAAAGGAATTTTGTATTCAATTGTGGTCAGTTTTTTCTGTCTTTGTTTCCCTTAAAATATCATTACTTAGATATTGTGGTTATAAACAAACTAAAAGATATGTCCTCTTTGTTTTCAAGGTAGTTGAACTTAGTTTTACTAAGTGAAACTTTAGTTTTACTACTAAAATATAAAAAGCACATCTTTAGAAGGAAATGTATTTTCCATGAGCTGTAACTTTGTGTTAATTGCCAAAATAAAATTGAATGACTGACCCACAGTATTAAAAGTATATATGAATATCCTACTCTAGTCATATTATTATTTTAGAAAATGAAAAAGGCTAGTTTGAATTTCTTCTGCTACTTACCCTTAGTTCCTTCATCTGTAAATGAGGAACTCATACAAAAGTATGAGTATACTCATTCTAATTTCAGTCTAGGTCAGCTATTATATTAAATCCTTTTTATATTTTCATATTTCTTTAATAAGAAAGGAAGAAGCTTATTACCAACTAAGCTTATCGCCATACTCAGGCTAAATAACCATTGCATTAAAAATGTCAATGGTAAAAAGTAAATAAATAAATAAGTCAGTCAGTTGTACATTGGAGTGACAGAATTCCCAAACATAGAATAATTTACTCAAATTTGATAGAGTTACTGATAGAATTTGATAGAGTTATTGATATTAAGAGTCACAGAACAAAGACAGGTCCATCACAACCACAGAGCAGAGAGACCAGTCACAATGTCTAAGAGAGAGGTATAAACTCCAAACTTCCAAATCCACACCAGGATTATACAGATAAGAATGAAGTATTTGAAAGAATAAAGTCTTTATCTAAAAGTCAAGCTTCCAGTCCATCTATAAGGCTCAGCTTTATAAACATACACCCTTTTTAACATACGGTAAAATTATTCAGCACATAGGCAACTGTAAATATGTATAAGAGATCACTTCATCTGGTCTTGGTTTTAGTGTACTTCTCAATATCAGAATTTTGCAGTGTGGTTCAGTACCCTTAGACATGAACATAGTTCTTTTTTTTTTTTTTTAAGATTTTATTTATTTATATGACTGAGAGATCACAAGTAGGCAGAGGCAGGCAGAGAGAGAGAAAAAGAGAGGAAAGCAGGCTCCCTGCTGAGCAGAGAGCCCTATGCAGGATCCCAGGACCCTGAGATCATGACCTGAGCTGAAGGCAGAGGCTTAAACCACTGAGCCACCCAGGCACCCCAACACAGTTCTTTTTAATGACACTAACTACCCCAGATTAACCCAACCTGGCCACAAAATCAGTGCTATGGAACAAGGATAGTTCTGGTAGCAAGAGAGGAAAATGAGCAAGAAAGACAGGAGCAAGTTTTCATACTGAGAAGAAAAGAGAGTAAAGAAAGAAGAAAAGCCTTCTCTATACTCTTCACTCTGGTGTCATACACTAGGTACATATTCCTTATTAAATCATCTTAATAAATATCAAGCAAATGCTTTGTGCCTGGTACTGTTCTAGGAGGTGAAGTAAGAATGGTGCAGAAGAAAGACCCTGCTCTTATGGAGCTGACGTTCTACTAGTGTTGTCTTCTGTGTGACACCAAACAATATTGCTTGGTGAAGGAGCCCACTTGTGAGCTCTACCAGACACAGTCTATGTTTACTCAAGGTCAACAGGATGTTGCAAAAAAAGACAGACTGCTAGGCTTCTGGGTAATTCATCAAAATTATAAGGAATAACATATGGGCAATGAGAGAATGTTCTGTTACAGAATCTGAGACCTTCCCATAGGCCCATTTGTTCGCTTGTGCTAAAGGTTTCAAAACACTTCAAAACAGAACTGACCCATGATACATAAAAAGGTTATTAGCAAATCACTTAGGCACAGAGAGTGTCATATTTCTTTCTGTAGGGTAATAACCATTCTTAAAATTATTGTTAGCTAATTATGATCTCAAAGAGTTCCTAAAGTACCCCTTGAATGGAGTCAGACATCATAAGTAATACACATGAATGAAGCTGCTAGGGATAGGAGACAAAAAGGAGTGAATTGTGGAAGCATACTACCTCTAAAGGCATTCAAACCTACTTTTTCAGAACACAATTCAGGCTCAATTTTGCCCAGAGGCTGCCAAGTTACAACCTCTGCCATGATATTATGAAAAACCAAACTCTGAATTATAAATAACAATAATTGACATTATTTTGGTTACAGGAGTATTATTACTGCACACCTCTTATTTTGCCAGTCAGTATCTAGCCACTCTGACTTTCATAATCATAACCCACTTTTCTTTATGAGAAACCAATCTGCACCCTATTGTCTGACAATATGCTTTGAATGGGTTCCTTCCTCTTAGGAAGAGAGGCAGCATTTGACCTGGCATAAGCAAATCAAGGCATTATATAATTCTCCAGAAAGAGTGATTGATTTTGTAATAAGCACATGATCCAGTAAGAACCAATGAGATGCAAACTCTTCCTGTTATTTGTGGAAAACAGATTTTTGTTTCTCATTTTGGATGTGAAAGTGAGATATTGTGAGGTATGCAGCATGGTTTCCACATGGGACCATGAAGGTGGAGACTATGACAGAAAAACCAAGGAAGAGTACATAGTGAGTGGATACTTAAGATTTATTGGGCAAATGAATGAAGACTGGAGTCTCCAGATTTGGGTTGCCATGGCAACTTTGCATCTATATATGGTACAATTTCCTAAACTCTAAAGTAAAACGTGATCTAGAACAGTGACACTTAAATTACCTACAGACGGCAAGGGAGTATCACCAGAAACAGCTTCTCACCACTGGAAATTTTATTCAAGATTTATATTTTACTTTAAATATAGGCATTGTTTTGTTTTCATAATGCTTATTTTAATATTGTTAGAAAAACAAAATTCCACCAAGTAAATTTGGAGATATAATTGACTTTCTTAAGCAACTCATGAATCAAGCAGCATCCAAGCTAGCAAGTAGAGGGGAGCTCTGGGGAGTTGTGCAAAATGGAAGGTTTTTATAAAAAGGAGGGTGGAGCAAGAAGTTATTAGCAAAATAAAAGAAAAGGTTATTTCTGGCCAGGTCATGTTCCCTTAGGGCAGGGGGTCTTATTAGGTGGATTACTTCATCCTCCTTTGGGGATAAGCAGGGCATAGAGAAGGCCCATGTGACAGATGACCTCATTGGTGCTGACCAGAAAACTCCAGATTAATTGGCTTAAATCTCAGTCCTGGAGAGGTTAAAACTACAACTAAATCTTGGTTTGCTGACCTGTGGCAAGTGACTCTACCTTGGGCCTATGATATTCTTTTTAACAGTATAAAAATAATCCTCAAGTAAAAATTGATGTTCCAAGAAGTTAGGCATAATTATTCTCTACCTTCAACACTGTCTTCTTCAACATACCTAGAACATTGTCTTTGCCCTAGAGGTATTGAAAAATATGGGACTAGAGTGTTCATAAAGAATCATCCACCACTAAAAGTCTGTTAATTTGCATTCCTGAACACTCAACCTTCAAGACACTCTATTAACAATTTATAAGTAAAGAAATAATGTTACTGAGCTTTCTTGTAATACAAGTTAAGAAAACATTACCAAACAGGTGTCCCTGGAGAATTCAATTAGACCTTCTTTGTATTCCCTCCTTGTACTTCTTCTCATCACCACCATTCATAAACTCAACTACTTTCCTTCAACTGTCTGGCCATTAAAATTGTAATATGAATTTAAAGATTGCTACTCAGCCAGTATGAATAAACAGCCCTGCCTCTCCTCATCCATGATGCAAACATATGTATAAAGTGATTTTTTGAAAGATACGTATTTTAGGCTTTTACAAGTCAATGGACTGTTTTGTCTACTTTATTTCAACCAAAGAAGGTTTTTTTTAAAAGTGCGGAAAAGTAATGTTAAACAAGTTCCTAACTCCCTGAGAGCTTTATTTCAACATGTCCAGCTCTGAGGAAGCAAAGCTTCCTGAGTTTTGCCAGGACACAGTAACATCCAAAATCCTGAGGACATTCTGCTAACTTGAGGAGTAATTGTTGGAAACTGCATGTTACGGAATTGAAAACTAATCCTGGATTTTCCAGTGCAATGTACATTTCCTGGAACATTCAACTCTCTGCAGGCAGAAGTCAAAATGTTTATAGCTTTCAGCCTCACTGTTTGTAAATGGAAAGCTGAGCTCAGAATTCATAATCACTGATTAAGCTGCTGGGTTTTTTTACCCAATATTGGGGGTGGGGAAGGACAGTGGGTTCTCTCATTCTGAACCATAAACACATGTTTTGTTATGTGTAATAAATTCCCTAACATTGCACTTCTTTTGAAGGGAAGGATGAGGGATGTAATAAAATACTTGCGCCAAAAGCTAAAGGAGTCTGTCTAGTTGGCATATCAAGTTAAAAATGAAAAGAAATCCCTATAGGTAGTGCACTATATGTATTCCATGATTTTATTTTTCAGTGTCAGCATAATAGAATGCTAAAGGTAGAAGGACTTCAGAGGTCACCAATCCTTTCTTTACAAAAGAGGAAACTGAAAGCCACTGAAGTAAAGGGACTTAGAGTCACACAGATAGTGTCAATACAGAGAACAGACTGAACTCTCCTGACATCTAATACAGCTTTATTCTACTGCATAAATGATTGTATAGAACATACACTGATTCCGTATGTTAACTACTAATGAATGGCACATACAGATTATGACACACCTTTTTAAATGTACCTGAATTGTATTTCTCAGTCTTCATGATTGTAAAGCCAAGTGTGTGTGTGTATATATATATATATATATTTTTTTTTAAGATTTTATTTATTTATAACAGACAGAGATCACAAGTAGGCAGAGAGGCAGGCAGAGAGAGAGGAGGGTTGGGGGGAGGGAACAGGCCCCTTGCTGAGCAGAGAGCCCGATGTGGGGCTCCATCCCAGGACCCTGGGATCACGACCTGAGCTGAAGGCAGAGGCTTTAACCCACTGAGCAACCCAGGCGCCCCAAAGCCAAGTATATTTAGCCATTACATTGATCTGAGACCTTGCTCATTGGATCTATCTTACCCCACCTCCTCCTGCCCGTGTTAAGAAATGCTTTTGACTAAGCCAGAAAGCTCAAAAAGTGCTTGTTAATAAGTCTGACTTTGCCGAATCAAGAAAAGAAGGATCGCTTATGAGTTAGGAGGAGAAGTAGTGGGTCAGTGTAACAACTACATTTCCTAGTTTCTATATTTGATACTTTGATATCTTGGGGTTAAAGAGGAAGAGAATGTCATAAGACTATTTTAGGCTGGTTATTTTTTTTTAATATTTTTATTTATTTATTTGACAGACAGAGATCACAAGTAGGCAGAGAGACAGGCAGAGAGAGGAGGAAGCAGCCTTCCTGCTGAGCAGGGAGCCCGATGCAGGGCTCGATGCGTTGCGGGGCTGGATCCCAGGACCCTGGGATGGAGCCCGATGGGATCATGACCCAAGCCGAAGACAAAGGCTTTAACCCACTGAGCCAGCCCCGAGGCTGGTTATTTTTAAGAGACAGATAAGAACAGCACTGGAAACAAACAGAAACTATCCTTTTGTAAAAGACATTTACATTTGCAAGGGAAATCTCCATTTGTATGGGTGTCTTCCTCTCAGTATCAGGAACAGGAGAATACCTAAATCTCTAGAAACTCCTGAAGGGCTGCTGACTTAAATCTGCATAGCAATTTATACCCTTGTTTGCTGTGCTTTGCCTGATAACCTCCTTAACTGACTTCCCTCATCCCAACAGCTCTTTTTTTTAGTTGAAGATGGTATTTAAAGTGGTGGTTTGGGCCATTCAGATTATTACTCAGTTTTCCTGGGTACCTTGTATATACATAGGAGGAAATAATATAAATGTTATTATACCTTTGTTTCTTTTTCTCCTGTTAATTTGTCCTTCATTATAGAAAGGTCTCAGACAAGAACCTAGAAAAATAGAGGAGGACTCCTTTTTTTCTCCTTTATAGTGTCTTGCAGGCTCTGGAGGGACTGCCCCTCCCAGGGCCAGCCAATTCCTAGAGGGAGTGAAGAACTGGTTTGCAAGTGTACCTTCCCTATGTACACCAACCAATCTAGAACCCACACCCCAACCACCTCCTTTATTGGCTTTCACACTCTGGGCCCGTATTCCCCTGTCCTAATAACCCCAGAGTCAGGAAACAGACAACAAATAAAACCAACACATGTAAACAAATATTTTACCGTCCTAGCCTAATGAATCTAGCTAACTTGATTGATTTTTCAGCCTATTTTGCAGAAGTTGACTGACCAACCACGAATGAGACTAGCTAAGATTGGAGCCAACTGGGAAGGATTCTTGCAGCTGTGCAGAAGGGACAAGGAAAGAAGAAAAGTAACCTCTGTGATGACCTACCTAGAGATCCTTTCCCCATCATCATGCTTATGCTGCCATTTTCTGAACATGTATCCCATGAAGAGGTATGATTCCTGAATATACATGCTCAGAAAGGACACCTCCCTTTGTCCCTATATCCAATCATCATACTCCACTCAGCCTACCCTTTACCCTTAAGTACACCAACCCAAACCTTCAGGAGAGTGGATTTGAGAAATCTTCTCTCTCCTTACTTGGTGCCCTGCAATAAAACCTTTTTCTCTTCAGCTAAAGACACTGGTATCAGTGTTTGAATTGATGAACACTGGGCAACAGGCCCTTATCTGTTAGCACTAACAGCGCCTACACCCCAGAGCCCACTAAAATTATTCAAACAAGCCAATCCTAAAGCTGCTTGCCCTGTCTTGCCCATTACTTCCTGTGGAAACCATAATAAAGGCTTGCCTACATTTTCCCCTTGCTCCTTCTGCCGGACACTGGTGGATCCCCCATGTGGCCCTGGGTGGTGTGATGTGTCCCTTCCTCTTAGAAACTGTGAGTAACAAACTATCCTTCCAATGGGAATCTTTGCTTGATCTGTTGACCTCACCATATCTGAATACGAATACATACACTTTACAACAAAGAGGTCAAAGTCCAGGAGGACTAAAGGTGCCAAAATCCAAGATGGATTTAAAGCAAGCAAGAAGAAACAAGAGATAAGATATAAGGAGGGAGATATGGCAAAGGTCTAGCTCAGGAAGAACTCTGCAAATCCAGAATTCTGATTGTGGTATAACTTTGGTGCCTTCCTGATGATATGGGAGGGTTGTCTTATTAACAATTTCTTGAATACACTTCCTAATAAATGATATGTGAGAACTTTAACATTCCTAGACAATACTCACTTGTAGTATTCCCATGATCAGCACCCCAACTGTAAGCCATACCAGAATGTTAAAACAGCCTGTTAATCAACTCCTGCCTTTTCTTTCTCCATTCCTTAATTCATCTCTTCTACTGTTTTTAAGCCATAGCTTGTACATCAATAAGAAAACTACAGAATTTCTTTATTTCTTTTTCAACTACATATTGAATCTTCATTATTACGTTTAAAGCCACCCTTGACTTCCACTATTCCACTCTATTCTCTATCATCTGGATAACTTAAACCATCCATTGTTTCTAGCACATTCTCCCCATGCACTGAACTACTCCATCAATAGAAGCACTATTAAATGTATTTTATAATATTAGCTTTAGAAACAAGTACACCCAGGTCTGAATGCTTAGCTCCTCCAACAAACCGTGCTCTGATCTTGGAACTGTAATTTTTTTTTTCTCATGCTGGAGGAATCAGAATGGGTTCCCTGAGGAATCACCAAGATAGTAATGTCCCTGTTACAGAATTCTTAAACAGGTTAAATGAGATAGTATGTATAAAGATTTCAGCACAATTTTGGTGTGAATTAATTCTAATTAATAGCAACTATTATACCATTCTTAACCTTAAAATAGTAGTCCTGAGTTTTCAAGGTATGTCTTATACACTGGTAATATTCAAGAAGCTCTGATATATGTTAAAGTTGACGCCATTTTTCAAAGGAAAAAAATTCAAATTCAAGTGAAATAACTTGCTCAAGCTCATACAATTAGGTAAGAATTACAAGTTTCTTTACTGTTTCTTACTTTTGCTCTTTCTTCTCTACACAAAGCTGAACTAATGCCCATAAAGTCATTTAGTGAAGGGACTGTGACTCATTTATCTTTTATTTCACAGTACTTGAGTTTTGGGGGTTTTTTTTGTTTGTTTTGTTTTTTTTTTTTAATTTAAACTAACTTCACTGAGTGCCTGGGTGGTTCAGTGGGTTAAGCCTCTGTCTTCGGCTCAGATCATGATCTCAGGGTCCTAGGATTCCACCCACGTTGGGCTTCCTGCTAGGCACGTGGCCTGCTTCCCCCTCCTCCTTTGCCTGGCTCTCTGCCTTCTTGTGATCTCTCTCTATATATATCAAATAAATAAATAAAATCTTAAAAAAAATAAACTAACTTCATTGAATATTTATGTGCAGTACTGGTTTTAAAAATTTATATAAACTATATCATTTAAATATGATGATATCTCACAAGATATATATCACAATGTCTACTTTCAGGTAAGGAAATGGAGAATCACAGAAATACCTATGATACCTATGGCAAAAGTTGATGTGTCACACTAAATAAGCTGCAAATCAAAACAGGCATATAATTCATTTCTATTGAATTAAATTTTAATTGACATCTGGAAAATACATCTTCTCACTCTGCTAAAGAGTGTAAAAATGGTGACATGTTCTGGAAAACCTGTGTGTATGTGTGGGTGTGTATAGTATCTGAGTGTGCCGTGTATGTTTTAATAAGCATTTGAACTTTCTGTCGATAATAATAGAAATCCTCATTTTAACACATGGTCACTCTGGGAGCAGGGGGCGGGGATGGGGATGCAGGCATAAATGCCACAGGAAAAACCTTTTCAGCCTCCTTTGTGACTAGCTGTGACCCTGTGGAAAGTTCTGATCAATGGGCTGTTAGGGAAAATGATGTAAATTAAGTTCTGAGACATACCTTAAAGGCAAGCGCAGGCTACTTCTCTCTTTCCCCATCCTACTGGAAACATGGATATGATGGCTGGAGGTACAATTTAGACCAGCATAGTAAATATCATGTCCTAGGAATGACAGTATGGAAATCTCAAAGTAGCCTGAGTCCCAGGTAGCTCCTGAGCCATCTTGCCTTTACTGAACTCTAGATCCTAACTTCCACTTAAACCATTGTTATTTTGGCTCTCAGTAGCTGAATTATCACAACACTTACTTACTAATTTTTTACTTATGACTAAGGCAATGCTAACAAAAAAGGAAGGAAACAATTGAAATATATTTTGAGGGATTGATGAGTTAAGTATCAAGCCATAGAAATATGGAATCTCAGTGTTGGGAGGGATATAAATAGTCTAATCTATTCACAGAGGTGACGCTCAAATTCACTCTCCAAACTTAACAAAGTAAAGCCACAGGAAAACTACCAACAAATATGTTGAATTAGATGTATCTAAAGTGAAGTGTGAAATTTTGACAGTTGTCAGAGCCACATCTATGAGTTAAGTAAGTACTTCCTACTTGAGTGAAATATGTGCCAAGAACTGGTATGAGCCTAAAACATGCTGGTTCTATATGAGCTACCACAGGAGGGACAAAACTGTCAGGAGACACTATGGAAAGTCAAAGGGGGTATTTCCGAAAAGAAGATAATCAGATGCTCATATAAGATTTACCACTCAATGCTGTATCTAATGCCTATTTTGTTCATCTAATTCAGAATACTTTGACTTAAATCCTAGGGACTTATTTTCTCCCAGGTGTCCCAAAGTAGACATCTTCAATGACTTTCTTCATGGGAAGCAGGACCAGATCACATGAGACTCATTTTGGTTTTTAAAATATGTGTATTACGAGCGATATTTGCATGATTATGCAGACAAGTTGAAAGTGAGGTCATTGTTGCTGTACAAAGTGAAACTGTGGTTTATTTTCATGTTTATGCCAACTGTTCAGAAGGAAAACAGAAAATCAAAGATGCTTACATGCTGATAATGCCGTAGATAGCAGGAAGTTCAATACCATGCTCGTCAGCTGTGTGACACAGCATCTGTCTGGAGGCCTGAGAAACTGTAATATCCATGCATTCGGCAAAGAGATTCCAAGAACAATTAAGACATGTTACTCCCTTTGGTACTTTAAGGGGCAGAGATGGGTAAGAAAAGAACAGCTTGCCCCATGAGCAACCAGGATCTTCTTGCTTGACTCCTGGATTAACCCAGTATTCACTCCAGAGCTTAGAGGTTTGCACTAACCGTGTAGCACCAAAACAAGGCTTCACATCCATCTTCCTGAATATTTCCTCAAAAACTGATTATAAAAGGCCACCTTAAAAGATGTTCTAAAATCTCTTCAAAATTCAATTCTCTTCATCAAACATAATAGCTTTTCTGACCATTTAGCATATTTTTCTCTTTATTTTAAAGACATGATTTGCATGTTCCGTTGAAGTGGGAATAAACTGTTAAAAATGCATTTTTGTAAAAAGGAAAAAGCAGGACTACTTGGAAAGTTTTGTTCGACTTGCATTCTCCACTGGTCATGTGCCCATAAACAACGCTACTACGATCTATTATCAAATGTATTTTACTTCTTTAGAAGGGCTGAAATAACTTCTAGTGGTTATGTCACAACTAACTAAAAATACATGCATTCAATTGTACATCTCAGTATTAATTCTATTTGTCAGTAATTATTTTTATATTGTAAGAGAACTATTTTTTTTAATATTGTATATTATTTATTTGAGAGAGAAGAGTGAGAGAGCAAGCATGAGGGAGAGGCAGAGGGAGAAGCAGACTCTTTGCTGAGCAGGGAGCCCTATGTGAGACTTGATCCCAGCACCCCAAGCTGAAGGCAGATGCTTAGCTGACTGAGCCAATACATAAAAAAAGTATTATTAACATTTAAGCAAAATAAACTTTTATTTAATAAACACTCTTAACCTGATTATTTGGTTGGAGTTAAAGACCAGGTATCTTATAAAATCATAATATCATCTTCTTGATAATATTTGCTTATTAAAAAATGTTTAAAGAAAAAAATTGTAACTATGTGTGGTGATGGATATTAATTACACTTATTGTGGTGATTTCACAATATATACAAATATTGAATCATTATGCTTTACCCCTGAAGCTATTGTTAGATGTCAGTTATACCTCACTTTAAATTTTTTTTTTTTTTTTTTTTAGAAGGAGAGAGCACACAAGCAGGGCCTGGGGACTCAGAGGGAAAGGAATCTTAAGCAGGATCCTCACCTCGCAGAGGAGCCCACGCAGGACTCGATCCTACAACCCTGAGATCATGACCTGAGCCAGAGCCCAGAGTTGGACACTTAAACTGACTGAGCCACACAGGTGCCCCAATTATATATTACTTCTTTAAAAATTTCAAAAAACCTATGAAATACAAGTGTAAAGAAGAAATAAAACTCATAGTCCCATTATAGAAATTTTTAAAAAACCTTATTCTGGTACATTTTATAAAATGTTACTATATCCCATATTTTACATTTAAAATTATATCACAAACATATATCTGTATTTAAGACATCTTCTGTTTTCCTTGATATTTTCTTTGCATTCTTTTTTGCTACATAGACTATGTTTTATTTGCTTTTAACTCCTTAAGTTTTTGGGAAATCTTCTGGCAGTAGAGGTTAAAGATTCTTCTAAATATATTTCATTGTAGTGCTGTTCAAAATAAAGAATAAATGTACTTCATTTAAGTCACCCCCTCATATGATTAAAATAAACTATTAGGCTCCCTCTGTCCCTTCCTATTGTGGTGGCAAGGTGTGTGTGTTCAGCTCTGTGATGAAGGGCCCTGGATTCTGCAGGACACCCACACCATCAAGTTCAGAGGCACAAAAACTAACATATTTAAATCCATCCTTGTGACTCCAGCTCATACTTGTGCATTCCACGTTGTTCTTTTTTAAAAACAACTTCATTAAAGTATAAGTTACATTCCATAAAATTCACCCAGTGTAGGGATACAATTCATTGACTTCTAGTAAATTTATAGAATTGTGCATCCAACAGCATAATCCAGTTTTAGAACATTTCTAATGGGTCCTTTTGTGAATATTTCATATAAATGGCATCACATAATATGTAGTCATTCGGACCTGATATCTTTCATCTAGCGTAGTGGTTTTGAAGTTCATGCATGTTATAGAATATATCAGTATTTTGTTCTTTTTTTATTATATGGATATACTACATTTTGTTTATACATTCATGATAGAAATTTGAAATGTTTTTTATTCTTGTCTATTTTGAATATGCTGCTATGAACATTTCTGTTCAAATTTTGCATGAATATATGTTGCCATTAGATTCCTAGAAATAGATGTTGTGTTCTATGGTAGATAAATAATATAGCTATTTATGAAACTGCTAAACTGTTTTCCAAATTAGCTAGCTATACCATTTCACATTCCAACCAACAATGTATGAGGGTTCTTATTTCTCCACATCTAGCCAATATTTGTTATTAACTGTCTTTCTTATTATAGCTATTCTAGTAGGCATGCATTGGTATTTTGTGATTTTGATTGGCATTTCTCTAATACATGATTATTGAGCTCTTCCTGTTTTTATTAGCCATTGTTATGTCTTCTCTGATGAAAGGTCTGCTCAAATCTTTTGTTTGTTTTTTAAATTCGGTTGTTTGTCTTACTATGATCAAGTTGTGAGAATTCTTTATATATTTCAGATGCAAGTCCTTTATCACATACATAATTTGCAAATATTTTCTCCAGTCTATAGCTGGAGAGTTTCTGGAAGTTTTTAATTTTTATGATAAATTATTTATTTATTTATTTATTTATTTATTTTTTGGTCTGTTTTTGGTATCATTTCTATAAATTTTTACCTAATTTAGGGCCATAAAGATTTTCTCCAATGTGATCAACCTAGAAGTTTTAGCTCTTACACATAGCTCTATAATCTATAATCTATAATCCATTATGAGTTATTTTTTATTTATGGTGTGAGGTATGAGTCTAAGTTCTTTTTTTTTTTTTTTCAAATAGATGTTCAATTGTTTCAGAACCACTTGCAAGTTCTATCATTTTCCCCCATTGAATTTCCTTGGTACTTCTGTTCCAGCCTATTCTGGCTCTTTCTCACTTAACATCAATGTTACTTAGCCAATAAAGATTTGCTATTTGTATTGAGAGTTGTAAATATTCTTTAAAATGAGTTAATGAGTGAATAAAGACAAAAAAGATAACTAAATGTAGTCGCCTGTCATTTTTTACCTAGTTTTTTTTGCAATTTCCCCACTATTGTTTAGAATTTAAATTTTATTTAAATTTATTTAAAATTATTTGGATATATTATTTTGTTTGAAAAGGGACACTTCTCTTTTTTTTTGCTTGACTCTTTTGTGTTATTTTGGGTTGTTCAAACTGAAATAGGTCCATAAAAAGTTTATGAGTGTGCATTAATAAATATTCCTTTTAGTTATCAGAAATGAAAAGAATTATGCAATCGTATTTTGAAGAGAACCCAACAAAAATGGAGAAAAGAGGTAACTTGTAAAAGAGAAACAGACCAAAGGGTTAAAGAGACCTCTGAAACTCATCTGCTTTGTGCACCCAAATGCAAGCAAAATCACACATTAGTCATTTCAGACCCGATATTAAATTGAAATTTCTCATTACGATAAAAGATAAACATGACTGATGCTGTGATAAATGTCTCATGTGTATTGTTGCATTTACTCCTCATGATCTTTGACCTAGGAAGAAAAGATGAAACCAAGGTTTAGAGGGGCTAAGATATTGGCAGAACCAAGATTTGACCATAGGAAATCTGATTTCAGGGTTCACCCTCATAATTACCATATTCTTTGGTTCCTTGTGCAGCAATATAAATAATTCTGTTCATAGCCAATTGGTAGTACTACAACAACAACAGATCTTCACTCTTAGGGACCCTCAATTTAATAGATATTCATATATCTGAGGTAACTTTTTAGAGTTAATTCCTATTTTTAGAGGGAGTAATACAGGAATTATTGTAGTCTGTGCTTCTTCTTCCTCTTTCTATGTCCTACTCCAAACATTCCACAACACAACCCCATCCCCTCCACACACCACTTTTCGATCTGTACCCAATCTACTTAGTATACATAAATCAATTTTTCATATGATCTTCAGCTATAGCAAATAGGAAGATAAGAATGCTACTACTATTTGAAATGTCATGTTTCCAGGACCATCTAAGAGGTAGGTGACACCAGAAGTAAGACAGTTAAGTGACTAAGAATTTAAGCTCCAGAATCAAAGTGTCTGGCCTGTAATTACTATTTGTGAGACATCAGGCAAGTTTTTATTAATCTCATCTGTAAAATGGGAGGATAAAACAATTTCTAGTTGTTGTAAGGATCTAATTATATAGCTTCTATATTTTTCACTTAGGCATGGCACATAGTAAATGCTCAACTGATGTTAGATATTTATGTTAATTCTTGTCTGGAAAAAGATCTAGTATCAAACTGTGCCATAATTATGTTGTTGTTTGTGAGGTTTTTTAGCAGATTCAATAGGGCAGCTATAACACATTCATTATTTAAAGGACTCCTTTGCAATTCTGCAACTCTGCAGTTCTACACAGAACAGGAAATAAATGTGTTACAGGAGCCATATTAAGTTTCTGCCATGGAAGATAAAGGTATTTTGATATTATTTAGATATAAACATTGTGCCTCTTATTTGACCATTTATAAGGCTCTAAACTGCAATTGGGGAAAGTACTATGTGGTTGCAGGCATTCTTCTGGCCTACCTTTATAAAGAGATGGGATAGCTCTCTATAAAGAAGAAAACAAGTCTGAAATTTCCACATCAGAATATTATTTTTGTCATCTACACAACAAATATGAATCTCTAGTTTACCTGCTCTAGCTTCTTACCAGAATCTTCCATCTCAAATGACGCATTCCACTTATGGTAAATACCTGACCCAAATATCCAAGTGGTATAATACCAATATACTCTCAAAATCTCCAAACCTGATTCCTACACTAAACCAGATATCCATAAAGCCACATGCTGTGCTTGACCTCATATTACACCTTCAGTTTTCATAAACTGTCTCTAATTATAAAAATATTACCAAATGCATCACTCATTTTGTCCTTTATGAAAACAACCACATAAAAATTTCCTCTAATCTCAGAGCCAGATTTAAAATATAAATATAAATATATTTGACAAATTTCTAAGCTTCTCACTTTTGGATGACGAGAACTGTGCAACATGCCAGCTACTAGAATGAAGTTCTGTTGAATTTGAGTTCAAATATAAAGTTTTCCACCAACATTTTTATTTTTGATTATCTTAAATACTTTCATATTTGTCAGGTAATTTTTAATCTGATTTTCATACTACCTATTAAAAAATGGAGAGAGAGAGAGGGAGAAAGAGAGGGAGGGAGGGAGGACTCACACAAAATGAGAAACTAAAGAGGAGAAATAACAACTGACACCACAGAAATACAAAGGATTATAAGGGACTATTATGCCAACAAATAACACAAACTAGAAGAAATAGATAAATTCCTAGACACATATAACCACCCAAAACCGAGCCAGGAAGATATAGAAAATTTGAACATACTGGTTACCAGCAATGAAATTGAATCAGTAATTACAAAACTCCAAACAAAGTAAAGTCCAGAACCAGTTGGGTTCCCAGGTGAATTTTAGCAAACATTTAAAGAAGAATTAATACCTGTTCTCAAACTACTCCAAAAATCAAAAGAGGAAGGAAAGCTTCCAAATTTATCCTGTGAGGCCAGCATTACCCTGATACCAAAACCAGATAAAGACACTATAAAAAAGAGAACTATAGAATAGTATCTCTGATGAACATAGATATGAAAGTCCTCAACAAAATATTAGCAAGCCATATACAAGTATAGACCCTCTCCTCAAAATAAGAAATTCAAAATTTCATCAAACATTGGAACCATCTCTGAATTATCAGCTTTCCTCAAATTTGGTCTCATTCCTCTCTCATTATCCTATAATTATGATGATCAATACCACCACTACTGCTGTGTAAAATACTAGTGAAAACAAAAGAAAAGGAGGGAAATCTGCAATATGTAAATATGTGACAGACTAGAAAGGAGAAAAACTGCTTAATTATTTTTATATATAATTATGATGATCAATACCACCACTACTGCTGTGTAAAATACTAGTGAAAACAAAAGAAAAGGAGGGAAATCTGCAATATGTAAATATGTGACAGACTAGAAAGGAGAAAAACTGCTTAATTGTCAGTACCATAAATGATCACAAGGTCATATAATTTTTAACTTCCTTTCTTTACTACACATTCCATGTTCCCTTGGCTCCTAGGCAGCACTAGAAAGGACTCTCAAAGGATACATATGTGTATATATTATAAGTATATATATAATATCAACTCTTTTTATCATATTGGTTGTAAATATTTTTTTCATTTTTTTTCTTTACTCTATTGACTTTTTACTTCTAAGATTTAAATCATTAGGGGATAATACTTGATATCTCCCTTTGATTTCTTTTATGTATCTCTTACAAATTATTTTATACAAAGTATTATATTCAGCATTTTTTACTAATATAGTTTTTCTTTTTTACCCCGAGTTTATAGTATTTCTTAATGATATAATTTTAAAATCTTTTAATCTATCTGGAATGTATTTTGGGATCTGGTCATGCTCTCACATATATTCTATTTCTATTCTAACACTTCTATAAATATTAGGGCAATATCACTGCTTCCATAGGTTTAGATTTTTATTCATTCATTCAATTAAAAATACTATACAAGTTAGTTATGGGTGTTAGGTGATAAGAATAATGAGAAGATATCTTTATTATTACATTCTAGTGATGAAAATGGTTAGTAAATAAGCAAGAAAAACAATTCCAGAAGTTAGAGCAGTATGTCAGAGGAAATAAGTGGGATGCAGTGATCTTTAAAAAGAAAAAAAAAAAAGAAAAACGATAATACAGAGAACATTCTTAAAATAGTGAGTTTAGGGAAGATCTTTCTTTGAGAATGGAACATTTAAGCTGAGAATCAAAGTATAACAAGGCAGCCACAATGAAAGAGCCAAATGAAGACAGCCTGTTTTTTCATTTCCTAGGAGGGAAAAACTGAGCATAATTTCTGTGTGATGAGAACACTGCAAAGGAGGCAGGGATTGACTAGAAGTTTAGGGTATTAGGGTAGACAGAGTTAGAATACGTAGGGCCTTGTAGTCCACAAAAATTTTGCATCTAATCCTAAATATAATAAAAAGGAAAGATGTCCTTTTGGCTACTATTCAGAGAATTGATAAGATAGCAAGGTTGAAAGTAGGGAGTCTCATTAGAAAGTGACAGTTATTAGTGCTATCTGCCATATACATGGAATGATTACACTTCCTGGCCCTCTTGTGGCTTGGACAGACCACGTAACATTCTAGTCACTCAGTCATGAAAGGAATAACGTGTAAGTTCCCAGCTGAAGCACTTAATTGCCAGTATGAGATCATCCAGGGTTCTCACTCATTCTCTCTGCACAACAACCAGCAACATTAGATGTGATGTCTGGTCCATTTGTCTGGGATGTAGAGTCCAGAGATGTGCAGCAGAATCTCCGTCTATTCATGATGGACAAAAAAACATGTCCTCAGGACATCTTTATTATTACAAACCACTAAGATTTGGGGACCATTATTTTTTTTCCAGCTATATTGAGGTATAAATGACAAATAAAATTGTAGGATATTTGAAGTGTACAATGCAATGATTTGATGTACATATACATTGTGATAGGATTCTCAGGGCCTTTACTGTAGCATAACTTAGCCCACCCTGACTGAATATAAATGGCCATTCCAATAGTGTAATTAGAGATGGTTGTGGCTTGAGCAAGATCCTAGCAGTGAAATAGAGAAGTTGACAGATTTAGCATTTGTTTCTGGCTGGCAGGTACTGCTTAGCAATAAAATGTATGAGGTAAGAAAGTGAGGTGTCAAGGAAAACCCCACTTCTGACTTTAATAAATAGTGCCATTTACTAAGATAGAGAAGTATAGATTTAGACCAGGTATGATGGAGGGAAAGAAAGTCAAAAATTCTGTTTGGGCAAGTTAAGGTTGAAATTCTCACATGTAGCTGTCGACAAGCAGCTGAATATGTGATTTTTGGACCTGAAATCAAAAGTGAGAGTGACATTCATAAAATTTTGGAGATGTCTGAATATACATGATGTTCAAAGCTATGGACATGAATAGGATTGACCAGAAGGAGGTTAGGAAGACACCTCAGAGCCAAGTCCTTAAGAACTCCAGCATTTATCATTTGGTAGGTGAGAAGATGCAAATAAAAATTATTATGAAGAAGATATGAGTGATTAGAAAATAAATATCAGGAAATTTAGTGTCCCTGAAGGGAAGAGAGAAGACAGCAGCATCATTGTGCTGAATGACGTTAAGAAGTAAAGTAAGAAAAAGGCTAAGGAGTGTTCATTGGGCAAGTCACTGTAAACCTTGACAAGAGCATTTTTGATGGAATAATGGATGCCAGATAGGAGTGGGTGAAGAGTAAAGGGATGAGAGGAAATATAGACAGTAAGAGAGAAACATGAAGGCAGCAGATAGAAGGCAAGTTCTTGGAGGAGTCTGTAATGAAAGAAAAGTTTGTTGTGGCTGCTCTATAGTCTTAATGGGAAACAAAAAACACATTAGTTTTTTTAAAGTATATTAGTATGATGATGGAAATGATCCAATCAAGACTTATATTTTGATATCTAGTAATTTAAGTATGCCTTCAATTCTTTTTCAAAAATGACTCTGCCAGACCTTTTTTCATCTTCTTTTACATTCATTTGTGGGTTTCTTTTTTAACTTCTGTTAATTACATTTTTGGCAGACCATGGCAAAGTCCAGAACTTCCCTTGGGTTTTTAATAATTGAACCCTTTGTGAACTGTGTAAACTTTTTGGCCATGAACTTAAATTGCCTTTTTTCTCATGTCAGTAGGCTTATCTGAGACACAGAGTTATGTGAAATTTTTTGTCTTCTTCTTAATACTTCAGTAAATTATAGTAAAACACTCATTACCAGTTATTTTTTAAATAATTTGAAAGCAAAATGGAAAACATAAAAACTCTCCCAATTTCTAAAAATATTTTAATGTCAAATAAAACTATAGTCAAGTTTTCATTGAAAATATATTTTTATATATTTATGTATGTAGATGTGTGTGTTTATCTTTGGTTCCAGCAGTGAAATAAAGAGAAGTCTGTAATGCAGTTGAAAAAGGATATTATCCCGCATGGGGAGCCAGCCTAAATCAATTAGCAATTGCAGACAAACACAAATAAATGATTTTTTTAAAATTCTAATTCCTGAAAAAGGAAATAGTATAAATTGTTTTAATGAATGATTATAATTTTCACTTTTAAAATTATGTTTCCAATTGGTCCTAAGAAATACTTTTGAATAATTTTTTTTCTACATGGCTATTTGTCAAACTAACAGTATTTTTATTGTACTTTATTTTCAAAACTACTCTTAAATTTCTAAAGTAAGAATTTAGATGGCAACCATATTTTGTGAATTAAACACAGTAGAGTTTATTTTCTTAAACAGCTGGTAGGAAAATAGGGGAACTAAACTTTGCCTTGCTTTAATATTTATTTTAGTATGGAAAATCTCAGGAATGTACATTAAAGAAACTGCAAATGTTTCATATATAAAAATAATTACTTCTACTGCACTAAGTCCCTTATATACCATCAGAATATGTACATGGTAATTTATATTGATATAACTTTCCTGTTATGTTAGAGATGTTGAGTCTCAATGCTCATTTGTCCAATTTGCTAATTCTTGGAATGCATGCATTTTAAACACTTAGAGAGAGGAATGCCATCTCTCCACTTCTGATTACAAATTTAATCTCCATAAGAGAATTCGGCTCAAGAATCAATAACCTGGATAACCTGACTACCAAACACTAACCTGAGAAAATGTGTATGGAAAATTAAATGTCATTCACAGAATTATCAAGGAAACATATAGTCTTTATATAAGCATCCAGCTGGACATCATAGAGATTACTTTTCTTTCCCTTTTATTCAACCCATGGCTACCTTGGCATGGAATTCAAAGAACACAAGACCTCAAATCATGGAATCTATTCCCAGCTCTTCTGATAACTTGTTTTTCACTTTCCAAATACTTGACCTGACTGTGCTTTAGATTTCCCTTATATATTAATGAGGAGAGAGATGAATGCAAATAACTTAAATCTAGGTAAAAAATAAATTTATTGAGAAACTAAATGGGTACTTCATAGAACCCAAAGTAAAATGCAATAAGAACTGAGGTCAGGAATCCATCAAAATCCTAGAGGAGACCACAGGCAGTGTTCTCTGTTGGTCACAGCAACTTCTTTCAAGACATGTCTCCAAAGGCAAGGGAAACAAAGGCAAAAATGAACTTTTGGGACTTCATCAAAATAAAATGCTTTTGCACAGCAAAGGAAACAGTCACCAAAACTAAGAGGCAATCCATGGAATGAGGAGATATTTGCAAATGATATTATGGATAAAAGGCTGTATCCAAGATGTACAAAGAACTTATCAAGCTCAACACCCAAAAAACAAATAATCCAGTCCAAAAAATGGGGAGAAGACATGAACAGACACTTCTCCAAAGAAAACATATAAATGCCTAACAGACTCATGAAAAAATATTCAACATCACTCGGCATCAGGGAAATACAAATCAAAACCGCAATGAGATACCACTTGACACCAGTTAGCATGGCTAAAATTAACAAGACTGGAAACAACAAATGTTGGAAAGGATGTGGGAAAAAGGGAACCCTCTTACACCATTGGTGGGAATGCAATGCATGCAGCCACTTTGGAAAACAGTATGGAGGTACCTCAAGACATTAAAAATAGAGCTACCCTATAACCCAGTGATTGCACTACTAGATATTTACCCCAAAGATACAGATGTACTGAAAAGAAGGGGGATGTGCAATCCAATGATCACAGTAGCAACACCCACAATAGTCAAACTGTGGAAGGAGCTGAGATGTCTTTCAACAGATGAATGGATAAACAAGATGTGGTACATATATACCATGGAATATTACTCAGCCATCAGAAAGGATGAATACCCTACTTTTGTATCAACATGGATGGGACTAGAGGAGATTATGCTGAGTAAAATAAATCAAGCAGAGAAAGTCAATTATATGGTTTCACTTACTTGTGGAGCATAAGGAGTAACATGGAGGACATTTGGAGAAGGAAAGGAAAAGTGAATTGGGGGAATTCAGAGGGGGACATGAACCATGAGAGATTGTGGACTCTGAGAAACAAACTGAGGGTTTTGGAAGGGAGGGGGTCGGGGGGGGATGGGTGAGCCTGGTGGTGGGTATTGTGGAGGGCACATATTGCATGGAGCTCTGGGTGTGGCGTATAAACAATGAATCTTAGAACACTGAAAAAAAAAATTTAATTTAAAAAAAAGAGAGAGAGATGTGAGTACAAGGTAACCAGCCATCTTTTTCCCCAAAGATGTCCATGTCCTGATTCTTAGAACTTATGAATGTATGACCTTACATGGGAACAAGGACTTTGCAGATATGATTAAGTTAAGGATCGTGAGATGGGAAAATTATCCTGAGTTATCTGGGTTGGCCCAATGTGATCACAAGGGTCTTTATAAAAAGGAGGCAGAAGGAAATTTTACTACAGAAAGGGAGTGTTAGGGTAAAGAAGAGTGAGAAAGACTTAACAAGCCACTGCTGACTTGGAAGTTGAGCAGGGGCCATGTACTAAGGAATGCAGGAAACCTCTAGAAGCTGGCAAAGAAAAGGGAATAGGGGTGCTGGAATGGCTCAATTGGTTAACCATGTGATTCTTGTTTCAGCTCAGGTCATGATCTCAGGGTTGTGAGATTAAGCCCAGGGCTGGGCTCCATGCTCAGTGCAGAGTCTGCTTCAGATTCTCTCTCTTCCTCTCCTCTCCTTCTGTTCCTCCCACAACTTGTGCACTCTCCCTTTCTCTGCCCACCAAAATAAATAAAATATTAAAAAAAAAAAAAAAAGGAAAGGAAATAGATTCTCCCTCTGAAGGCTCCAGAGGAATGCAGCCCTGCCAACATCTTAATTTTAGACTTCTAACTTCAAGAACTCTAAGATAACACCTTTGTTTTCTTTAAAACTACTAGGTTTTTGACAATAGAAACTAATTCAATGAGTTCCCCCCAAAATAAAAATGAAAGGAGATGATTTAGTATCTCCATTTGTATGGTGTAGCATTGTACCTTCCAAAGAACAATGCCTTCTTACCCAACCCAACCCCATACACCACTCACTCTTATGTTTTCCTCTCTTCTTTTGAAGAATACAGTCTTTATTTATCTAAATTATTATATATTTCTTAAATATATGTACTGTTGTTCTCTTATTTTGTTCATCTTGGATTAAGAGAAGATGCATCATGACTTTTCAGGTTAAAATAATACAGTACAGAGCCAGTTCTGATTTGGATAAGCTCAATTACTTGCTTCTATCAGTGAGAGCTATTATTGTCCCATTTTACCAGTGAGGTAACTCAAGTAATTTATTTGAAGTTATACAACAATAACAAAAAATTTGCTGAGTCGGGATCTAAAATTGAACCAATCCAAAAACAATGTCCAAGCTCTCAGGCAGTTTATCTTATATATCTCTCTATGTAGTATAGTGGTACTGACTCATACTGCCTGGGATAGGACGTTTGCTGTTTCCCTTGCCATTAGGAAAAAGGAAGGGAAACTAACATTCCAGATAATTGACTTTGACCAAGGAGCTTGCTAAGTGTTTTGTTGTATGATCTTATTTGTTTTTCATATCAATCCTGAGGAGGTATACATTTTTATTTTTTCACAGACAACTTATTATTGGATAGGTAATTCTAACACAGATTTTTCAGAAACCCATACTGTTACAATAGATCAAAGATTTCCACGCTTTTAAACTTATGAACCAGTAAAATACTGGAAGAAAGGAAAACAGTGAAATAATGTCAGATGTGATTTTTTTTTTATTTTGCCAAATTAAGAAACACAGAAACAAATAAATTAAAACAAGGAGGAACAAGAAAGAGAAAGGAAGAAAAGGATAAAGAGAAGGCTGAGGAGGAGAAAGAAACTACACAAAACCCCTAGCATCTACCATTCCCCTCACTTCATGACAGAAACTATATTGTACCAAATGCTAAAAAGATCATAGACTCAGTATGAAGGATAGTTCTTTTCTTTTTGTAAAATTTATTTATTTATTTGAGAGAGAAAGATAGAGAGAGAGCAGGAGGAGGGGTAGGAGAGGGGAAGAGGCAGAGAATCTCCGAGCAGACTCACCGCCAAGCACAGAGCCCGAAGCAGGTCTCCATCTCACAACCATGAGATCATGACCTGAGCAGAAATCAAGAGTCCGACTGAGCCATCCAGGTTCTCCTAAAGAATGGTCCTTAACATTAATTAGTTTGTCCATAGAAGATACTTATTTCTCCACCACGAAAGCTTTGTGAAGAGCCTCTTTTGGCACCGAATGCAGGAGGCCCCTGACTCTCATCCACATCCTAAGCATCAAACAAGGGCCGGCCTGGAAGCCAGCTCTCTACAACGCAGGCACCTAACAAGAAAGTATTCCATCACATCTTAACGCTTTTTCCTTGCTAAGGCAAGAAAGGATCACTTACTATTTATCCCCTTACCTTTTTTAAAAATTCAATTCAATCTGCAGTTTCATTCTCTGTTTATAGCTTAAATTGTTGTTTCTCAGAATTTGATTCTGCTCATCAGAATCAAATACTTTACCAGATGCCTTACTGCAATGTATCCAAAAGAAAGAATTTGTCTTGCACATTTACACTAAATCGATCTTAGGCATTGACTTGAGATTAAAAGACTCACTTTATAACCTGAACCTCACCATGCTCATTTGGTGAGTACATTCCATGTGCCTCTCAAAATGCAAATTGTAGACTTGTTCATTTTCATGTTTCAGAATTTACATATATTCCTATATTGTTACACTATAATATAAAAAGTCTTTTGCTACTAATCATAGGGTTTAAAGGGAAATATGTGTTATGAATATCCATACATGTTGAGAATAGATGCATAAATTTCTTATTTTGAAGACAGATTGCACTGATTGACTTAAAAGAAAATGATAATTGGCATGGTTTGCTATGTATTAGTTTGCAAAACATAGAGCAAATTGACCAAAATCATTACCCTCTCTGAGCAAACTTAGCAATTCTGTGTAGCTTATCATTCCTAAAGAATTCTCTCATACCTAGAAACTTGCACACATTCAGAGTGCCTTTTGTTTAACTTTAACAATAAAAAAAAGTATGTCTACTGTATTGTAACAATGATAGATTATACTGTCTCCTAAGGTTCTGAGTAGAAGAATTCTCTGAAGTCAAGTCCTGACACCTATTAGTAATAAGTTCACCTGAAATTATTTCTAAATAAGTAAGCACATTTATGTAAATACAGCTACATTGGAATATGGAAGACAAACTGTCATAGGTTAAATAGTATTAGATCAGTTATAAATGTGATTCCAATATCTTGCCTCATTTAGTGCCAAAAAACACCTATAAAAATATTTTAAATTAATAGGAGCTCAGCTTTTATTAGTTTCCACATGCATAACTGAATACAGAAACTCATTAAAAAGTACTTCTAGAAATAAGTGTTACCAAAACCGTAATTAAAGGAAACATTAAGTGTTGATTTCTCTTCAGATTTAAGTTGAAAGTCATAAACTGCATCCTTAACTCACATAACTCAGTCCATCTGTTACACTGGAATTTAAAACTTTAGTTTCATTCCTTGCTATTTATGAGTATTATTGTAAAGGGTAACAAAAGCAATTAAGGCAAAAAGATTTTATTTAAAATAATTGGGTTGAATTTTTTTTTGGTTTTGGCAGATATCGGCATATGTTTGAAAAGATACTGAAGTGCTCAAGGTTTAGAGAAATATACAAATATGCAAATAGATACCAAAAAACAATTTGGTGAGTGTACTACTATAGGAGCACAAGGGACATGGCATCTAATACTGCCTAGGTAAGACAGGGCAGGCATTACAGAGAAACAGAAATGGTTGTATATTTTAAAGACTACATAAAGATTTGCAAGTTAAAGAGCAAGGAATGGGGGGTAAGAGTAGAGAGAAAGGATATTCTAGACACAGACTGGAAATATTTACCACAGTAATACTGCATACCTATGAATCCCCTCTTATTTACTTAAGAGGTTTGATTTTTCAGATTTATATGATGCCATTTCTCCTCCCCCCCCAAAAAGGAAGAATTTACAAGTGTTTTGCAACTAACAAACAGATACAATCTAGAGCACTTCTTCAAGCACAAGGGAAATATTTACTATAACCAAAAGTCTGGGTGAAAGAAAACAATTGGAACCATAATGATAAGGTAGTATTTGGGATGGTATCAACATACTGTAATTTGGGGAAAAAAACATATACTGTACCATTTTATATGACTATATGAACATATTTTAATATAGTAAGGGAATTAAGAAGAAAAATCATTACTACAAATTTTACTGCTTAAAGGTTGAAAATAAATTTAGTAAAACAAATAAAATATCTATAGCAACAATTAAATGTGTACTGACATAAAATATTATGAACTCTTGTGGAAAATTCTTCTTTCAAACATTTTATGGTAATAATGATAATGAGATACATATGCTAATGTGAAAGAAAGTAGCCCATATTTTCCATAATGCCATATTGCCTAGTATCTTCAAGGGGGTCTATATCTACTTGCACAAATGCAAAGTTCGGATGAAAAAATGAATGAGTGCTGTTTTCTTCTCAGATGAAGTAAATTATGTATTTCTATTAATTTATCTTCATGTGATCCTTACTTCACATAGTTGATGTAATCATTTCAGTTACCTAACATACTGACAATTATTCATATCTCTCACCATTATTCATGCATGTTAATCATGTAATGTCTATTTCTCAGTGCAGTAATCAGAGATACAAATTCTACTGTTCTTCAAAAAATTCAGATATCCTCAGGGCTGCCAAAATTACATGGACAATTTCCAGTACTTCTATGATTTGAACTCTGTGGCATTTGACCTGTTGATCTTTTCTCCTTTCTGAAACATTCCACCATTAGTTTCTATAAGAACACTATATTCTGAGTTTCCCCCACTTGTCACATCCTTCCTTCCCAGGTGCATTTGTGGACTCTTGATCTCCTTTAGCAAGTTTCTTAAATCCAAGCATTTCTTAAGTTTCTGTATTTAGTCCCCTTAACATCATACTCTGTCCTCTCTTCTGAGAGGATTCATTCACTTTTAAAGAGCCAACTCCTCTCTTCTAATGAAAACCACCTTACCCTAAGCTTACTCTCATCCTTCTCACCTCATCTGCTCTTTCTCTTACAGGTTAATTAATGACTGCACCAGTTTTTAGATTCCCAAGCCAGAAATGGTGGAGTCATTTTGACTCTTCATTCCCTTTCACCCACCTACCTCTGACCTCCATTTGTCCTCCAAACCCTATATACTGCTTCTCCTTAGCTTTGGTCTCTAGTCTTACTTTACTAGATTATGACATCATTATCTCTGCCACCATCCCTGCCTCCTTCACCCCATTCTTCAAAACACAACCAGAATGAACTTCCTAAAATGTAAAGGGGAACATGTTCCTCTCTTGCTTGCAATCTTTATGGAAAGTAACCCAACGTATCAGCATAACATGTAAGTCAAGCCAACTTCTATTCTTCTCCAATCTTACTTCAAAGGTAAGGAGGTTTGGAAGATTTGGGAGATTCAAGAAAGAAAGAAATGACTACAAGAGGCAGTGACACACAAAGCTTTATTGGGTAGCCCTTGGGCAGGTTAGCATATGGGGGAAATCTCTCACAGTAGTAGTCTACCCAGATGCTACAATGCAGGGAACCCTATACAGAAGGGGAGGAAGGCAGGGAAGTCTTGAGAGAGAAAGGAATCATAGAGGAAGCTTATGTCTAGGTGATATCTGCTCACAAGATGGGGAGTCTCTGGATCAGAGAGTACCAAAGAGTAATAGCGGCTCTGGGGCTGGGGCTTATGTACTATAGCAGTGTGTGGAATGAGGTTTTGCAAGGTGGGCAAAAATGGGCTGTTTCTGAACAGCTAAAATTATGCTTGTATGGGCTATTTTTAAAATAATCGAATGTGGAAAAGTTTGAATTTGGCACTGGCAGGCTTTTGAGTTAACAGGTCTCAGCCTGCAGGAAGAAATAAACAATCTAGGGGCCAATACACAGAGGCCATCTTTGTCTCATTTATATAACACCTCTCAACACCTCCTAAAAGAGAATCTCCTTGATCCTGTCTACTTGGCTTTCTCCAAATGAGTAATCCATTTTTACACATCTGTACTGGTGCCCAAGATGTTCTTATGAGACCTACAGTTCAGGAAGGAGAAAAAAGTTTGATTCACACAGCTGGGGGCCAGCATTGGATGAAATAAAGCCATTTCAAGTTTATTTATACAAAGAGTATAATGAAAACCTGAAAACCTCCTATAAATCAGTAATAGTAAATGTATTAATTATACAAAGTCACTTTCATATAAACCATTCCACGTCCCCCTCCTTACAAATGAAGACCTCAATTCCATCAAAGATTTGTCTAATTACCTCAGTCTAACTTTGCTATATTAACTATTCCTGTCTCTATGTCATCTAAATATTTCATAGGCATATCTTCATTTGGATCATTGATAATAATACTTAACAAGTTAAAACAAAAATTTAAGTCCCCTGGACAGCACTAGAGGCCTCTCTCCAGGCTAACATAAGGACAAATATTTATTAGACACCTTGTATACGATCACCAGAAGTGATGAGCTTGTGCCTAAGTTATCTTTCTTAAGTCTCATGTTAGTTGTGGTAGCTACCTATTATGAACCTCTTTTGACAGATGGGAAAAAAATGGAGCTCAATATAGCAAGGTAATTTTCCCAAAGTCACAAAATTAGAAATTGTCAGTGTTTGTTCAAACCCAGATCTGTCAGCAAATCTTTTTGTTTTTTTTTTTTCCTATCAAAAGACACTGACCATCAAACAGTACTTTTTAAAACCTAATTTATTCCCTTTTGTCAATAAGATTTTCCTGCTTACATCTTAGAAATCCTTAGACATTCCAGATATGCTATGATAACGATAATTTTATCATGTCTCCCTTAACTGTCAGAGCTTGGACACAAGTGTTCCAAAATCTTAGAGATGTGAGGCAGAGAATAAAGGGAAGAAGTAGAGAGTAAACTCTCTAAGAATAGCTGTTTGGACAAGCTGAATTCAGATGTGGTTTGCAAATAACTAATATCAATGGGATCTAATCCAGTCTAGTCAGAATTAGGTTCCACATCAAGTCAGAACATAGGGTACAGTGAAGGCCTCAGTTCCAAGCAGTTAGTAAGGCTGTGAAAGACAGATCTGGTGACAGACGTAGTGACTCAAGGCAAGGCTCACCGGACACAGGGTATCAAGCCCCTGATGAACAAAGCAAGCACCTATCCACCAACAAGACAAAAGCTGAAGGAAGAAGAAATGCAGTGGAACCACAGAGGGGACCACCCTCTCTCCCCAAACTCTGAAATCTGGATCCAGGCTCCATCACACAGTTGGAATGACTTGGGAATTCAGCTAACTAGGAGCTGGCAGGTGAGGGACACTGCAACTCCACTATGGGAGTCACTGGGATGAAAAGGCAGAAAAAACAGAGCTAAACTTTACAGTAACATTGGAATCTGCTTTTTTTTTTCTCCAAATAAGACAAATGAACATTTACTGTTAGTACGAACATAGACACAAATAATTCTTAAAGCATTTTAACAGAAAATTTCTCAGCTAAATCCATGCTTATGGGCACTGAGAAAATACATTGTTTTCCACCTCCATAATTTAGAGACACATACTTTGACCAGTAGAACAATTATAATTGATTTCAGAAGTTTCAAGGCTTAGGATAAAAAATTCCCAAAATATTATCACAACACTGAAGTTGCTTAATGTTTAAAAGTGCCAGTGGAGAAATCATATCTTGGGAAATTTGTGTACAAACAGTAGAATGATTAATTTCTTCATTTATTTGGAATGCAAGATACTAGTTAAATACTATGGAAAATGAAACTATTTCCTCCACAAAAGTAGTTTCCATGCATTGAAAAGCATCTCCAAAAACATTAATCTTTTAAGGAACACTGTTATTTTAAAATATTGGCAATTTGTTAGAAACTAATTAGTTGTTTGTTTGTTTGTTTGTTTGTTTTGGTCTTGAACCCAACCATTAACTGAGGATAATATATTCCCTTTACAGGGAGGCTGCTTCTGCCTGGCTCAGTCTGGTAGAGAATTATAAGGCCAATTGCAATCCCCTTGTGGACCAGTTAGTGTTTCCATGAGACAAGTTACCATAGCCTTAATCATAGCCAAACATCCTGAAGATGAACAAGCCAACAGGCAAAAGAAGAATCATTAGAACATGCCTTTGCATGCCAGTGAGTTTTACTGCATTGTACTCTGATACATTGTGCAATGAGACCCTAAAAGAAAGACTAATATAGAAAAGCACTGAAGCCTCCCAGATCAGAAGGATTCCTGATGTAATGCAATGGATAAGAAGCAGATCCCTACACAAACTATCAGAACTTCAAAAGCAGACTTTAAGTAGGCAGGAGAGGGGTGTTCCATCTCTTCTAGGGCTTCCTAAGACTTGATTTTGGATTTTAAATAACCTAGCCTCATGTTAAAATACACCTGGAAAATGGCACAAAATGTTAAATGTTTCATTTTCTGTTTTCTCAGAGTTTCAGATGAGCGTTCAGTAAAAGAAAAATTAAAACATAAACACCAAGTGCCTTCATATCTTAAAGCAAAGAGTTGGGCTACTTATGCAGGAGGCCTAAAAGATTTTCAAGCAAATTCTATCCTCTGCCCATCACTCACCTACAGGCTAAATGAATAAAGGCAGATGATTTATTTGAAAGGTTTTAAAGAGTTTGAGTATGGCAGTAGTAAGAACTTTGCAGATATTTGTCAGGGTGTTGTGTATTTTTTCCCTCTTACAAGGGAGGAGAAATGGGGTGCCTCCCTCTTCTGTGAAGCCATGGAACAGAACAACTTTGTGTAGCCCCATATACATTCCCTGACATTTAAGAGACAAGGGGCTGATGATGTTGGTCTCCTTCCAAAAAAATAAAGGCTTTAGTTTAGCCAATTCCCTGGGGGCATTAAAGCAAGAAGAGGTAGCTAAGTTGGGAATGGCTTGTGCTTTCAAGTCTGTGTGAATTTCCCTGGGGTTGGATGCAGTCTCCACAGAAAGAAGCTGGACTGATTCATCCTGAACAGGAGGGTCAGGAGGCATGAGAGGATGTGGCAAAGATCATGACAGCCATCCATAAGAATCCATGGGCCTGGAGGAGGATTGTAAACAATTAGCAACAGGCAGTTATCTCTCATGTCAAAGGAACTGAGGAGGGACCCTCTGAAGAAGCACAAAAGACTCCAGAGCAACAACACCAGAAATCATCACTGTGAATCAGCAACACGCAGAGGGCATCAATACCAGATTCACTTCATCGGGTAAGACCTTCCTACTATTATGTCCACTCTCCCTCCTGCTTTAAACTCAGAAGAGACACATGCCATACAGAATGATGGAGAATGAGTAGAGCAGAAGATGGACAAAAAGAAAAGACACTGACCTTCCTAACCTCCCTCAACTATAGTCTTCTAAGCCTGAAATGTGCCAGACCTGGGGGAAGAGAAAAACTTGAAACCGCATTAGTGTGTAAAATAATATGATTAAACTGAAATAAATGGATGGTTTATTGTTTAACAATAACCAGAAAAATGTTCATCATCACCAGCCATCAGGGAGATTCAAATCAAAACCACATTGAGATACCACCTTATACCAGTTAGAATGGCCAAAATTAACAAGACAGTAAACAACAAGTGTTGGAGAGGATGTGGAGAAAGGGGAACCCTCTTACACTGTTGGTGGGAATGCAAGTTGGTGCAGCCACTTTGAAAAACAGTGTGGAGATTCCTTAAGAAATTAAAAATAGAACTTCCCTATGACCCTGCAATTGCCCTATTGGGTATTTACCCCAAAGATACAGAGTGAAAAGAAGGGCCATCTGTACCCCAGTGTTCATAGCAGCAATGGCCACAGTTGCCAAACTGTGGAAAGAACCAAAATGCCCTTCAACGGACAAATGGATAAGGAAGATATGGTCCATATATACTATGGAGTATTATGCCTCCATCAGAAAGGATGATACCCAACTTTTGTGTCAACATGGATGGGACTGGAAGAGATTATGCTGAGTGAATTAAGTCAAGCAGAGAGAGTCAATTATCATATGGTTTCGCTTATTTCTGGAGCATAAGGAATAACACAGAGGACATGGGGAGATGAAGAGGAGAAGGGAGTTGGGGGAAATTGGAGGGGGAGACAAAGCATGAGAGATTGTGGACTCTGAGAAACAAACTGAGAGTTTTGGAGGGTATGGGGGTGGGAGGTTGGGTGAGCCTGGTAGTGGGTATTATGGAAGGCATGTATTGCATGGAGTACTGGGTGTGGTGCATAAACAATGAATTCTAGAACACTGAAAAGAAATGAAAGAAAGATGGAAAGAAAGAAAGAAAAGAAAAGAAAACAAAACAAAACAACAATAACCAGAAAAATCATAGCATTTGATCAAGACCCAGATGTAGGACAAGAGTTATTTGACCAAGGGAATTTAATGGAGAGTAGTGAGAAACAGGTTGTTGTCTTCCAGATCCAACTTATTCAATAAATTGGCAGCATCAAGGATCACAGGCACTCTCTGCCCTTCAGATCAAGGTAGGTGCCTAGGTGAGAGACGGTCATTACTGTAAGAAACTACAAGTGAGGATGAACAGAATCTGTCTCATAGACCATTTTATCTAGGTACACACTGCTCTCTAGTTATTTCCTTTTTGCTTACCCTACATATTTAATAATGTCTTATTTTAATGTTCTAGCCTGGTCTCACCTGGTGCTATCCAGTTAGTCTAGAGATTTAAAAGGGTAGGATCTCATGTCCCTTAAGGTCATAATGGCATTAATTAGGACAAAAGCCCCGAGAAGTTACCTTAGGGCAGAGTAAGAATAGAAATATAACATCCAACTGTCCCACCACAGATGTATAGATTCTATATTGCCAAACTGGGAAGATAATAATGATAATCAGTTTAGAGAGCCAGAAATTTTCTTCAAACATATCCTGTGTGAAAGCATACATCTTATAGATAGCTGTATTAGAGTAATTCAAGAGTATTCCTTTAAATGAGCATAAGTACTTAATGTATATTGACTTAACAAAGTATACACCCAGTGTTCTGACAAAGGGTATGTCAGAGCATAGGAAGATGCAGGGGATCAAATTCTAGGAACTGGTGGTGTCTGGGGAGAGCCACAGAATTTTAGATTTATTTCTGTCCCATGTTGTAAACATTTTGTGGAATAATGCCATTTGTCTATGTAACTGCTAAACAATGGAAGACGTACACTATATCAAAGCACATGTAAGAAAGAGCCAGAATTAGGCAACAGAGGGACCGGTGTATCCAAAATTCATACTCCTCTCCCTCCAAAGCCTGTGTGTTTTCTAGATTCTCCCCCATCCTCTTGAAAGTGGTCTTCTTCTCTGGAAACAGCACTTAGAAGAGACCTATGTCAATGACTTAATTGCCAAAGTCAAGGCGCCTTTCAGTTTTCACTGCATGTTCTTGTTTTCACTTTGTAATTAATTATTTGTGTGGTCATTTGTTTAACGCCAGGCTTTTCACAGTAGATTATAAGGTCCCATGAGGATACGACACTGTAGTGCATTGCTTGATACCTGGCTCTAAGCACAATATAGAGTGTATAGTAGAAGCTTAAAAACTAAATTGTTAAATAAATGAAAGGTACTTAGGGTTGTAAAGAGTTTTGAATGCAGGCTAAAAAGTATAACTTTATTATGCAGACAATGGAGAGGGACTAAAGATTTTTTAGCTTGTACCTCTTAGGTTTGATAATATGCTGAGATAATTTTTCTGGCAGAATGGTGCAAAATCATCTGGATGAAAGAAAGGCTGGCAAACTAATTCTCAAAACAGAGTCTACAGGGGTAGACATGTAATCTTCTACAGTATACAGGTAAACTTAAATGAATGTCCAAGCAAGTAAATCAAGTAAAGCAAAAACTGTCTTGACTATTTTTGTTTATTTTGTGTATTTAAGTGTGTGCTGGGTGCCTTTCCCCTCACTGAAATGACTGATTGGCTGCCTCAACTAATTAAAATCACAATTAGGATACATAGCCTATAGCTAAAATCATATGGAAATGGTTTCTGACCTATTGAGGAGGATCTATTGCTGGCAAAATCTTAACTGGACTTCAGTTTTTTAAATACCAAAAAGAGCCAGAGCATCTGTCCAATTTCTCTTTCCAGTAATCTTATAAGTTTTTACATGAAGAGTCATTAATGTTTCACTTTCTGGACTGAAGTAGATGGTAGCCTCTCTGAGCCAGGAAAAAATCTGGCTAGAAAGACTCTGGCCTCAAGTTTGGGTGTCCCTTGGGAAAAAGCCTCAGTTACAGGAGAAAAGATCAGGCTATGGGTCAATCTCAATCAGACTATAGCAGGTTTTTACACTATGAATAATACCATTATTCACATTTCTTTCATGTTACCTCCTGCTCTATTTCTGTAACTTCATCTCTTCTAGAAACTCATGTTTATTCAACCCAGTGGATTTACTAAAGCTTACCTTGTCTCATGAGTCATGAAACCATATTTTATAAACTATATGGAAAATGTGCAGTTAACTTATTTTCAGACAGTCCTGGCCTATACTACAATAAATTCATTTTTTCCCCCTGAATTTTATTTCAGTAAAGATAGCCAAGGATTCCAAACTCAGCATTATCATTGGGAGACCAAAAGATATATATGCTGTTTTCTAAGATTTGAAAGTACCAAGATATATTTTTTAAAACTCAGAGATTTCAAATTTGAATTTTCAAAATCTTATTTCCACTCAAGATATTAGGACTATATCTATTGTATAACCAAAACAAGCATTTATAATCACATATCAGGTAATTCTAACAACATGGTATCTATCATTATTTTTTAGGGACAAAAAGGTTAATGAAAGAAATAGGAATTAGAAATGAAATATCTATTAAAAGCCAATCATTGGTATCATAATAGTTTTGATACTTTAGAGTAGACCGTAGATGAGTTTTACAGTATAGAATTATCCATGCCAAGAGTGTCACTGCTTTTCTTCACTATGTTCTTGGTATAGTGCCTGACTGGGCACCAAATATATATTTATTAAATAAATGTTAGTGGATTAATAAACAAATGAATGAGAATGGATGAATCTTTAATTTGATGTAAATAACTTAAAGGTAGTGTGTTTTTCCCATACTTTTTTACTCATAGTCTATTGTATGTGTAGGTGATGTAAAGTTCACCCTCTGGGACCCTGAGTAGCCTAATCTAGTCCCATGGCCTAAATGCCATCTATATACTGACAGTTCCCACTCCAGGTGGACCTAGTCCCTGAACTTCAGAGTTATGTGTTCAACTGTCTATACAAACACTTCTACTTAAGTGTGTGTAAGTGTGTATATACATGTGTGAGCAAACCTAATGTATCCAAAACTCAACTCTTGATTTCTAATCATCCCCAACTGCCTGCCTCTCTTCAGTCTTATTTATATTAGTAAATGATAACTCCACACCTCCGATGAAAGTCTTAAGGTCATCCTTGACTACTTCTCTCACATCCTATGTACATCTCATCAATCAGCAAATCTTTGTCCTCTACCCTCAAAATATATTCCAATCCAACCACTTCTTCCCACTCCAGTACTAATCCTTATCCAAGTTAAATTATCCTCCTTTGGACTATTGCAACAGCTGTCAGATGTTGAACCCTGCTTTCCCCACCCTTATCCCACCCTATGGGCATCCCCGTAGAACTTAAGTCAGATCATGTTTAGGTCAGGCTCTCTCCTCCTGTACCTTTCCATTTCACTCTGAATAAAGCCAAAGCTCAAATTTCAGCCTACAAAGCCCTATCCAAGTTCACCAGCTACGTCTCAGATCTCCTCTTCTCTCACACTGCCCCTGATTTTCTGACAATCATACTGCTTCTCTTGCTGCTTTTCAAATCCACCAAAAAATGGTCCTGCCTCATGGCTGTTGTATTTGGTCTCTCCTCTGGTTGGCATGCTCTATATCTAGGTTGGCATGCCTTTTATCTTTAATGTGGCCCTTTTCACTGAATTTAGTCCCACTTCATCAGATCACCCTATCTAAGATAGCACTGACTCAGGTCACTCTCTGTCCCCTTACACTGTTTGATTTTAATCCCTATCACTTATCACCCCTTGAAATGTTTGCTATAATTGCATAGGTATAAGCTCTATGAGAGCAGCCAGATAGGACTTTATAAACTGAACAGCATTCATGGCACTATTTCTTATTCATCTTTGAATATCCTATGTTTAGATTTGGCATAAATAGCTATTCAGTAAAGATCTATTAAATGAATAAATTTATTTCAGAAATAAGTCTACTAATGGAGCAGTTAAAGTAACAGAACCAGATGAGATACCACAGAGCTAAGTCAAAAAGTCCACCTTGCTTTTGCTTTTGTATGTATATAGCTTAGAATCAAAGCCCATTCTAAATCCTAGCTCCAAAGGAACAACTCTTCCCTTGGTAGTATATGTCAGACCGCCCAGATATATATTTTGGACAAAGCTATGCTCTCAGTTTGTCTTCAATCTGACCACAACCATAACAGATTAATGATTTCTCCAGATCAGTCTGGGTTTTCAGTCTGGTTTGCTAGCATCCTCTGACCATGGCTGACGAGTCATTTTTTATGGAAAAAATATCCCACCTTGACAGAAAGTGGTGGAAAGCTTTAGTCACTTTATTTACCTACTACTTTTCTGCATCTGAAGGTCATGCTGCCCTGATCTCACGGAGTTCACCTCAAAACATATCAAACTGCTCATTTATAACATTAATTTAAAACAAGAATTACATTTTAAAAAATTTAAAAAGCTTCCAAATCCTATTTTTAAGGCAGATTTGAGTGTCTAGGATGTTGACCAGTATCTTCTTTCACTTTTCATGCTGAGTTATATACTCTGAGCAACAATTCTTGGGAAAAGGCTTTTATTTTTAACAATAGATTGCACATAAGGAGCATAAATAATAGTAGTAATTATAATCTGAATTTACTCCCCCTCCCTCAAAAAAGAATGTTGCCGGTGGTCTGCTGTCTAAAACTTCAGTGTCAGTGGGAAAATTAGTATATGTGAAAATATCCGTACAATGACTTTATTGGAAATTTACTTTTCTTTGTTGTAATGATCCACAGAGTAGCATTTTCTTCCTATAAATTGGAGTAGCTCTACCTTTCAGGAAAATTTTTGCTGTGGAAAAAAAGCCACCCACACACACACAAGTACTCATGCATACAACCCATCAGGAGGAACCCCTGTCCTGACCCAGGCCTGACCAAACACAGTATCCTATCCTAAATGCAGTAATAGGTCCAGAAGTAGGTATGTAACCCAAGCACGTCAATAAGACCCCTTTCCTTGAAGTGATCTTTGCAGACACTAAAAGAGAAATGCCCTGTCTTCTGGAGTAGCTAAACCTAAATGAGCCACCTGCCCAGCTACATTGGGGTGACCATCAAGGTGCTAATTGGTTTTCACCTTCTCAATTTGAAATAATCCTAGAAATTCTCACCTACACTTATCAAAGAGCAATGTCAAAGCCCCTCGGAAATAAGCAGTAAATTTAAACTGAAGCTCGGTTTTCTGACTTGTCTTCATTCTTCTCCTTTTCCCCATTACAGACATGTGGGTCAATGATTTGCAAGTTCTTTGATGATAATGTTTTGTATTTGCAATTTTGTTTTCCCTTTCAGTTTTAGAGCTTAGCTTTTTGTTTCAAATAGTAAAACTAAGGCAGGCTATTATAATTTCTCTCTTATAAGGCATTAATTCTTGGAGCTACAGATAAATCAAGAATTATTAGGGGGAAATATATAAAACAAAGATGAGCCAAGGAAGAAGGATGTAAATGGTCCCTGGGTAGGCATCTAAGAACGGGAGTGAGAAGGTCATTTCAGTTTCAGCCCTTCACCTTACAGGTGAGGCTCCTGAGAGGACTTAGGGCTCTCAACTGCTGTCTCAAATAGTTAATGGAAACTCAGCTTTCTTGTCAATTGCCTTTGATGGAGAAGGCCCATGTGTAGTTGAAAAAAATGAGGCCACCTCACAGAAGAAAACATAACTGAGATATAGCCTAGAGAGGGAGAAAGAGGTGAATGGAAATGGGATCAAGAGAAAACATCCATGACTCTGATTCAGTTTCTGCATGTTACGGTTCCATCCCCACTCTCCCCAGGTACAGCTAGCTGCCCCCAAAACTCTCTTTTTTTGGTTAAAGTTAAATTGGATTAGGTTTGTGACACTCAACTGTGTCACAAGGCCAAGTTTAACTCTTTGACTCTCATTTTGTGTCTCTATGAAATGACTATAATAATATGTCAATCTCAAAAGATCCTATGAATAATTAAATAAAGTCATCATCAAGATGATGTGCTCACCAAGAGCTGGTGTAGTTAAGGGCAGGTACTTATGCTTAATACATGTTACTTGCCTCCTTTAGTTACTGAGCCCGATGGTAGATGTGAAAATAAAAGCAGTACTTCTGGGGCACCTGGGTGGCTCAGTTGGTTAAGTGTCTGCCTTTGGCTTAGCTCCTAACCCCAGGGTCCTGTGATGGGACCCCACATTGGGCTCCCTGCTCAGTGGGGAGCCTGCTTCTCCTTCTCCTTCTGCAACTCCTCTTGCTTGTGTTTTCTCACGTGCTCTCTCTCTCGCATTCAAATAAATAAATAAAATCTTTTTAAAAATAAAGTAAAATTAAATTAAAATGGCACTTTCTGATAGGACTGTTCTGTCTAGAAGAAAATGGATGTGGATGGTTATTTACCAACAGTGCTGTATTTTGCCAACTGCTCAAGTCTAACCAAAAGTCCAGCCACGCTATCCTTCAAAACGCACCATAACTCTGGAATCCAGAAAATAAGACAGTCTCTAAATACAAACCAATGCACACATAAAAATGCTCATTTTTCTCCCGGAAATATTTTTTGTTATTCTCATATAGATGAGTATAAAAAAAAGTTCACCCAAACATATGAGTCAGAGTATATTTAGATACTGTTTGAGATAGAAAAGAGGTTTTGAAGCCACTGGAAAAAAAAGAGTACCCTTTACACATTTCTCACAGTATCTAACTGAAGCCAGAAATGCCTTGAGAATCCAGATATAGGCTTTCATGTTATCCAAGTGTGGGCAGACATCCCCTCAATCAGGGGTAAGAGAAGCTCTCTGCTTTTCTTTAACAATAGCTTCCAAGCCATGGGAGAAAGAACTCACCAGGCATGTTGTCCTCTACAAAGTTTGCTAAATATAGCATTTATTATTTTATAGCATTTCACCAAGTGCTTTTTTAAGTCAACCCTTGTTTTGGTTGGGATTTGATAACACAAGCAATCAATCTGGAGAATATATATATATATATATTCATATATATTCAAGTCTTCATGAATATCATTAATCTAATCCAAATTAGATGAGAAAACAGCATTATTTGCTGATTTTGCCAACTTGAGGGAAGTTGATGTTAGTCAATGAATAAATGTTTACTCAAGCCTTGCCATGGGCATGGGACAAATGATGTCCTAGGGAAGATTTGCATCTGAAATTCATATCCATAATTTTACTTTTTATAGGTTGAGGGAAAAGTTACCCATTTAAATTATCATTTATTTAAGATATATAGAAGAATGAAGAAAGTCCTGAATCCAAATCTTACAGAATAAATAATAAAACATTTATGCATGTTACTAATTGTCCTACTTAGCTATTCATAGAAATAAAAATAAACTGATACAAAAGTCTACCATCTTGAGGACAGGAATTAGGTCTCTCTTGTTTGTAGAGCAGGGTGATGTTCTGCTTAGGAGCTGGTGCTCCTAATTCAAATCCAGTGCTGCACATTACTAGCTGTGTGGTGTTGAACGAGTCCCTTAACCACTCTATACCTGCTTTCTCATTTATAAAAAGAATAAAGCTAGAACCCTCCTCATGGAATCATTGCAAAGAACAAATTAGATATTTAAAAAAGTGCTTGGCACGCAACTACTATCAATATGTTAATTACAATTACTATCATCCTCACCCTCAGAGTCCTCCTCATCATCATCTGAATCCTCTCAAGACATACACAACAGTGTCTACCACATAATACGTGCCCACTAAATATGTATTGGTCAAATTAATGATTAGTAGACATTTCAAATCAAAGACACCATTTACTGTCTTTCATTTACTGTATTTGGAGTGACTGACTAAGATGGTATATAAAAAGAATTTGAACTTTGATATCAGATGACTTGATTTTAAACCCTGAAGAAACCACTTCAGCTATATGTTTATATAAAAATCACTTGAGGGGTGCCTGTGTGGCTCAATGGGTTAAAGCCTCTGCCTTCAGCTCAGGTCATGATCCCAGGCTCTTGGGATCGAGCCCCACATCAGGCTCTCTGCTCAGCAGGGAGCCTGCTTCCTCCTCTCTCTCTCTGCCTGCCTCTCTGCCTACTTGTGATCTCTGTCTGTCAAATAACTAAATAAAATCTTAAAAAAAAAAAAAATCACTTGACCACCCCCCCCAGCCTCTGTTTCCACAGGTGGTGACAATTAGCTGACACATATGTAAGGTGCCATCAGAGTGCTTCATGACAGGTGTTCAAGAGATGTCTGTTCTCCCTCTGCCACCTTCCCTTTCAAAAGTTAGTTGCCAATTTAGTGACAGACACAGTAGGATTTCTGGCACTTGGAAAAGGATGGCATTGGGAAAGATGAATCGTGGGGAAGTCTGGGCAGCTTTCTTGGAAGAGAAAACCTTAAACTGGATCTAGAATGGTGGGAGGATGTCAACATCCTGAAAAGGAGGGGAGGAATGGTGTCATGGGAGCGAGGCAGATCAAGAACTGGAGCATAGGTAACCACTCTGGCAGGAGCAGGGGCTGTGTAAGAAGCATTAAGGAAGACAAGTACAAATGGTAATATTAGTGAATTTGGAATTTGAAAGTTTTCTTCAGGAAACAGGAAGTTCTCAGGACTCTTGAGTACTGGTGAGTGTGCTCTGGTGCATGGGAAGTTTAGTCAACTAGCTGTGGGCCAAGAGTGGAGGCAAGACTGACAAAAGGTGATTGCATTAGAGGATGAGACATTCTGATATTGTGAAGTGGGAGGAAAGCACAGAAATAAACTGTGTCATCTCTCAACACGGTCAGGTTGCTGAGTATAAGGGGAGAGGGAGGAACAATGAAACCATTTTGAGTCTGAATAAAAGACAAGTAAGTAAAAAGGGGAAATGGAGATTTTCATTAGCTATCTGACCCAGGAAACTATGGATTTATCAGTTGTTTCACAGAACAGACTTTCAATATGGGGATTAAGCAAAATGCTAATTGATAATCACAGTTATGAAAATATGTATTTCTTGGTTTTGAGAAACCAAATTGCAGCCTAAATAAATCATACCTACCCAGTGTATTATATTATGCATGTAAAGGACATAATATTTCTGCTGTCAAAAGGAAAACAGATCTTAGGACAAAGTAATTTTGAAAGGATTATGAATTATAGAAAGTATTTTAATTGCAAAACAATTTGCATAAATAAGCACTAATTTACCAAAATTCAATCGTTTTGCAATCATTTACTCATTACAGATTTAATAGTCAATTTCCTAAGAAATGCTGGAAGTATTGGCCTGTCACATAAGTCACACAGATGGCCAGTGTGTATTCTAATATCTGTTTGCCCAAGATTATCTCAACCACTTTTGCCAAATCAATGCATTAATTATTATTATTATTATTTTTTTTTTTTAGAAAATCTAGACCCCACTTAGAAATTCATTCAACCAACACTAAATATCTGCCACAAAGTGAAAGGTGACAGTCTCAGGTCTATGGACAGACTTCCTTCTTCCAAGGATCTCTGACTCAAATCTTAAATAAGAACTTAGTTGTTTACTTGAGGCTCTTTAACACAAGGAAAGTAGAGATAAGTGCTTTCCTGATACGCAGAGGCAAACAGTTTTATTTACTTCTTTAAAGCTGCTAAAGAAGCTAAGGAAATCTGGGAACTTGAACTAGCCAAGCTGATTCTGTTTTCAATTACAAGAACATTAATTATTTCATTTTTCCCCTTTCCTTCACCTGTTTAAATTGAACATGTTAACCAAGTAAGTTTAATTCTGTAAAAAAGTAATTATTCATTTAAGCTTTCATATGATTTTTTTACATTTTTAACTTCCTAAAACTTGTAACTTCCTCTATACTGACAGGAATAATGTATTGTCTTATTAAATTCTGGAGTCTTAGAAGACTTAATATTAAAAGGTGATAAATAAAGCTTAAATTTGAACTTTTATTATAAATATAAAAATATGAAACAATTTATTTGATATATTTTACCATGTGTCACCTTTCATTTGCAAATTATTCACTATTATCATCCTAAGTCAATTCCATGTCTTGGGAGAACAGAAAATATAGTGACATATGGCTCCTACAAATTTGCAAATAGCTTACAATATTAACATATTAAGTTAGATCATCATCATCTCTACTATTATCATTCATTACTGAATTAATATGTTCTAGCCACTACATGCTTTACATGCTATATCTTATTTATTTCTCACAAAAATCCTGGGAGGTACAAAATAGTATTATCTCTATTTTGCAGATGAGCAAACTGAGGCCTAGCAAGATCAAATAAATTGCTAATGGTGTACAGAGACAGAGTCAGGGTTCAGTCTTGGTTGCCTGACTCCAAAGACCATGAGCTATAGTTACGCTGCCTTTTGATATTTCTAAGATTCTATTAATCAGAAAACATAATTAAGATAAGATGGAGCACTTGACTAATTAGGGGGAAGAAAGGATTCTATCACTTCTACTGGGAGCTTTGTATAAAGGTATAATTTTAGAGTATGCCATATTGGACTACATAGTAATTATCTAACGCAGTGAACAGAACTATTGTCGGAAGATTTTGTAAACAAACCCTTCAGCAAAAATAGAAGTTTCCTAAGTAAGCCCACATCTGCCTGCCCCAAAGCAAGTTTTCACAATCATTTCCACTGGTCTTGGCTTTCAAATTCATTGTGTGTCTTCTCATCACATAACGGGAATATCTGTAATATGCATACAAGTTCCTGGTTGAACTTTTGCAAAAATACTTTTGTAAACAGTTTTGGGAAAAAATAGTAACTCATGTATTTTTCAGAATGTTTCATGCAAAAAATGTTTCCAGTTTAAATCAGCACCTCTCTCCAATAGATACTGTCATCTAAACTCCTATTTTATATATTCATGAGTCTTAGAGCATATTGGTTTCTAGATTTATTTTCTTTCATAAAATTACCACTGCATTCAATGTTTAAGTGAAATATAGTTTATTTGCAGCCCTAGAACCTAGTTGTATACCAAATTCTCATATTGCACTTTACAGCTCTGAACCACTGACCTTCTCTTCAAGAACAGTAAGCCACATCACCAAATACACAAAGGACACCAAATGTTTGTAGAAAAAAGTGAGAAAACTTGAAGGATTTTTCAACATCTACTAACAGCCTGTATGTTACACAAAGCTTTGCATCCAAAATAAACTCTGACCTTTGAGAATAACAGTCTAGTATTCATCAGAAATGGAGCCCTGGCAAAGCTACCAACCAGCAAACCTCACATAGAATACCAACATTCAAGATGGAGAATAAATGTAGCTTATTTTTCTGATTCTATATTCTTCTTAACAGATGTGAAAAGCTAGTGAATTATATATCCAAACTATTTTCTAAGAATGTAGCTCATAAAGAACTATTTCCCATATAGCTGATATTTGTGGGCACTGATTTAGTCAACTTGAAGGGTAATTTAAACTTCTGGTTTCCTTAAATTGAAGATATGGTGCTATTAACTTGCTGCTTTCCCAATCAGAATCTTTATAGTCCAAGCACAAGTGACTCGTGCACTGGTAGATGACTTAGTTGCCAACTTAGTGTCCTTTGGAAAACATTAAAAAGAAAAAATTAGCTTATTTGTTTTCTTCATCTTACTGGTTCCTGATATTCCACTATTACCAATTATTTTTTAAAACAAAAATGCCTTCTTCATTCTGTCTTCTTTAAAAATGCAAATATTCTCCAAAGCACAGAAATTTACTTCCTGTAATACTTCCTTGAGGATCACTGGCTTTCTCTTTGCCCTAATGAGAGAAATTCAGGCTCCATATGAAGCAATGAGTTTCTAGAAAGGACCCTAAGATGGAAGCCAGTGGTAGAAGGAGGCAAGATGAGGTGCTGGATTCAATAATTTTATAAACTCTGTCTACAGTTTTCACAAAAGCTCTAGAAGGTGCATTTTATTTGCATTTGACAGAAAGGTAAATAATGTTTGTGAGGTTCCAAACCAAAATCTATCTTCCTTCAAAACTCATGTTCTTTCCCCCTCCATGGTAAGCTACTATTAGAAGGAGATCAGTACAAAGAGAGGGACTGGAATGGAGACCTAGATAATCAACAATGTCATTCCTTATAAAATAAGATGCTTTTTATTTGTCTAAATGCCACACAGGCAATTAACTGAATACCTGACTGCTCATAAAGTTCTTGAGAGCTCCACAGAAATAGAAAAGAACATAGCATTTTGATCCAGAGGGAAAAAAAGGATACAATCTCAGATTGCCAGTGTGTAACTTAGTTTATTAATCTCTCTGAGTCTCAGTTTCCCTTAGGATAATCTTACAAAAGCATTATTTTTTATGTAATATAATTTTACTATATTTGAAAACCTCTCAAGACCCACTCAAAATTTATAATTCCAAAATCTTTGTCACACCAAAAAGCCAAGTACAGCCAATATCAAACAATTTGAAGAAATATCTAAATAACTGACATTTTTTTTAAAACGTTCTGGCACAAGAGTTAGGTATCTTGTGCAAGACCGCATTCACTTTTTAACTGCATAATATATATTAACAGTTGATATATTTTTCACTATAACATATACTACAGAATATGAATATATAAACTTTGTGCATATTAATATACAGGACTAGATTTCAAACTCTACTGGAGGAAAAAAAAAAAAAGATAGGATAAGAAAATCCAGTATACCACATACCCTGTGTAATTTGGAATACCCTTTTGTACTTACCTTTGCATGTGTGTTTGACATTTTTTTTGTAATTTACACTATTTTGAAACAGTAAATGACACTATGAAAATGACTAAGATAGATTTGAAAAGTTATGCAGCTTCCTGATCCTCAAAGTGATAGTCTTATGTTGATGTAAAATGCAGCCTAAAATAAATTGTAATAATCTAGGATTTATTTTAGCTATCTTTCCAAGATTTAAAAAGTAATCAGAAGTTTCTGCTATACCATCATCTAAAGGATGCAAATCTTCCCTTAAAGTAGAAGTAAGGAGACAATCAGGCTAACAGTAATATTGTGGGAAAGTAGTTAATCCCCACAGACCTGTTATGTCATTTTCATTGACTCTCTGAAAGCAAGTAACATGCTCAACTGAGGAGCTTAAAGCAGGGGCAGTAATGGACTTGTGCTCACTGGCTAATGGGTCTTAGAACCAGATAAAAGGAATAGAGAAGAGCAGATTGGAGTTCACTATGTCTAAGACCCATGACATTCTATGTTTAGTGGTATGAACTTGTCAATTAAATAGTAAAAGATCGATGACTCAGTAATGTTTATTTATTAAATACACTTTACTTAGAAACATATCACAATGAGTTTTAGTTGAAGCTGTATATTATTGATTCGTGAGGCAATGGCCTCCAGAGTATCTATATAAGGTGTGTTTTTGAATGTCAGACATGGTCACCCACACACAGCTCACTGCCACCAGTGAACAGCCACAGCCCTTCCTACAATAGCTCCCATGTTCTCCTCTCGTCTTTTGAAATGTCTGTCAATGAGAATGAAGTCCACTATACCTGAAAGTAACACCAAAATTTTCATCAAAATGAAGTTAATCAGTTTTTAAACATTTGCCCTCTCTTTAAACTTCCCTCTCTTAACTGGTAGAATTGTTATTATTCTATTTCACTGGTTCTGTTATTTCCTGAATAAATTTATCCAGATATCTGGACATTTTTCTCTATCACCCACACTCGCTCACTAACCAAACTTCACTTTGGCCATCTTACATCAGGATGCAGGGTCACTTCAATTAAGAGTTCATTAGAACTAGAAATAGATTTTTTTCTTCCCAGTAAGGAAATTGTTTTCTTAAGGATGAGGTCATCATTTCTATTTAAGGAATAGAGCTATTTTTCCAGGGAAGTTAAAATGATAACATTTAAAACCACATTTAGTCTGAAATTTCTCATTCTATCATCTTCTAATCCGGGTGAATCACGACAGTAAAAAGTATTTTCTTCCATCGACATGTGGAGACAATTCCTTCAGAATGAGCCTGACCTAGATTTCAGGTAGTAATGTAACTAATTAACATACTGGAAAAGAAAGTCAAATATACCATCATTAAACTACTGTGTGTCATTGTCAGTTTGCCTTAGTAACATAGCTAGGTCTGAATGTGACTTCTCAAAATGTTTGAATATTTGAAATAATAATTTTTAAGAATAAATATTGAATATTGACAATAATAACCAGAAACCCATGAAAAAGCAAATACAGATTACAAATAACTCTCTTTTAAAAGGCACAGTAATAGGAGTCATCAAATGTGGAATAACAAATTCATTTAATGCTAACATTCAAAAACTCCAAAAATAAGATGGTGATACAATATATATATATATATATATAATATATATATATAATATATATAATAACAACTGAAAATAATGACAGAATCATTTCAAATAAAGGTGTAGCAGCAAAATTTACACAGGTGCCAAAAAGGCATTCGTACTAAATACAATGTATTTTAATTATACTTAATTTAAAATAAATATTGTGCTTGGGGCCACATGAAATGCTGGAAAGATTTTGTTACCACATTGTATTGAAATTATTTAAGTCCTTTGAGACTGAGAAATATTTATTTATATGTGTACCATCAGAAGTAGTATAGTGCCTGCCTCACAGAACAATGCAAACCACCTGCCCTAGTGTCAACCATCCAAGTTCAGATTCCTAGGTCTCACTCCTTGTACTCCAAAACAGAAACCTTTTGGGTGGGTCATTGAAATCTACACTTTTAATAAGCTCTCCAGATGTTTCTTATGCACACTGAAGTTTGATAGCTACAAAGATAAAGACCTCCTCAATAAATGTTTGGTGACTTTAGAACACGAATGTGTAGAATGTACAAGAAGTACATTTACCTTTGGAAAAACAAATTTACCTTTGGAAAAACATTAGCTAGGCTCTAAGCCCAATATCTTTCCTCAGAGAGACTGACAATACTAAGCCACCATATTTTTCATTCTTGTTTTCATTAATATCAAAAATTCAAACTGTACCTGCTCCACCTCCTAAATCCTGTCACTCAGGAATTTCCTTTGTATAATCAGAAAATTCTTTTTAGTACTCAGTCTCTTTTCCCATCTTTCCCTTCTCCATATTAGCCTTAACTGGTGTGAAGATACCCATTTCTCTGCAACCCTTTCAAGTGATGGCTTAAGCCAAGTATCTCAACTACAGAGGGAATGTTGGTATTATTGACTGAATATGTCCCCAAAGTTCATATGTCAAAGCCTAAGGTGATGGTATTTGGAGGTAGATTTGGGAAATAATTAGGTCACGACAATAGAGTCATTAGAATGGGGTAAGGGTCCTTACAAAAAGAGACATAAGAAAGCTTTCATTCTCTCTCTCTGCCATGTGAGGATAAAGCCAGAAGGTCCTCAACAGGACCTGAATCAGTCAGTACCATGGACTTCTCAGCCTTCAAAACTGTGAGGAAAAAAATATTTGTTCTTGAAGCCACTCAGTCTAAGACAGTTGGTATCCTACTGGTCCTCCACTGCCACTTCCAGACCAATAAAGAGGCTGAGGCTATAACCCAGGTGAGAGATGATGGCAATTTACACTGGAATGTGCAGCACTGGGGTTAGTGAAAAGTGCTTAGGTTTGAGATATTGGTGTTCCAGAAGACTCAGTGCTGACTTCTCTTTGAACTCTGTACCTTCTCTTTAGGCAGGCTCACCCATTTCCACTACCTCAATCACCACCTGCACATGGACCATTTACATTTACATTTCCTACCACCATTTGTCCTTTGAAATTTAAACTGTTATAACCAATGGACTATTTGGCATCTCCCTTCCATTTTCTCAAAATCATCATTTCAAAGGTTTCATATTTTCTTCCCCCAAATTTAATCTTTTCTAGTGTTTCCCATCCTAGAAATGGTCTAGTGTTTCCTTATATTCCCTTGTTCTCCCATATATAATCTATTAGCAAGTCCAGTCTACTTCCTAAATATAAGATCAATAGACTTTTCTGCATCTGTATCAACAATCCCCTGGTCCAAGTCACCATTTTCTCTTACAATAGTTTCAAGCCAGTTTCCTTATAAATTACTTTTATCCTTCCCCTAGTTTCTTTTTCACAATACAAGAAGAGTAATCTTAACAAATGCGAATGTCTTTTCACTGCTTTTATGGTGAGAACTAAAATCTTGGATGTGGTTACAAGACCTGATCCTACACTACCTCTCTAGTCATATTTCCTATCAGCACTACCCTTAGACCCAGAAGAGGGACCTCTGCTGAGCCCCTCATTTTAGATATTTTCCCATATCACAAACACACACGCACACACACATACATGTATGCATATGCATATTAAGAAACATATGGGAGCTTCTGTCACTAGAATAGGAACCTAACTCTGACACAGTGCAACTCATTTCCTTAAAAATCTACGTCATGATTGACACTCATGATTAATACTCAAATGTGGAACATTTCTCCACACCTCTTCCACTATGTCCTCAAAACAAAAGGCAACGGTCTCCAAATGCCATGAAGATTTACAGACAGCTTACACCTTCGCTGAGCTAATAGCAAAAGAAGCACACTGCTTAGGAATGCAGAGAGGATTTCAGCAACACAAACTCTTAGATAAGAGCTAAGTAAATCAAACTAATGTGTCAAACCCTCTTCTCTGATAGCATGAATGTAAAAGATTGATCTATCATTTTACAATATTTGAATGCTTCATAAAGATTTCTCCTGACAGACTGTAACCTACATGAGGGCAGGGGCTGTGTTGTTGATTAAATAAAGGAATACATTTAGAATAAGACAGAAGTGGTGGAGGACCTAGGGCAAGTCACTTTAACCTAACTCAGTTTTTTATCTGAAATGAAGATAAAGACACCTTCCTTAAAAGGTTGTTTATGACTATAACAACATAATGCCATGAAGAACACATAAACCCTGCACATGACAATTCAATGAATTATAAAGGATGATGTTGCTCTTTGCATGGTTATGATTTCCCAGACCCCACCACATTTATTCATGCTATGCTTATTTTTCCAAATTTTCAGAACAAATTACCTGGAAACTAAATTGTAATGTGCAATTACATTGGAAAACTAAACACAAATCTTTTTTGTTTTTACCGTCAGTTATTCTTTCAAAGGACGAGAAATACAATGAGCTAGCGCAGCTGAATTTTATTGATTGACTTTGTTGTGTTGACACAAATATTGATCTTATATGATACTGCCTCCCTCGACCCTTCATTTGTAACTTAAAACTCTTTCATTCTCTTCTATTTAACTGCAAATGGCATTTGAAGAGTATATCAGAAAACCACATTTGAAATTATGTTCTACATTGGAAGGCATTTCTTATTAATTACTGTTACTTTTACCATACTAATCTTCTAACATGATTCTAACTACATTTGTCTGAATATAGATGCCCTTTCCAAAATTCAGGCTCTAAGTACCTTGATCCCCTTTCTACTCCAATAACTTCATCCTTCACACTGTCTCAACCACTCATTCTCATGGTCATAGCCTAGAATTTATCACTACCAATGTTTACAGACCTACCAAATCTCAATTTCTAGCTGTTCCTCTCCTTCTTCCTCAAACCTCCAACATTTTGCTGCCTGTCTGCACATGCATTGACAGCATTACATCCTTTTTTTCTCTGAAAAAAAAAAAATAGAAGTACTCCCTTATTCTCTCATCAACACAGCAGCTAGATTGATCTTGTTAGAGCATAAATCATATAATGTCATTCCTCTGATGAGAAACTACTTTCATGTCTTCTCATCATGGTCAGCACAAAAGCCACACCGTTTAAGGCCTAAGAGCAAAGTTTTAAAAAGGTACTATTTTTTAACTGGACTAGGACAACGGGCATGAACTGGGAATTCTCTAAGAAAACTGAGAAGTGTATTTCATCTCCATGAATCTGGCATCCACTAACTTTCTGACCTTATCCTCTACTGGTTTCCCTCTTGCTCACTCTGCTATAGCTACATGGTGCTCCTTACTGTTCCTTGAATACACTAGGCACACTTGAGCATGGAGTATTTTCATCACTCTTTCTTTGCCTTAAACATTCTCCAAGATTCCTCTCTGTTTGCCCCTTCACCTTCTCCAAATCTACACCTTCTACTGGGCCACTATCTAAAACTACCACATACCTTCTTTTTCCTGCTTTCTTCTTCTCTGTAGCCATTATAAGCATCTACTATACAAAACATTTAACTTATTTATTTTGTCATTGTATGTGTTTCAACACAAGTATGTAAGCTCCCTTTGGGCAGGGATTTGGGAGAGGGGCTTTTTTTTTTTTTTTTTGCCTTTTTTTTTTTTTTTTAAATTCCAGAACAGAATAATATAGAAGACTAGAAGACCTTCATTCAATATTTACCTTTGAGTTCAACTGAAAATGGTAGAAGTTCTTACTCAACTCAGGCAGTCTAACTCATTAATATGGTCCATTCTCATAAGAATCAACTTTCAGAATCTGAAATATAGACTGAATACACAAATAGAAAAATCACATAAAACATGAGGCTGCCCACATTCCAGCTGGTTAAGCGTGGGATTTTGATTTTGGATCAGGTCATGAACTCAGGGTCGTGGGATCCAACCTCTCCTATGGTTTCATGCTCAGCTGGGAGTCTGCTTAAGAATCTCTCCCTCTGCCTCTGAACGGGCCCTCCCCTGTTCACAAGCTTGCATGCATGCGTGCGCACTTTCTCTCTCTATCTCTCTTGCTCTCTTGCTCTAAAATAAATAAATAAATCTTTAAAAAGTAAATAAATAAAATAAAAATACTCTCAGTAATTTATTGAACAATGAGATTTTTTTTAAAAATGACATAAAATATCTGTATCTACCAATTTTACACAATAACATGTTTATGCAAAATGCACATTTTCTTCCAAGTGCACATGGAATGCTCACCAAGATAGAAACCATTGGGCTATAACATAATTCTTAATAAATTAAAAGACTGAAATTTTACAGAACATGTTCTCTGATCACAACAGAATTTAACAAATAAAACTATCTGGAAAATTCCCCATTTTGAATTTAAACTACTAATTTCTAAGTAGCCCATAGATGAAAAAAGAAATTGCAATGAAAATAAGAAATACTTTTAATTGAATGAAATTAAAAAATCATGTCCATTAATGGAATAGATAAACAAATTATAGTATATTCACAGAATGGAATACATTTCAGCAATAAAACATAAGTAATTACTGATCAGAAAACATGACTAAAACATATAGATATTGTGCTGTGCTAAAGAAGTTGAATATAAAAGAACATATATATATATATGAACTTGTAGAGCAGGTAAAGTTAATCTTTGGTGAATAAAATTGGAGGGAAAAAGTTGCATGAGAGGGAAGGATATTGACACAAAACGAGCTTAACGGAAATTTCTGAGTGACAGAAATATTTTATATTTTGGCAGGTTTATTTGTTTCACTTTAATGTGTGCATTTGCCTAAATTTATTTATTGTATGGTGCACTCAAGATCCATACCTTTTATGTAAGATAGAAGATATGACTATATCTTTTGTGTAAGAGAGAAGCAAAAGCTCTCTCTTTCATATAAGATTTATATCTTTTATGTATTTATACATTTTATTGTATATAATTTTACCTCCAAAAATATCTGTAAACAAATATTGAACCCTAGTTAGGAGATTAATATTTCACAGTAGTGTGGTTTAGGAATTCTGGAACTATTTTCTAGATATTCTAGAATAAAGGGTGTATTAGTTGGGGTTCTCCAGAGAAACAGAACCAATTGTGTGTGTGTGTGTGTGTGTGTTTATAGAAAGAGAGATAGAGAGAGATTTTAAGGAATTGACTCGTAATTATGGGACTGGCAAGTCTGAAACCTGCAGGACAGGCTGGCAGGCTGGCAGCCTGGGAAGCTGGCAGGTTGGAGAACCAGGGAAGAATGGATGTTGCAGTTTGGAGTCTGAAGGCATTCTGGAGGCAGAATTCCCTCTTCCTTGGGGACCTCAAACTTTTCTCTCCAGGTCTTCAATTATTTGGATGAAACCCACATACATTATGCAGGATATCTACTTCACTCAAAGTCTACTAATTTAAATGTCAATCACATCTGAAAAATAACTTCACCTAGACTGGTGTTTGACCAGTCATATGGGTACCATAGCCTAGTCAACTTGACACATAAAATTAACTACCACAAAGGAGTTACAACTATGAAAATTGTGGAATTTAAAATGTGATACTGGATTGAAGAGGTATCACTATGAACACGTGGTTTTTAATAAATAGATATAGACATGGACATAGATTTTATATGATAAATTTAATCAAATATACAGGAATTAATTATATAAAATTTATATTTATACACATGCAAATATAAATATAAATTATAATTAAGCAATGAGGTAAATGCAAACAATGGTGAACATGAATTAAAGAATATCCAGAGTTCCTTCTATTGTTCTAGCAACTTTTTCCTAAGTTTTCATTAAAAACTATAAAATAAATAAAATTTAAAATTACCAGAAAACTGGGTTGATGGAGCATGTGACTCTTGATCTTGGGGTGGTGAGCTCATGTCCCACTTTGGGCATAGAGCGTACTTTAAAAAAACTTTTTTTAAAATAGAATATTTTTATATGTGCATGACTTCTCTCATGCACAGAACAATGCCTACCACGTAATAGGTGTTCAGTTTATTAGATTTATTAAAGGATGGATGAATAAACTTATTTTCTTATGAGTATAACAGTTCTTTGTAAGTTTGGAAAAAAACTGAAACAATTAAGTTTTTATTAAAAATTGGAAATCCAGTCTTTATAATTCATACCACATTTTTCAGTCCCTAGATAATCATAATACACATCATGCAAATATTTTTATGTGATTGGATAAAACTGAACACAAAGATAAACAATTCAAGTTATCCCCCAAATCATTAAGAGCTTTCACCCCAGGGAATTTAACCTTCAGTCACAAGGCTAAACAGGCAGTTGCTCTCTACTTCAACTTAAACATGATAAATCAGCTCTTACCTCTAACTCTCACAGGGCTCACGAGTTTGTGTTGAACATTTAACGTCCTCTCAAAAAAGGTATATGCATGTCTTGCAGAATAACTTAGCATAACATATTCTCTATTTCCTCTATGATGATTCCTTCATTTTTACCACCTGGTACAACATGTAACTATCTCGGTAAAAAATCCAGTTCATAATCACACCATCCAAACCACTTGGGCCAGGGTACATGTTTGACTTCATTAGGGCTTGAGAATACAAATATCTCAGCATTTGAATAACAAAAACATAATAGCTTTATTACTATTTTGTGGACTATTTCACAAACACTAGGACAGATTTATTAAAAGCAGCTTATTTGTATTTTTAAAGAGTAGTAACAGAGGGCGCCTGGGTGGCTCAGTGGGTTAAAGCCTCTGCCTTCGGCTCAGGTCATGGTCCCAGGGTCCTGGGATCGAGTCCCACACTGGGCTTTCTGCTCAGTGGGGAGGCTGCTTCCCCCTTTCTCTCTGCCCGCCTCTCTGCCTACTTGTGATCTCTGTCTGTCAAATAAATAAATAAAATCTTAAAAAAAAAAGAGTAGTAACAGAAAAGCAAAATTATTATTTAGTGAGAAAAGCATTCTACCAATATCCTAAAGCTACCAAGATTTTTATAAATAATCTGCTTGACTATTTCTATCAAATCAATGCAGTTCTTATTGTAATGCATAGTTGAAAGCTTAACACATTTCAAAACCTTGGCTCTGTTTAAGAAAGGAAACTAAGTGAGAAATGTTGGTACCTAACCCAACTTGAGAGCAGATGTGTCTCAATAATTTAGTGAACGTGTACAGTTAAAGCTAATTATGTCTAGCTGAGTTTTTTTTTTTTTTTTAATTTATTTGACAGGCAGAGATCACAAGTAGGCCGAGAGGCAGGCAGAGAGAGAGGAAGGGAAGCAGGCTCCCTGCTGAGCAGAGAGCCCAATGCGGGGCTCGACCCCAGGACCCTGGGATCATGACCTGAGCCGAAGGCAGAGGCTTTAACCCACTGAGCCACCCAGGTGCCCCTCTAGCTGAGTTTTGAAGACTCAGTAAGATCTATGCAGGTGAAGTAGGGGAAGGTATTTCTGGGAAAGGTAACAGCAAACGTGAAGGCGAAGAGGTAGGGGAAAATATGGATGTTTGGGAAACTTCAGAGTTTGATAAACTTGAGGCAAAAATTCACCAAGAGAATGTGATGAAAAATGAGACTGAAAAGTTTATCAGGGACCTGATTATAAGGAGCCTAGGATGCCATGACAAGATGGCAAGGATTTGATATTCTATCTAAGCAACTATGGAAAACCAGTCAGGAAATTTTAACTGAGAGGTGATATGATCAAATTTATAAAAGAACACCTATTCGGGTGGGTAATATTAAATGCATTCAGAATAAACTCAGTGTAGATATTCTGAAAGCCTGAACTAAGTTGATGATTAAGAACAATACAGAAGTACACTTTTTCTCCTCTCTCCACATTTTCCACCAATACCCCATAAAACTAAAACACCACACACACACACACACACACGCACACACACACAACACAATTGGAAGGTGGCTTCCAAAAGGTGACACTGAAGAAAATAAGTGAGCTTGGGGATAGGCTTACACGTAGAAGAGTTCATTGTCCTTTTCCCACTGGAGTCTTCCACACCACAAGCAAACCATGTTAGAGCCCTGAGTTTGTCTTTTTTTTTTTTAATATAAAGACATATAATATTGTATAAGATATATATAAAGATATATAATATTGTATAAGTTTAAGTTTTACAATATATTGATCTGATACACATACAGTGCAATATGACTACCATCTTAGTTGCTTTGGCTAATATCTGTATCACATCATATAATTATAATTTCCTTTTGGGGATGAGAACATTTAAGATCTAGTCTTTTTACACCCATAAAGTATATAATACCATATTGTTGACTATGATCACTATGCTGTGCTTAAATTTCCAGAACTTATCTTCTGGTGGCAAGTTTGTATCCTTAAACAGGCTCTCCCCAGTTCTCCCATCTGCCAGGCCCTGGTAATCATCATACTACTCTCTGTTTTTAGATTTGACATGTAAGTGTATCAGTATTTGTTTTTTCCCATCTGACTTATCCCACTTAGTGTAACACCCTTAAGGTCCATCCATGTTGTTGCAAATGGCAGGATTTCCTTCCTTTGGGAGCTAGGTCAGCAGGCTCCTGTCTTTTTATATATCCCTGTTCCTGGTCTCTTTTCAGGGGTGTGAGCAGGCACGATTTTCTGTGCATCCGGCTGTACCTTATATGCTATGTGGTGGTTTCCCAGGTAAGCTCTGAGAGCTAGACCTTAGGTAAAGTAGTAGGAAGACTCATTTTGACCACAGATTTAAACTTCATTTTCCAACTTGGCTTTAACAATAATAAAGCTTCTGTTTTGATTTTTAATGCCACGTATAATTCTATTTGATTCTCAGAGAGGCGAATAGATTTCACAGGACTAGATGACCAAAGATGAAGATAAAGGTGAGAAGGAAAGTTGAAGGCAACCTGTCCATAAAGGTCTCTCACAATACCTTCTCTACCACAGTCACAGAGAGCTGAAATTCAGTGAAAAGGTCAATGATTACTCTGGCTTGGAAACAAATTTCTCTCTAACACAGTATCTTTGGTCTGAGTAGATTCAGGCGGAAATGCCTTGGCAGGACATTTGGGGAAAGAAGCAGTGCCAGAACATATATCCTCAGCCCTCCGTGCTAATACAAGGCAAACAGACTTCTGCCAACTCGCTGCCCATCACTCTTCCACAGTCAGTCAATGGTCTGCTTAAAGGAAACAGCTTTATTAACACAACATGGTTACTGACTTCCCTGCAGGTAGGCTGAGACTTGGAAACCCCCCTCTCACATTAGGGACCCACCCAACAATGATTCACATTTCTGAGAAAAGCACTGGTAGACATTAAATGGTATGCAAAAGGAATTTGTTATTTAAAGTAAAACCAAATAAGTGTCACTGATGTCTTACATTAAGCTTACATGGAAATGCATCCCATTTTCCTTTTTCACCATTAGGATTTGAAATCTACACAGAGCCAAAATACAACATCCCATCATCTGTTGGCTAATATCTTTTTTAGCTCCCTCTGGACCTATGTTCCCATGTTGTGAAATTCAAAACTATCCAAAGAAGTTGTGTGCTTTTAGATAACTTGCTGCCTTCACTACGTTTTTTGTTTTTAATAATATTGGAAATTAGAACAAATGTCATATAACATATGAACTGAAATCAATATAGCATTATGGGAATTTATGTCATCTTAATACATCCTAAGAGATAAAGCTTTTTTAAAAATATTAGGTCAGGCAGAGAAAGACAAGTACTATACGGCATCACTTATATATGTGAAATCTAAAAAAGTTAAACCTGTAAAAAACTGAGAGTAAAATGATGGTTACTAGCAGATGGAGGTAGGGAGGTAAGAATGATAGTGCTTAAAGGTACAAACTTGCAACTAGCAGTAAATAAGCCACAGAGAACTAATGCATAGTATAATGAATATAGGACAATATTGTACCATAATTATATAATGTGATAAATATCACTACATTGGCAATCATATAACAATATATGAATGTACCAAAGTAACATGCTGTATATCTTAAATTTACACAATATTACATATCAAATTTATTCAATAGTTTTTTTAAATATTAATGCTTAAAGAACTGGATAAAAGCAATAAACACATGTCCTTGATATATTTAATATTAATAAACAATACCACATACAATACTTTGCAATACTGACTCAAGGGCATTGATGTATAATTATATATCTACTGTTTTTGTAGTCTGGTATATCATTAACTTAAAAGAGTTTATCTGAACTATTTCTTGCTGGTAATAATATAAAATGAAAAATTTTTCATGTAATCAATTTCTTGACTATTTTTCTTATGAAACAATCCTTTGTTTTTTCTCTTCCACGGGAAATTAGGCACTGAAAGTGATGTCTTGGGATGCCTGGGTGCCTCAGTCCGTTAAGCAATCTGCCTTCAGCTCAGGTCATGATCACAGGTCCTGGGATCAAGCCCTGCATCAGACTCCCTGCTCAGGGGGGACTCTGTTTCTCCCTCTGTCTGCTGCCTCCCCTGCTTGTGCTTTCTCTCTCTCTCTCTCTCTGTGACAAATAAATAAATAAAATTTAAGAAAGAAAGAAAGAGGTGTCTTTTTACTTGGTTGCTTTTCTTTCTCTTCTTAAAAAAAAAATCACTGGATTTCAAAGAAGGCATTGGATCAACTGGCACACAGCCCTCAATCAATATTTGTTCCATGAATAAATGAATGAATGAATACAAATGATCTTGATTCACTGATGTAGAGGGGAGAGGTAATTTGGGTGAAAAAGATAAAAGTATAACTTTCTTTTAGTAAGCAAGGCTCCTATTTTTAAAAAGAAAAAGAAAATAGTACAAAACCAGAACAGAGTATCATCTAACAGCTATTTTTTCATTCAGTTAAACACACACACACACACACACACATACACACAGGCTAAGCCCATCTCTATCACCCTTCAAATAAAGCTAAAATTGGATTACAAGAAAAGCTCTTTAATTAGAAAAGGTAGAATTTTCATAAGTGCTACTTTGTATCCCAGAATACATTGTCCTGTTATTATTCTTTATTTCAAAGAAATAAAGAGTCAATCAAAGAAATAAAGTCAATCAAGAGTCTCTAATATTTAGGAAAGAGGTGTTTGGAGAACACAGTCATCTAGTGCTGACACCCCTACAGTAATCAGATATTTCTTAGAGTAAAACAAGAGTTAGGAGTCTAGAAAGCACACATTTTTTAAATTCTTATAATATATCCACACATCAGGCATCTGGGTGGCTCAGTTAGTTGAGCATCCAACTCTTGGTTTTGGCTCAGGTCATGATCTCATGGGCCATGGGACTGAACCCCACATCGGGCTCTGTGCTCAGCATGGAGTCTGCTTAGGATTCTCTCTCCCTCCCCTTCTGCTCCTCCCACTTATGCTCTCTCCCTCTCTAAAATAAATAAATAAATCTTTAAATACACGTATATATTTAATATATATAATTTAATATATAATATAATACATAAATATACATGTATTCACATGTGAAACTTATTTTCAGATTAAGATAGTATTATGCAATTATCTCCATTAAGCAGTAGAGACTACTTTGTCAGATTTATAATTTAAATAAATACTAAGCTATTTGTATCATATTTATGTGAACTGAATATCACAGATACTTCAGAAAATTTCCCACATTTGGAATGATAGATTAAAAGGTTATGCTTACTCCTAGCTTAACCGTATTATAAAGAAATCCTGTATTAGGTTTGGTTAATGCTATGTTCTTCCCTTCTAAAAAGTAAAAATAAAAAAAAAAAAAAGCCCTCTGAAGCTTACAAGGCAAATAGCCTCATAAATTTATTGATGATTCTAGGCACCTGTCACATTTATAGCACTTCAGGTTTGTCCTTAGGGAACAGAACTAATATTCAAAAGAGAAAAAGGTAGGTAAAAATTATTAAATGTTGTATAATCATGTATATGTCTTGGTAAAGTTGATTTATAAGTAGAAAAGTTTCTGAAAAAGTAAGTTTCTGAAAAATATATATTAAATTTTGTTAATGATTTTCTTCTTTTTCTTATATGCATTTTTGAAATATACTTTTATAATATAAAAAAAAATCTTTAAAATTACATTCATGTTCGGGATGCCTGGGTGGCTCAGTTGGTTAAGCAGCTGCCTTCGGCTGGGGTCATGATCCCAGCATCCTGGGATTGAGTCCCACAATGGGCTCCTTGCTGGGCAGGGAGCCTGCTTCCCCCTCTCCCCTCTGCCTACCTCTCTGCCTGCCTGTGCACTCTCTCTCTCTCTCTGACAAATAAATATATTTTTAAAATTACATTCATGTTCAAAATTTACAATAATCATTTGCTAATTGAAAAGAAAAAAAAAAGAGTTACTTTCATTTTTTAATTTCAAGAAAAGAGGCTCACAACTATGTGCTCCTGTATCTACAAACAAGAAGTGTGAGCTCTGGAAAGCCCTCCATTCCCCCTTTTGAGGCCAATTTAGCAACTACTTCTTTTGTTCATTTTGACAGATCAGCTGCCTCTTTCCTGCAGATCAGTAATGAAACTCAACGACATGAATCATAGTTACCACATTTTAAAATTTGACCTGACTTGCTATTTCTTAGCTGTGGGTCTCATTCAACTTTTAATTTTCTGTGCTTGGCAGAAATAGCATCTCACTGAGGATGTGCAGCCCCAACCTTTCTCACAGTGATTTACTGTCCCTTTTGTAAATCCGATGCTGCGTCGAAAAAACAGCAATTTGACAATTTGATTGAACATGCTCCTGCATCTAACCTAGAAGAGAATTCAGGCCCAAACTCTAGATTAGAGTTATGTGGTGGTAGCTTTATCAGCTTTTGTACTTACAAAAGTAGGACGTTATTTTCTGAGTTAATAATTTAAAATAATTTTCCTGCATTGAGCTCAATGGGCCCTCCAACTTTACACCGGGAAATGGAAGGAAGACCAGTTTCCTTTTGCTCCTTTCTTCTCTTCCTCCATGTAATACCCACCAAGTACATTTAGACATGTACTACTCCAAGGAAAGTCTTCAAACTTGGTATGACCACACTTCACAACTGGATGGAGCTAGCCATATAGATAAACATAGTTCCACGATCTTTTTATTACCATTAAAAAAACCCAACAGTTTCCCGTGGAAGTGCATCTGAGGTAAGTTTTCCAGATCATCTCTGTGAAGTGAAAAAGTGAAGAAAATGAAGGAAAATGAAGCAGTCTGACACGGTGTCTCGGGCCGATTCTCTTCAGAGGGGCCATACCCTCAGGGGGCTGCCCCTGAGGGCTCTGTTTGCAGGGCTGCCAACAGCCGGGAGAGTTAGTACTGAAATCCTGAGCGTCCGCAACATCAGACAAAGGAGATGGCAATGCCAGATCTACCTTGGGAGTCTACTCACTTCACACTTCTCCGTGCATCCCATTGGCAGAGCACTAAACCACTACCAGCCAATAACAGACTACCTCACGAGCTCTGCAGCCAGAGATCCGGACAAAACAGAACGCAAGTTCAGGCGTTAACGACACACTCTTTTATCTTTTAAAATGTATTTGCATTTTTATCAAGAGAATTCATGTACCTAGTTGTACAGGTAATACTACAGTCTTCTAATGAAAAAAGGGAGGGGAGGAGGGAAAAAAGAACAAAGGAAGCCTCTTGCACACCCATTCAGACCTCCCAGGATCTCTCCAATACCAAGCCACTTTCTGTTTTCTTTAGCTGTTTCTCCTGGTATTTGTCTCTATATTTCTAAATGACAGGCTTATCTATCTTCTTCTTGACTTGACAGTTTCAGATATTTTTGTCCTATTATGAAAGATGAGGATTTAGCTGTTTCATATTCCCAGTCTTTCTCCCTCTCTCCTTTTCTCATTGTGTGTCGTATGTGTGTGTGTGTGTGTCTGTGCCCATCTCTGTCTCTCTCTCAGATTCTGTCTTTGCCTCTGCCACTATCTTTCTCAGTATCACACATGTTAAGTCAATTGCATAGCTTACATCGATGGAATTTAAATATCATCTATAGCTGATCTACGTCATAAACTAAAATTTCGTTTTTCCTGGAATTGCCATATGTTTCATTTGCCTTATTTTCTATAACTGTCACAAATTCTTCCCTAAATTCCCTCACAGAACTGTAAAACTCCTCTCAGTATAATCAAACATACATCTTAACCCATCTCTTCCACTGTACTTTTGTTGGCTGCATCCATCCAGGAGTTCTTTCGCCTGCTCCAGCCTGGTCATCCTGCTTGCTGCTCAGCTGTTGCCATGATATTTCTCCTTACCATCTCCCTGCACTTCCAAAGTCTCTCTCCTGTTCATTTTCTCTTTCTTAGATCCCAGATTTTCCTCTTTCATGGCCTCTCCTTACTTTGGTTGTAAAAATCATCTGTTCATGAGAAAAATCCTTGGAAGTATAATTCTGGTGGAATTTCCATATATCGATTATTATATTCCAACTGCATGTATCATGTACAGGATAGCTGGATATTGAATACCAGGTCAAAAAGTTACTGTCAATGGCAGACTTGATCCTTTCTCAAAGTTACCACTATTGCTATGAAGAAGTCTGAGTCATTTTAATTACTGGTTGTTTGTTTTGTTTTGTTTTGTTTGTTTGTTTGTTATACATATTCTGTTTCATTTCTCTCTGGAAATTTTTAGGATTTTCTATTTCTTCTTTGCATTTTGGACTTCTACAGTGATGGGACTCTGCATGAGTCACTTCTCATTTACACTGTTGAATACTGGTACAACATTTCAATTTAGAAACTCATTCCTTGAGTTATGTGATATTTTCTTGTATTACATCTCTATTTCTCTCCATAATCTCTATCCTCCTTTTCAAACTACAATTAGTTGGACAGTAGACTCCTAGCTTGACTACCCACTTTTTTGTCCTTTATCCTTTCTCTTCTATTCCATCTCTTTATCTTTTTGTTTCAATTTCACTAACATCTTCCACACTTTATTAAATTTTTCATTCTTGATCTCATTTTTCATTTCCAGAATTTCTTTCTTTTACTCTATACTAATTTCCCCTCCACTTTTGAAGTATTTTAGGGTATTTCCCACATAGGCAATTTATTTTCTCTAAGAAAAATGTATAAATGATCGTATAACTGAATAGACCTGGGTTATTAAATGCTTTGTACTGAAGGTTACTCTGATAATTTAATAACAAAATAGCCTTTAATTTATACCCTTGCCAAGGACACAAATATGAATAAATGGTAGCAAATAAAATCAAAAGGCCATGACCTAATTATCTGATTTATAGTTATTTATCCCGGTTCAGAAATAAATGAGTGAGATTGTCACATTAACTACTCCTCAGTCAGAGGAAAAAAGAGAGTCCCTACCAGTCTAAAGGAGATTTGTGGAGAAAGAGGATCCTTCTCATACTGTTGATGAGAATGCAAACTGGTGTAGCCATTTTGGAAAATAGTATGGAGTTTCCTCAAAAAGTTAAAAATAAAAACACTCTATGACCCAGCAATTGTACCACTAGGTATTTATTCAAAGGATACAAACATAGTGATTAGAGGGGTCACATGCACCCCAGTGTTTATAGCAGCAATGTCCACAGCAGCCAAAATATGGAAAGAGCCCAAATGTCCATTGACAGATGAATGGATAAAGGAGAGGTTATACACACACACACACACACACACACACACACACACACACAATGGAATATTACTCAGCCATCAGAAAGCATGAAATCTTGCCATTTGCAACAATGTGGATGGAACTAGATGTGGCTGCAACAGTGTGGATGGAACTAGAGAGTTTTATGCTGAAATAAAGTGAAATAAGCCTGTCAGAGAAAGACAAACAGCATATGATTTCACTCATATTTGGAATTTAAGAAACAAAACAGGAACAGAGGGGAAGGGAAGAATAAATAAAATAAGAACACTGAAGGAAGCAAATTGTAAGAGACTCTTAACAAACAGAGGGTGGCTGGAGGGGAGATCGATGAGGGGATGGGGTAATTCGGTGATGGACATTAAGGAGAGCACTTGATATAATGAGCACTGGGTGTTTTATGTAACTGATGAATCACTAAATGCTACCCTGGAAACTAGTAATACACTATATGTTAACTACATTGAATTTAAATACTTTTTTTTTTAAAGGAGATTCCTTTGCTTTACAATTAGCCCTGTCATAAATAAACAACAAACCAACACTGGCTCTATTTACATAATCTTCAGTAATCTTAAAAAAAAATATGGGTGATAGAATAGCATTCCTCTCCCCTTATGCATATAAAGGTTAGAGAGTATGGAACAGCTTTTTTCCAAATAAGAAAACTAAACATGTTGATAAATTCTCGGGAATTCAGGAACTAGGTAGGGTATTTTTCATTAAGTATCCTGAATATATTCTCACTTACAAAATCTCCCCATCTGGCAATTTCCCCTGCCAACAAGGGGGGCTATTATAGTTCATTTTTCTGTTTCCAAGAATATTTTCTTTTTGCACAGGGTTTGGCATAGAATGAAGGATGAGCTGTCCCCAGTAGTAACTCTGTTTTCTCTGGAAATGTAATCTCTTCACTGAGAACCATTATACTACGAGAAAATAGGAGAGCGTGTCACAAAACAATAAGCTAAATAAAAGATAGAACTTAAGGCACAAAATGGAGAATAATTCTTTTTCTTTAGTTTGGGTACTAGCTCATTTCTATTTATGCATGTGAACATGGTCAGGAATGTTTCATTTTCACAAATATAATCCTATATTTAGCTTCTCTTGTGTGTTATAGTGCTTCGTTTTTACTATTACGCAGTCTAAGGAAAATTTTTGAAAACACTATACTGTTTATCTGAATAAGAATACTTAATCCCAAATTTTTTTTTAAAAAGCTATTTCTTAAAATATAAAAAGCTAATGGAAAAGTGAACAACTACTTGTTCAATCCTATGGTATGTACTTGTAGGAAACAGTGTAACTGAAGTGTTGGTCAAAATTATAATTTAAAAAATCTCATATTAGGATGTTTCTTTATTCTATAGTCAAGATTTAAGAATTCACATTAGTAGGAGAGCAGGGAAGATGGCAAAGTAGGATCCTGAGCCTACCTCATCCCACAGACACACCAAGGCAACGATTACAGATTGCAAGTAACTCTGAAAATGACTGGCAAACTAGCAGAACAGATCTTCCACAGCTAGTCATAGAGATAAGGTTACATTGGAAAGAAAAGAAGTAGAAACACAATCAGGAACCAAACCACCAGTGTGACTAACCACAAACAAGAGAGGCATCACAAGCATGGAGGAGCAAATGGATCAGATCACACACCAGACATGCCCATCCCTGGAGAATCACCCTGGGAAGACAAGTCCCCTTAACTCCGTGAGTTTTAAAAACCAGTGGTGCTTACAAAGAAACTCTCATGTACTGTTAGTAGGAATACAAACTGGCACAGCCACTCTGGTATGGAGATTCCTCAAAAAGTTGAAAATAGAACTATCCTATGATCCAGCAATTGCACTACTGGGTATTTACCCAAAAACTCTAGCTCAAAGGGATAACAGGACTCCTATATTTATAGAAGCATTATTTACAATAGCCAAGACATAGAAGCAACCCAAATGTCCATCTACTGATGAATGGATTTTAAAAAAAAGTGATAGAGGTTGAGTACATATATGCATATGAATATATATGAATATTATTCAGCCATAAAAAAGAAAGAAATCTTGCCATCTGTGATGACATGGATAGAGCTAGAGACTGTAATGTTAAGTGAAATAAGTCCATCAGAGAAAGACAAATACCATATGATTTCACTTATGTGGAATTTAAGAAACAAAACAAATGAGCAAAGGGAAAAAAAAGGGAGCAAGAGACAAATCAACTAACCAACAAACCAACTCTTAACTATAGAGAACAAATTGATGGTTACCAGAGGGGAGAGGGGCAGGAGGAGGGATGAAATAGGTAATGGGGAGTAGGAATACACTTCTGATGAGCAATGGGTGATGTATAGAATTGTTGAATCACTATATCATACATCTGAAACTAATAAAACACTATATGTTAACAAATTGGAATGAAAATTAAAACTTGAAGAAAAAAAAAAGTGTGCTGGGGTACCAGGGTGGCTCAGTCAGTAAATCCTAGCTCAGGTCTCAATCTCAAGGTCATTAGTTCAAGCCCAGCATGGAGCCAACTTAAAAAAATAATAAACAAGCAAACAAACTTAATTCCCAGAGAGCTCGAGGGCTATGGAAAACCAAATCTCTACACTTAAAAGGGCCAGCATGCTAAATAACTCAGCCAGAGACACAGCACAGAAGCAGCAATTTGAATACAACTTAAGGTATAGGTAGAGGAGATTTACTGACTAATTTTAGGTTGTATACTGGAGGGGCAAGGATCTGCAGACTTCTCTAGGAACAGAAGTGCTTTCAGGAACTATTTTTCTTCCCCTTCCCCAGTGTACACAGCCAGATGCTTCTGGGACCCATGTGTCTTCCCCTGGTGTTCCACTGTGATCCTGGTCCATTCAACCTGTCCACCTCAGTGTATGTCCCTCCAAACCTGATTCTCCACACCACACATGGCAAACAACCCTGGCAGGGATTGGTGATCCTCTAAAGTAACTTCTGCCTTGGGGAGAGGGAGACAACCTCACTCAGGAGCACATCTACATTTTCAGCAGCCAGGTCTTGCAACAGCATGGGGAGCAAAACCTTCTCAGTACACTTCTAGCAGGCAAAGCATGTCACTGCAGTCCTATGGGCTGAGGGTCAGGCCCACCCATCAATGTGACCATACAATCTTGGTTGAGGCACAACAGGAGGGCACATGTATCCCATACTGGGGACTACCTCTGGGATTCATGGTTCTGGTGAACAGGGAGGGATTGTACTACAGGGCACCACAGGATCTGTTCTACAGAAAACCACTAATTTCAAGACAAAGAGACAAGACAAAATAATTAGAAATAAAAACAAAGAGTCAGACAACATGAGAAGACAGAATATACCCCAAATGAAAGAAAAGAACAAAATCACAGAAAATGAGCTAAACAAAACAGAGATGAACAACGTGCTTCATAGGGAGTTCAAAGTAATGATCATAACTATACTCAGGGAACACAAAAAGTCTCAATAAATTTAAGAAAATTGAAATTATAAAATCTTTTCTGACCACAATGGTATGAAACTAGTTATCAATTACAAGAAAATAACTGGAAAAAACACAAACACCTGGAGGCTAAACAATATGCTACTAATAACAAATGAATCAACAAAGAAATCAAATAAATATTTAAAAATATATAAAGAAAAATGAAAATGGAAACACAACAGCCCAAAATCTATGGGGCACAGCAAAAGCAGTTGTAAGAAGGAAGTTTACAGCAATGCATGCCAATGTCAAGAAACAAGAAAAACCTAAAACAATATAACCTTATACCTAAAGTAACAAGAAAAAGAACAAGGAAAACCAATGTTAGAAGGAAAGAAATAAAAAGATTAGAATGAAAATAAATAAAAGAGAGACTAAAATGAATAGGAAAAAATCAATGAAACCAAGAGCTGGTACTTTGAAAAGATAAATAAAATTGATAAACCTTTAGCCAGACTCAACCAGAAAAAGAGAAAGAGAGAGAGAGAAATCAAATAAATAAAATTGAAAATGGGAGAAGAGAATTAATAACAGAGACCACAGAAATACAAAGAATAAGGGAATATTATGACCAATTATTTACCAACAAATTAGACAAACTAGAAGAAATAGATAAATTCCTAAAAACATACAATCTTCTAAAACTAAATCAGCAAGAAATAGAAAAATTTGAACACACTGATCACTGGTAACAAAATGGAACTGGTAATCAAAAAAGGCTGAATAAACAAAAGCCCAGGGATGGTGTCACAGATGAATTCTACAAAACATTTAAAGAAAAGTTAATACCTATTCTTGTCAAATTTTTCCACAAAATAAAGGAGAAAGAAAAACTACCAAATTAATTCTGTAAGGTCAGCATTGCCAAATACCATGACAAAAGACATTACAAAGAACAAAAACTATAGGACAATATCCCTGATGAACTTAGATGCAAAATCCTCAACAGAATATTAGCACATCACATTTAACAATACAGTACAAGAATCACTGGGGATGTAAAAATGATTTGATATTTGCAAATCAATGTGACATACCACATAACCAAAATGAATGATAAAAATTATATGATCATCTCAATAGGTGCAGAAAAATCATTTCACAAGGTACAACATCCTTTCATGACAAAAACTCTCAACAAAGTGGGTTTATATAAGAGACTCTTAGTCTCATGAAACAAACTGAGGGTTGCTGGCAGGTGGGGGGTAGGGATGGGGTGGCTGGGTTATGGACATTGGAGAGGGTATGTGCTACAGTGAGTGCTGTGAATTGTGTAAGACTGATGAATCACAGACCTGTACCTCTGAAGCAAATAATATATTATATGTTAATTTTTAAAAAAGAGAACAAAGGATCTGCTTCTGCCCTTAACAACCATATGTGACTTAAAGACAGAAGTTGTGAAAAATGTATAAAACTGATTTCATGAGAACTATAGTTAATGATTAGAGTTAATCATAGTTTACTGGATATATGAAAGTTGCTACAACAAAACATCTTAAAAGTTATTTTCACAAGGAAACATGTAACTGTGGGGTAAGATGTTAACCAGAATTATGGTGATTATTTCACAATATATGTGTCTATCACTCTATTGTATATCTTAAAGGAATAGAATGTTACATGTCAATTATATCTCAATATTTATTTATTATTAACATATAATGTATTATTTGTTTCGGGGGTACAGGTCTGTGAATCATCAGTCTTACACAATTCACAGCACTCACTGTAGCACATACCCTCCCCAAATTCCATAACCCAGCCACTCTATCCTTTCCCCCACCCCCAACCCTCAGTTTGTTTCCTGAGATTAAGAGTCTCTTACAGTCTTTCTCCCTCCCCAGTCTCACTTTGTTTCATTTTTTTCCCTCCCTTCCCCCCACAACCCCCCTGCTCTGCCTCTCAAATATCTCAATTCTTAAAAATAAATGAATAAGCTAGGGGGAAAAAAGTGGGTTTAGAGGGAACATACCTCAATGTAATAAAGGCCACTATACAAAAAATTCACAGCCAACACCATACTCAATAGTGAAAAACTGAAAGTTTTTCCCCTGAAAATCAGGAAAAAAGACAAGATTGCCCATTCTCACCACTTTTATTTAACACAGTACTAGAAGTCCTAGTTGAAGCAATCAGACTAGAAAAGGAAATAAAATGTATCCAAACTACTAACAAAGAAGTAAAAACTATCACTATTTGCACATAACATGATATTATGTATAGAAAATCCTCCAAAGTTGGGGGGGGAAAAACTATTAGAACTGATAAATGAATTCAATGAAATTCCTGGATATAAAATAAATATACAGAAATCTGTTGTTTCCACATACTAATAATAAAGTAGCAGAAAGATAAATTAAGAAAACATTTATAATTGCATTTATAATTGTACAACAAATCATAAATTACCTAGGAATAAATATAAACAAGCAGGAGAAAGGCATATGCTGAAAACTATAAGATATTAATTAAAGAAAATGAATATGACACAAACAAATAGAAAGATATACCATGCTTGTGGAGTGGAAGAATTAATATTGTTAAAATATTTATACCACCCAAAGCAATCTACAGATTCAATGAAATCCCTATCAAAATTCCAGAAGTATTTTTCACAGACTAGAACAAAAAACCCTGAAATTTGTATGGAACCACAAAAGATCCTGAATAGTCAAAGCAATCTTGAAAAAGAGCAAAGCTGGAGGTATTAAAATCTTGGATTTCAAAATACCCTACAAAGCTATAATAATCAAAACAGTATGATACTGGCACACACACACACACGACACATAGATGGGGCACCTGGGTGGCTCAGTGGGTTAAGCCTCTGCCTTCAGCTCAGGTCATGGTCTCAGGGTCCTGGGATCTAGCCCCACATCAGGCTCTCTGCTCAAGAGGGAGCCTGTTCCTCCTCTCTGTCTCTGCCTGCCTCTCTGCATACTTGTGATCTCTGTCAAATAAATAAATAAAATCTTAAAAAAAAAAAAAAGACACATAGATTAATAGAACAGGATAGATTCCAGAAATAAACTCACACCTATATGGTCAAGTAATTTATTAAAAAGGAGGCAAGAATATACAATTGGGAAAAGATGGTCTCTTCAATAAATGGTATTGGAAAAATTGGACAGCTATGTGCAAAAGAATGAACCTAGATCACTTTCATACACTATACACAAAAATTAACTCAAAATAGATTAAAGATTTAATGTGTGAGGCCTAAAACCATATAAAACCATAAAATCCCTAAAAGAAAGCACAGGCAGTAGTCTCTTGGACATCAGCCTCAGCAACATATTTATGAATATGTCTCCTTAGGCAAGAAAAAGAAAAGCAAAATTAAACTTTTGGTGTATTGGGAACACACCAAAATAAAAATTCCTTTGCCCAGAAAAAAAAACCAAAGCCCTAACAAAACAAAACAAAACAAAAATCAACAAAATGAAAAGCCAATCTACTTAATAGGAGAAGATATTTGTAAATCATATATTCAATAAGGAGTTAATATGCAAAATATATAAAGAACTTATACATACGTCTGTATCACTAGAGTAAATACCTAGTAGTACATTTGCTGGGTCATAGGGTAGCTCTATTTTTAACGTCTTGAGGAACTTCCATACTGTTTTCCAGAATAGCTGCACCCATTTGCTTTCCCACCAACAGTGTAAGAAGGTTCCCTTTTCTCCACATCTTCACCAACACTTGTTGTTTCCTGTATTGTTAATTTTGGCCATTCTAACTGGTATGTTAGGTGGTAGCTCATTGTGGTTTTGATTTGTATTTCCCTGAAAGCTAGTGATGTTAAACATTTTTTCATGTGTCTGTGGGCCATTTGTATGTCTTCTTTGGAGAAGTGTCTGTTCATGTCTTCTGTCCATTTCTTGACTGGATTATTTGGTTCTTGGGTATTAAGTTCGATAAGTTCTTTATATATCTTAGATACCAGCCCTTTATCTGTAATAGCATTTGCAAATAACTTCTCCCATTCCGTGGATTGCCTCTTAGTTTTGCTGACTGTTTCCTTTGCTGTCAAAAGCCTTTTATTTTGATGACATCTGAAAAGTTCATTTTTGCTTTTGTTTTTCTTGCCTTTGGAGACATGTCTTGAAAGAAGTTGCTGTAGCTAGGTATTTGCCCCAAAGATAGAGATCTAGTGAAAAGAAGGGACACATGCACCCCAATGTTCATAGCAGCAATGTCCACAATAGCCAAACGGTGGAAGGAGCCAAGATGCTCTTCAGCAGAAGAATGGATAAAGAAGATGTGGTCCATATATACAATGGACTATTACTCAGCCATCAGAAAGGATTAATACCAATCATTTGCATCGACATGGATGGAACGGAGGGGATTACACTAAGTCAATAAGTCAAACAGAGAAAGACAATTATCATTTGGTTTCACTCATATGTGGAACATAAGGAATAGAGCAGAGGACAACAGGGGAAGGGAGGGAAAACTAAATGGGAAGAAATCAGAGAGGGAGACAAACCATGAGAGACTCTGGACTCTGGGAAAAAACTGAGGGTTACGGGGCAGGGGGTGGGGAGGGAAGAGGATAACTGGGTGATGGGTATTAAGGAGGGCACATGTGGTGATGAGCACTAGGTGTTATAGGCAACTAATGAATTGTTGAACACTACATCAAAAACTAATGACATATTATATGCTGGTTAACTGAACGTAAAAAAGAAAAAAACAAAACAAACAAACAAACAAAAAAACCACACACACAAAAAAAGAAGAAAAAGTATAGGCATAAATAGGCTGTGGTCCATCCAGACAATGGAATAATATTTAGCACTAATGAGAAAGGAGCTATTGGTGCAGCCACTGTGAAGAGCAGGGTGGATGTTCCCCAGAAAATTAAAAGTAGAACTACTGTATGATCCATCAATCCCACTTCTGGGTATTTATACAAAAAATAAGAAATAAAAATATTAGCTCAAAAAAAAGGAACTTTTATACAACTCAACACCAATAAATAAATAAACAAATAAATAAATAAAAACAAAAAAACAAATTTTAAAAAAAGAACAAATAAATGGATTAAAAATGGGCAAAGAACCTGAATAGACATTTTTATGAAGAAGACATACAAATGGCCAACAGACACATGATAAGGTACCATCATCATTAATCACCAGAGAAATGTAAACCAAAGCCACAATGAGATATTGTTTCACACCAGTCAGAATGACTGGTATCAAAGAGATGAGAAATAACAAGTGTTTGCAAAGATGTGAAGAAAAGGGAACCCTCATCCACTGTTGGTGGGACTGTAAATTGGTGTAACCACTGTAGAAAACAGCATGAAGACTCCTCAAAAAATTAAAAATAGAAATATCATATGAACCATAAATTCCACTATTGGGTATTTACCCAAATAAAATAAAAGTATTAATTTGAAATGATGTATGTACCCCTATGTTTACGGCAGCATTATTTACAATAGCCAACCTATTTATAGAAGCAATCCAAGTGTTCATTGATAGAAGAATGGATAAAGAAGATGTGGTAGTATGTAAACACACACACACACACACACACACACACACACAGAGTAGAATACTATTCAACAAAAAAAATGAGATCTCACCATTCACAATAAAATAGATAGTTGTAGAGGGTACTATGTTAAGGAAAATAAGTCAGAGAAAGACAAATATCATATGATTTCACTTACATGTGGAATCTAAAAAAATACAAATGAACATACAACAACAACAAAAAACAGAAATAGACTCATAAGTACAGAGAATAAACAGGTGGTTGCAAAGGACAAGGGGGTGAGGGTGAAAGGATGGGCAAAATTGGTGAAGAGGATTGATAGGTACAAACTTACAAAATTTAAGTGTGACATGGAGATGAAATGTGTGTCATAGGGAAAGTAGTTAATAACATTGTACTAACATTGTTTGGTTATATAGGGTCACTACTTATACTGGTGAGCATTGAGTAATGTATAGAAGTGTTGAATCACTATGTTGCACATCTGAAACTAATAAAATATTGTGCGTCATCTACACTTCAATAATTTTTTTTTTAAAAACCCACACTAAATTGTACCTAAATCTGTACCTATAAAATAAATGCATGAAAAATGTGGGGGTTTTATTCCATAGAATGTATAGCATATAAAGTATAACTGTAGGTTATTGTTCACAGTAACAATATTAGTAATAGTAATAGTAACAGTAACTATTCCAAAGTACCTCAAGAACTTTGTTACATTTTTCATTGCAGTATCCTCAGCACAAAGTAAGTAAATATTTGTTTAATAAATTAATTTTTTAAACTAATTTAAAAATTTTTAAAAATTCCCTTTACACTTATATGACATTATGCTTCTATTTAATCCTTTCAAAGAACCAATTAGCATGAAAGAAGGATGGAAGTCACCACTCCCATCCTCACAACAATTAAAAAAAAAAAAAGCCGAACAACTGCAAATCAAGTGCTTTTCTTAGATATGTAAAAGAAGTAAGGTCATAAGGCAAGCCACTGTCCCCAAAATTGGAAAGGCAGACAGGCAGATACAGAGAATCATAATATCAGAGTGGGAGCCTATAAACAGATATCTCAGCAGGAACCAGTACTAGGGTAAGCAAATTTAAAGTATAATTGATGAATTGATGAAAGTTGAATGTGGACAAGCCTAACAGTTAAAATCTCCAGGGGTTCCTGGAATTAAGTGAGGAGCCACACAATTTCATGAATTTCTCCTGCCAGGTACCCTACCAGATACTCTTAGTTGAGATCAGAGAAAAATCTCTGCATGCTTCCAGCAGGGGAATAAAAAAATAACCATTTTGAAATAGGTCCAGAACATTCTGTTCTTAGCAAGACCTGTCCTTAAGCAGACTATTTTATCCAAGCCTAACAGACTTGGATTTTATCACAGCCTAACTGATCCAGGGGAAGTGAAACACTCAACTTCAGTCCCATCTAGTCTTCTCATCTCACTTAGGGAGGAAAAAAAAACTGAGAAGCATTTGTGTGGGTCACAGCGTGGGGGCACAGGATCGCTAAAATATTAGGACCTAATCATAGGTCCAAAAACAATCCCCCCTCACACCTCACTACCACAGGGCTCCTGTATAATAACAGGGGATTGCAATGGAAAGAAGAGCGCCTTATTGCAGAAGGGAGACCCAAAGATAACAGGGAAGACAACAATAAGAATACTAGAGGAAATTTGGGCTCCTGACACCCACAGATATAGCAAACAGTAATCACAGCATCACTCTTAGCCAGAAAAAAAAAAAAAGAAAGAAAGAAAGAAATCTTCACACTGAAGGCCATTTTACTTCAGTTCCTTTTACTTAGCATGCCATGTTCAATTTTCACAAAAATTATCATAATCAACAATTAATAATCGATAATTAATAACACTTCAAAAAAAAAAGTATTAGACCTGATGGAGTCACAGCTGAATTCTACCAAACACTTAATGAGAAAGTTACACCCAATTCTATACAATGTCTTCCACAAAATAGAAGCCAGGGGAATACTCCCTAACTCATTCAGTGAGTTACCCTCATATCACAACCCTAATATCAAGAAGGCATTACATTAAGGTAAACTATAAACTAATATAATCCCCTGAACATAAATGCATAAAACCTCAACAAAATATTAGCAGATCAAATCCAACAACATATATTTTTTGAAAATTACACCATGACCAATTGGGATTTATTCCAAGTACAGTAAGCAAGGCTGTTTCAACATTTGAAAATCAATTGATGTAACCAATCACATTAACAGGCTAAGGAAGAAAAAATTATATGATTCCATCAAGAGATGAGGAAAAATCATTTGACAAAATCCAACACTCATGATAAAAACCCTTAGCAAACCAGGATTAGAAGGAACTTCCTCAACTTGAAAAAGAACATCTATTTAAAAACTACAGCTTAGGGGCTCCTGGATGGCTCATTTGGTTAAGCTCTGCCTTTGGCTCAGGTCATGATCCCAGAGTCCCAGAATCAAGTCACACATTTGGCTCTCTGCTCAGCGAGAAGCCCGCATCTCTCTCCCCCTCTGCTTGCCACTCTCCCTGTTTGTATTCTCCTTCTCTCCCTCTGTGTCCAATAAATAAATCTTAAGAAAATAAAATCTTAAGAAAATAAAATGAAAACTACAGCTTACTCATACTTAATGAAGAGATGTGTTCCTGTTATGATTAAGAGCAATGCAAGGATGTCCCTTCTTGCCACTCCTATTCAACATCGTCCTGGAAATCCTAGCTAAGGTATTAAGACAAGAAAAATAAATAAGACATATTATGGACTTGGAAAAAAGAAATAAAATAAATAGCTAGATTGCAGGTTAAAAAGAGCAGGAAAAAAGTGGGATTTGGAAATATGGAGTTTTGGTTTTTAGAAGGGAGCACTTTGAGTATGCTATGACCTGGGGGAAGAACTTATAGAAACAAAGATGTCAAAGGTATAGAAAACAGAAACAATGATCCATAAAGCAATACCCCTCTGAAACAGCAGGAGACAGGATTCAGAGTACTGGTAAAGGAAGATACAGCAATTTACACTGAAGTTAAATGCCCTCAAAATTGTTTTCACACAGTCACTAACAAAAGCAGTGGAAAGGAATAACAGGGTTAATTACTCCCCAGGATTCTGGGAGTTTCCACGTCTTAAAAAAAAAAATCTACCCAAAGCTATCTATTTTCATGTCCTAAAGAAATTAATATTTTTTCCCTCAGCCTTTGTAGAAACAGGCATTCAAAATTTCCATTCTCCCTCCTCATTCTACCTTCTTCCCAGCTCTGATGTATAGAATTGTTGCACTGTTTCAATCATATGCACAATTTTGCAAGATTTTATATCCAACAATTAATTTTGCTAGTCTTTAGCAAGATAAAATCCTTAAATTTTTCAATACCCACAATCAACTGGAAGACAATCCCATGTTTTACAAAATAATAATGGTAATTAATAATGGTAATGATAACTACTACTTAGCATTACTTTGTGTCAGATAAAATGTACCTACTCTTGTTGTTTTACTTCACCCTCACTGAAAAATTGAGTATCAGTGCATGTTTGACATCTAGGCAATTTTTACAATGCAAAGCTTCTTTTGAAATTATTCTTAAATTCAACTAGTTTATATCATGAGATAGATTTATTAGGTATGATTACATGGAGGAGAGGTAACTTAAACAATATTTTATGCTTTTTAAATGTTGCTGGTAAAATATTACCTAAGGTAAAGAAAAATAGGCTCACTAATCATAGTAACTCACTAGAAGTTGGACAGTGAAATCTGTTTCCTGGCTAAGGTTTCCTCTTGAAAATTAGAAGGAACCATTTTAGCTGAAGCCAAGGTAAAAAGTAACTCCAGTATCCTATATTTGAGAAAGCTGAGTAAGCAGAAATCTAGTTGAACTAAACTTTTTATTAGTATAAACAGGTACGAAACTAGTTTATCGTTGTCATAATTATCACAAAGTGAATTTTGATTGATTTTGTACAAAGTTGGCTGATCAAGTTTTTCTCACACAATTAGGTATGATTTTAGTATCTTTCTAATTGTTAAGTTGGATAATCCTCCTTATTTAACTGTTAAAATTGATCTATAGACTCATTGTGATAATTATTATTCAAATCTCAAAAATAAGCATGATTCATTTTGTGAAACCACTTCTAAACAGGGATTATTGCTTACATTTTAAAAAAAATCATACATTTCTAACCAATCTTATGTAAGTAACAATTAAGAAATTATTACTTCTATAAATGTAGATTTCTCAATACGTTTTTCTTCTGGAAAATTTGTTGCATCTTGGGGAACTGGGTAGTAACTGATTGGTCCAGATCTTGGATATCAGGATAAAATGGAAAGTAACATGCAAACATAAGGCTTGCAACCAGGTCTAAACCACAGTTCAACAGATGAAAAAAGCACAGGTATTCAGAGAAACAGGAAAAAATAAACCAGAAAGGCAAAGGCAAGGGCACAAGAAAAGTGGCAAAAATCATCCAGAGACAGTCTTTAGGAGATAGAGGAAAGATAGCAAATTCAGAACACTTGTAGATTCAAAACTGCAGAATACTCACTTTAACAGAATTGCTCTATAATCTAAATGGTTTCATTGTCCCTAAGTCAGGATATTCTGGAGTCAGTAAAGGGGTAAGTGTTGCTTAAAATAAAAATAACCGCAGAAATTAAAAATTTGAATTCCAAAAAATATTGTTTTTTCCCATCAACACTTTCTTATCTATCTTCACTAGGGATGGTTAAAGTACAAAGTCAGAAAAATAGACATTGTACAGATAAGATTTCTAAACTTTTCTGGGATTCCTAGATAAACAACACTGCAAATGAAATACAGCAATCTGCTCTCCAGAGGTTATTTTTCAGATACTAATATTATTTTAGAAGATAGGAAAAAAAAGAAATGAAAATAAAAGGGCCTCTGGGAATTGAAATCAGATTTAGTCATTCATTTACTCTTTTGTTAATTCATCAGACATTTGTTGAGTAATTATACCATGAGCAAGATACAAGCTAGATGCTGCAAATACAGTGGGGAGAAAGCAACCCTTGCTACATGGGGTTTATAGTCCAGTAGAAGAGGTAATGATATAAGAGTACCCGCAGGGTATCCAGAAGTACAGAGCAGTGACTCCTATTCCCATCACTCCCTGACAAAGATAGCAGGGTAGGGATATTGGAAAGCTGTCCAAGGGATGAAACTAAACTAATATTTAGAGGATAATGTTTCTAGGAAAAGGTGGGAAATGTTGTGAGGGAAAAGCAGAGGAAGATGTTGTTTTAGGCAAAGAGAAATAATGAGACGAGCTAAAAAGAAACCGATGCATTTGAGGAATCAAAAAGGAATGCAATCATTTATTTTCTTCAAAAATATTTATTGAACCCTTACATGGCTGGGAATAGAGCCATGGGTAAAACAGAAAAGGCCTCTGCTCTTCTACTGTTTACATTTTGGTGGGTCAAAGTACATTTGAGGCAGAAGCAATAGTATAAAACTACAAAGGCTTGACTTGTTTGAGGAAGAAAGAATGGGCCAGGGCTAGAATGTATGACCAAGAGGTGAGATCTCCAATAAGGTGGACATGTAATCAGAAATCAAATCTTACAGAGCTATGTCAGGCAGAGTAAATTTTTTAAATTTTATTTCCTACTAGAGGGCTTTTAGCAAAGGAGATATATAATCCGATTTATATTTTTCCAAGATTACTCTGGCTATTATGTAGGAAATGGATTATCAGGAAGTGACAATGACAATAAGAGAATCAATTAAAGGATATTATAATCAGCCAAGGCACAGATAATGTTGGCTTGGTTTAGAATGGAAGCAGTGGAAATGACAAAATGTGACTGGACTTGCAATACAAAGTTTTGGATACAGAGTTGACAGTACTTGTCAATGATTCAGTAGGCATGAGGAACGAAGAAAAAAAAGGTATGTGGCTAGAATTTAAAGAAAATGATAAGGCTGGCATGAAAGATGAAGCTAAGAAGAAAAACAAGAACCAGTTTATGAGAAACGTGTATGTATTGTTAGAGTCTAAATATTGATACTATGAACAACAAGAATCAATTGAAGGATTCTAGGCAGCTATTTTGTTTTGAGCAGATATATTTTTTTTGAAAGATCACTCTGACAGGAGAATTCTTATTCAAAAAGCCTCAAAACTTGTAAGACACTCAAGAAAAATCTTTAAAATATTGTAAAAACTTCTATGGGGAAAAACATAAAGTGTTATTAGAGGAGATAAAAGAAGACATAACTAAATAGATATACCATATTCATAGACTAGAAGATTCAATGTTATAAAGATTTTAGTTCTCTCCCAAGTTAATATATAAATTCAGTGCTATTCAAATAAAAATCCCCCAAAGTTATTAATTTTTTAAAAGATTTTTATTTATTTATTTGACAGACAGAAATCACAAGTAGGCAGAGAAGCAGGCAGAGAGTGAGGAGGAAGAAGGCTCCCCACCAGCAGAGAGCCTGATGCGGGGCTCAATCCCAGGACCCTGGGATCATGACCTGAGCTGAAGGCAGAGGCTTTAACCCACTGAGCCACCCAGGCACCCCTCCCCCAAAGTTATTTTTAGGTAACTCAGCAATATGATTCGAAAATTTACTTTAAGGAAAGCCCCAATAATAGATAAGGTCATTTTGAAGAAAAGTATACAATCTCAGGCCCTCCCAGATATTAAGACTTATAAAAAAAGCTATAGTAATTGAACTATATGATAATGACTACTGTGAGAGAAGATAGACTGATTAACCAGATAGAGAATCAGAGACAGATCAAGCCTAAAAGGAAAATATCTATCTATCTCTATACTAATTAGTATAGATACATACCATATATATACATACATATGTATGTATATGCATATGTATGTATACATATATACATATATACATATATATGTAGATTAGTATATATATACACCAATGATATTTTAAACAAAAAGAAAACCTGAAGTAAATGACTTAATTGTTACAAGATAGTGGAATAACTATTCACATGGAAAAATTTAAATAAAGTTGGATCCCTACACTCACACTACACACTGTAACCAAAGGGAAAAAGGAAACAAGGCTGCAAATGCTACTATAGTCTAGGGTTGGTGATAGGAAATTAAGGGTACCCTTTCTTGAAAGCTTCTTTTTTTCTGTGAGGCAAGACCACTCATTGAAAGTTAAGAGCAAAAGTAAGAGAAAAACATGTTTGAGGACTGCCTGGGTGGCTCAGGTGGTTAAGCATCTGCCTTCCACTCAGGTCATGATCCCAGGGTCCATCAAGTCCCACATCGGGCTCCTTGTTCAGTGGGAAGCCTGCTGCTTCCTCTGCCTGCCACTCCCCCAGCTTGTGTTCTCTCTCTCTCTCTCTGTGTCTCTGTCAAACAAACAAACAAACAAATAAATAAAATCTTAAAAAAAAAAAAAAAGGAAAACATGTAGAAAATAAGAGAGAGTTGCCCAGAAAAATACAAAAGAATTCTGGGTAGAATTAAAATACCATATGAATTTAGAGACTTCGAATTTAAGGCAGCATCAATCTTAAAGCTATTCAACTTTCTAATAATTTTCTCATAGAGACTTAAAAAAGACAGGTAGACTCACTAAAAGTTGCTTACCACAGACAAAAAAGGAAAATGCGTTCAGGTTGTTGAGGATAATGTCAAGAAAGTGGCTGAAGTGAAGGAGCAAAAATTATTAGAGCAGGGAATCCAGAGTTTGGCTCCATCATCAGCATGGCTGATTAAAATAACCCAGGATAAAAGTAGAAGTTGGAGTGGACAGGAAAAAAATTATTAGGACTGGGAATCCAGAGTTTGGTTCCATCATCAGCATGGCCGATTAAAATAACCCAGGATATAGGTAGAGGTTGGAGTGGACAGGAAAACAGGAAGCCACATGTCCAAATTTTCCCAAAATCCATGGAATAAAATGCATCACCTTTGTTCATAGGACTTATTGGCTTTATTTTGAAGACAACGAGAACCCATTTCCATATTTAAAGTAGGCACATTGCAGTCCTAAAATATTACTGCCATTGGGCCAATGGTTGAGAAAAGTGTAATAAAAGCCATAAATAACAAAGAGAAAAAATAAAAAAAGTGCAACAGTCTAGAATCACTTACCATGGGGAAAAATGAACCCTACATACATCCGAGACCCCAGAAGACAATATCAAAATCTCAATATGATACAATGATAAAAGCCCAAGACTTGGTAAATCTGATTCTAGCCCCTTGTTCTTCCTTGGGAAAATTCCGAGATTTAGTTTCCATAACTAATGAAGAGAGTAGATCAGATTATCTTCAAGTTAATTTCTAGCTCAAAGAATCTATGTCCTTAACGATGATCCTGATATACATCAAGGGAAGATTTTTATTTAGAAAGAGATTATGTTATATATTTTATTAAAACTTCACCAACATAATTTAAATTAAAATATCAAAGTGGTAAATTTATTTGAAAGATGTATCTATATGGGATACTGCATGTTCCAACAATGGAAATAAATTAAAAGGAAATTAGAGCAGAGTCCTAGTTGTATTCCCATATTCTAGAATTCCTATAGTCCACATTTTAACACTATTTTGTAGAGTTGACTCTTTGCTTAATATTGTCTCCCAATTATATTGTGAGTTCCTTCAAGGCAACTTTACTCAAGAGTTCACTTTTCTTTTTTAAGACTGCTCTCACAGCTCTTAGTATAAACTAGACATTTAATATTTTCAGTGTCTAAAATGAATAAAAACTGTATCTGGAAAGTATTATTCAAAAGTTTCAAAAGAAAAAGGACATGTTTATACCCACACAATCTAGCCCAAGAACCAGAGCCCAGAGCTTATAATGTCTTATCTATTTCAACAAAAAATATTTAGTGAGACTCCTGATATCCAACATCAAAGAGTTGGGGTTTTTTTCATGTAATGTTAAAATAGATTTTTGCACATCAAACAAACCTATCCCTAGCCTTACTCATTTCTGACTCATACATCAAGAACTGCAAATGTTTCTGAACCATTATTTTCTCTTGATATTCTTTCCAATTAAGTAATTTTAAAAAATCAAGCAAAAACACCTAGAAATTTACAACCATGCCCAAAAATCTAGAATTCAGATTATTCTCACTTTCTCCAGTGCTTTCCAACACAGATAAGTCATAAAAATGATTGTAAAAATGATTAAGAACAGTTTGTATTTTTAAAGTATACAAAATGAGGTACTAGCTAAAATGACAGCAATTCTTTAGTCTAGGCTTAATGTTTCCATGAACAGATGAACCTCAGGCTCTACTCCCCAGCAACTAAAGCTTCACCAGTCTTTTACAAGAAATGACAAACAGCACTAGCAGCCTGAAGCACATGTGTCACATTCTTCTTACTAACTTAGCTTGCCCTGGCTTGTCTCTCCATACAGCATGAGAGTTCTTTCCAAGAAACTTCAAAAGGCCCCTCAACAGTGAAAATAAAACACATGTCAGGAGAACGGGGCTGTTGGTAGAACAAAATTTACATTCTCTGACACGGGGGTTGACCATCTTTTATTCCATGAAGGTTCTCTGGAATTAAAAGAAAAGTGAAATCTCTAATTCATCTTTCTTAAAAATCTGAAGCAATTTCAACAGATTATCCAAATGTACACATTTTCCAAATTTGAACATGTGTTTTCCTTCCACTCAAGCAATATAACTCATAATCATAAAACACTAATGATACAGAGGAATAAAAAAAAATCATAGAAACAGAGACCTAGATATTGTCAATGGGAAAATACATAATAAATGATAGGACAGAGACTAGAATTTAGGAATCCTAACTGAAAGTCTAATGCTCTTTCTACTATACCAAGATGCTGCTTGTGTCAAATTTCAGATTAAAATACCCACAACTAATAAAAATAACTCTTTTAAGCAAAGACATTTTCCTTTTACAGTATTAAAAAGTTCAACCCAGTCTTGTATTTTGTCTCATATTTTGATGACTTTTTAAAAAATCATTATGACTTCTATAATAGATTAACTAACACTGATTAAATTATTTATACTTGGTATAACACATTTATATAGCTACAGAGTAATAGTATCTGGAGCCAAAAGTGGTTGGCTTTACAGGTTATCAATCTTTCTTTTCTCTTCTATAATTCTGAAGTACAAAGTAGTAAGGTAGAATTTCACTGAATTCAATCATTAGGCGAATGTGTAGAAGTCAGCTCCTAAAATGTGCATGCTGCCATTGGTTATAAAGACAGAGAGTGAATATTTTTAAAGATCACCAAAATATACATTCCTAGAATCCTCCCTGTTTAACTTAAAAGACTACCACACTTTCAATCTAAATATAGTGCCAAGTGTAATTTCACTGTCACTATTCTAACTACTAAAGAAATCTAAATGTATAAACATATCCAGAAAGAAAAAATAATATTCATAATAAATTTCTAATACCCCAATTAGTTAATATATTACAAATTAAGTACCAATGAGTCTAACAGTCTCCTTAAATAGGTTTGATATGCCCTGCACATGTGGTCAAGAGAATTCAACTCCCAGTGCATTATTAAAAACTGACATCTGCCATCATTACATACAGGACCCACCTCATGAGACAAGGGAAATGACAGATGGTACCAGAAACATTATCTGATTGGCTGCAGGAGAACATCACATGATTTGAGATTATACAGAGTTGAGATTTCTGCTCCATTTTTCATATAACCCCCCCACTGCCCTCCACTTACTATAACTAGAGAGATGTCAAAAATTAACTCTCTCACTTCCAAAGTCATCCACCAAAGATAAGCTTGATCACATGTTGTTCTCTGATATCAAGAATACTTTATATTTTTTAAAAGTTATATTACAAGGAGTTCTTTAAACTTATAATGTTGTAAGAGCTGCTAAAAATTTTTCTCTAGTACAAATTGTATGAAATTAGGAATAGAGTGTATCTTAGAAAATTAGATAATTAAAAGCTCTTTAGAGATCTCTTTAGAGGAAAGAGTTTAATCATTCCCCATCTCTCTGTAGTCTCAACACATTTGCCTTCTTGATGATCTGGCCAAAATTTCTAAGACACCATTTTCTTTTCATTTTCCATGTATCTCCTCATTTCTCCTCTCAGTGCCAATGTGGACTTTTCTACCTCTGCCTCCCTGTAAATGTTGGTAGTCTCAAAAGTTTCAATTTAAGAATTTTTACCATCTCATTCCATATATCTTCCCTAGATGATTTCATCTATTGTCATGAATATATCTATCACCTGACAAAATCTTTAAATATAGACAAACATCTACTTCAGAGCTTACTTTATTCATTTAACAAACATAAGTAACATTTTAAATTATCTTCTATGTACCAGGCACTATTCTAAATGTTGGAGAAACAACAATGAATAGAAGAAATGTCCCTTATTATTACAGAGATTATATTCCAGTTAAGGGAGGAATAAGTGACAATAAATTAAATAAATAAATAAAATATATATCAGATGATGGTAAATACTGTGAAGAAAATAATGCAGCGGGGGAAGACAGTACTTATCTGGGTATTAAAATCATGAATAAAGTACAGTGAAATAAATTTTCCACAAACTATGAAATCTCTCATATACGTCTATTGGGCCTCAAACAATGAGAACGATACACTATCTTGCACTTCACATTAGCCTAAAAAGATCAAAAATCGCTTTTATTCTAAAGTTCTCAGAGCTTCCCCAGAGCATGAGTTCAAAGTATAAATTATGCCCAATGTCAAAAAGTCTTCTTGCCGGTAAACTAGTAAATTTAATTTTTTTCTCTGTCCTCCATGGAAAAAAATCATTGGTCACACTCCTGTATCCCAATAATGTTCATGTGGTGTGAGTTTGGAGACAATGGACCAAGCCTCTAATCAGCATTTCTAGTAATGCATTCCAAGACCCAACAATTCGGATAAACATCAATAGAGGATATAGAAATGAAGAATTAATAGTTGGCTTTAATGGTCAAATACAATTGCATACAATTGCCAAATGCTATATTAAACAGAATTAAAGAACTTTTTTCACAAACCTTCTCATACTCTTTATTCTAAGGTGAATTTTGAATTTCCAATAAAGGGATAATCTTCCCAAACATTTGACCATGGAATGTTCTTTAAGAAAATTGCTTATACTTGGCAAGAGGAGTTAAGAAGGCAGGGTAATAGAAGGACTCTATGCTTGTCTTATCCTTCGAACACAGCTAGGTAAATATCAAATCATTCTGAATATCCAGGAAATCAATCTGAGGACTGAGATGCAAATGATTCAACTAGAGGGAGTAAAGAGGCCACATGTGGAAGGTGAGAAAAGTGGATATGTAATTTGGGAGACAAAGGAATCACTGGTGATGTGGAGGTGAGAGAGAGAGGAGAGAAAGAGGGAGAGAGAGAGTGTGAGAACAGAGTGCAGGACAATGCACAAGAAAAATAGTTACCCAAAATCACTGATGGTGAAAATGAGAGGAGCTAATAATTGCAAGACTTTACAAACAGCAGAGCCCAAAGACTAAAGTTTTAGAGTCCATACTATTGCTGGGTGGAGCCTGGTGGGCATAGAAGTAGTTCTGTAGAGGAGGGCAGAGGCCCAGGAGCAGACACTATGGTCTGAGGATCCCCTGGGCTGCACTGGAAGAGACAGTTCCTCTTCTTAGAGTGCATTTGGGAGAGGCAGCATCACCTCTCTGGGGACAAAAGAGTTGGTGGGCACCACTGAGTTGCTCAGTTCATTAGCATACAAGCAGAGACACCTGCTGAGGGCAGCTAACATGGATGCTGGTTTTTGCTGTGCTATACAATCAAACCCAAAGCCCCTGTGCATTCATCCCCTTCTGGGACAAACTGGCAACTGCCAGGGAGCAGCAAGACACTCCCCCAGAGGATCAATGTGGGTCCACACCATGCCAGGTCCCTAAAATTTGGAGTTTTGAAACCCAGCCCATGGGCTTGAGATAAAACACGGAGTACCACACTGCTGGGTAGACAGAGAGCTCAGATACAGACAGGGTGAAGGCAGGGATCTAAGAGAAGCCTGGGACAAATGAAATGAGGGGAGATTTTTCACTCTTCTATGAGGAGTTCCTGAATAGCAGCAGGCATGAACTCTCCTCTCCAGGGATGAAGAGTTGGCTGATGTCTTTCTTCTCTCACCTATTAGCACCAGTGGATGTCAGTGTGTGGCACAGCACCCCATAGTGGAGCTTTGAGCCACTTAGACCAAGTCCCATCCCACACACACACACACCCACACCCCCGGGGCTCTACAGGTGCTTCTGAACTAGGGCGAGTGTACCTGAGAGTCACGACATCAGTGGCCTGTCCCCCAGAAGACTAGCACAAACCTCCCACACACCAAGTCTCCTGACCATAGAGTGCTGCAGGGAAATACCATAAGCTGTAGGGGAAATACCATCTTGTCTCTTTTAACAAGCAGACCAAAACATCTAGTTAAAACTCACCACATACTGGACAAGTTCCAAACACTCTCCAATTGGAGGCAAGGAGAAACTCTGCAGACAATTGATCTGAGGGATACAGCAGCCAAAACACAACAGCAGAGTACACATAGCATACACCAGAAACATTCCATGAATAACACTTTCTGAATAACTTAGGTAGTATAGGACCTTTTCTTAATATAAACATTATTCTCAGGAGCAGGAAACACAGCAGACTTTCATAACACACAGAAGACAGAGACCTAGATGAAATGTCAAAATGGAAGAATTCACCCCAAAAGAAAGAACAAGGGGTCATAGCCAGAGATATAATTAAAACAGATTTAAGTAATATGCCTGAACCAGAATTTAAAACAATAATCATAAGGATACTAGCTAGGCTTAAGAAAACCATAGAAGACACCAGAGAGTCCTTTACCACAGAGATAAAAGACCTAAAAAGTAGTCAGGCCAAAATAAAAAATGTTGTTATTAAGATGCAAAACTGACTGAATGTAATAGTAACCACAAGGAAGGAAGAAGCAGAGGAATGAATAAGTGACATAGAAGATACAATAATGGAAAATAATGAAGCTGAAAAGAAGAGGAAAAGAAAAATATTGGATCACAAAAGCAGACTTAGGGAACTCAGGAACTCCATAAAGCATAATAACATTTGTATCATAGGAGTCCCAGAAGAAGAAAAGAGGGAAAAGGGGAAAGAAGTTTGTTTGAGCAAATTATAGCTGAAATCTTCCCTATTCTGGGAAAGGAAACAGACATCCAAATCTAAGAGGTACAAAGAACTCCCATCAAAATCAACAAAAGCAGGCCAACACCAAGACATATCAGTAAAATCAGCAAAGATAAGGAAAGAGATAAGGAAAGAATCCTGAAAGCAGCTAGGAAAAAAACCTACAAGGGAAAACAAATAAGGTTAACATCAGATCACATGGTAACTTGGCAAAGCAGAAGAAACTGGCATGATATATTCAACATGCTGAATGGGAAAAATATGCAGCTAAGAATATTTTATCCAGCAAGGCTGTCATTCAGTCTTGAATTCATAGAAGGAGCGATAAAGAAGAGTTTCCCAGACAAACAAAAACTAAAGGAGTTTGTGACAACTAAACCAGTGCTGTAAGAAATATTACAGGGGACTTTTTGAATGGAAAAGAAAGACCAAAAACAACAAAGACTAGGAAAAAAATGGTAGAAATATCCAGAAACATTGATTTTACAGGTCATATGATGGCATTAAATTCATATCTATCAGGTGTCTGTGTGGCTCGGTTGGTTAAGCGTCTTCCTTCTACTCAGGTCATGATCCCAGGGTTTTGGTATCAAGTCCCATATTGGGCTCTCTGTTCAGTGGGGAGTCTGCTTCCCCCCTCTACCCCTCTACCCTACTCCTGATCGATCTCTCTCTCTCTCTCAAATAAATAAATAAAATCTTCTAAAAAAATTCCTATCTATCAATAATTACTCTGAATGTAAATGGACCAAATTCTACAATCAAAAGACATAGGATATCAAAATAGTTTAAAAAAAAAAAAAGACCCATCTATATGTTGCCTACAGTAGACTTATTTTAGACCTAGAGACATCTGCAGATTGAAAGTGAGGGTATGGAGAACCATTTATCGTGCTAAAGAATAACAAAAGAAAGCCAGAGTAGCCATACTTAAATCAGACAAACAGATTTTATTTTGTTTTAGAGAAAGAGAGAGAAAGAGCTATGGGGAAGGGGCAAAGGGAGAGTGAAAATCTCCAGCAGGCCATACAGTCAGCATGGAGCCCAACATGGGGCTCAATCTCACAACCTGAGATCATGACTGGATCCAAAATCAAGAATTGAATGCTTAACTGACTAAGCCATCCAGGCACCCTGACAAACTAGATTTTAAACCAAAGACTTAACAAGAGATGAAGAAGGGTATTATATAAGAATAAAGAGGTCTATCCAACAAGAAGATCCAACAATTATAAATATTTATGCCCCAAACTTGGGATCACCCAAATGTATAAATCAATTAATAACAAACATAAAGAAACACAATGATAACAATACAATAATAGTAGGGGACCTTAACACCCCACTTCCAGCAATGGGGGGGGATCATTAAGTAGAAAATCAAAAAGGAAACAATGACTTTGAATGAAACACTGGACCAGATGGACTTAATAGATATATTAAGAACATTCTACCTAAAGCAACAGAATATGCATTATTTTCAAGTGCACATGGAATATTCTCCAGAGTAGATCACATACTGGGTCACAAATCAGGCCTCGACAAGTACAAAAATTTTGAAATCAGATCATATATATTTTCAGATCACAACACTATGAAACTTGAAGTTAACCACAAGAAAAAATTTGAAAAGAACACAAATATATCGAGGTTAAAGAATATTCTACTAAAGAATGAATGGGTTAACCCATTAAAAAAGAAATTTAAAAAATACATAGAAGCAAATGAAAATGAAAACACAACAATCCAAAACCTTTGGGATGCAGCAAAAGTGGTCATAAGAGGGCATAACAATAAAAACCAACTTGAAGAAGCAAGAAAAGTCCCAAACATACAACCTAACCTTACAACTAAAGGGACTAAAAAAGGAACAACAAATAAAGCCTAAAGTCAACATAAGGGAAATAATAAAGATTAGAGCAGAAATAAATGATATAAAAACAACAAGCAAAACCACATTAGAATAGATCAATGAAAGTAGGAGCTGGTTCCTCAAGAATTAATAAAACTGATAAACCCCTAGCCATACTTATCAAAAAGAAAAGAGAAAGGACTCAAATAAATAATATCATGAATGAGAGAGAAGAGATCACAACCAACACCACAAAATACAAATTATAAGAGAATATTACAAAAAATTACATGCCAACAAATTAGGCAATCTGGGAGAAATGAATAAATTCCTAGAAATATATAAACTACCAAAACTGAAACCAGAAGAAATAGAAAATTTGAGCAGACCCAAAATCAGAAAAGAAGTTGAATCGGTAATCAAAATATTTCCCAACAAACAAAAGCCCAGGGCCAGATGGCTTCCCAGGGGAATTCTACCAAACATTTAAAGAAGAATTAATACCTATTCTGAAACTGTTCTAACAACAACAACAACAACAACAAAAATGGAAGGAAAACTTCCAAATTCCTTCTATGAGGCCAAGATTACCTTGATTCCAAAACCAAAGACCCCATTAAAAAGAATTACAGGCCAATATCCCTGATGAACATGGATGCAAAAATTCTCAAGAAGATACTAGCAAATCAAACCCAACAGAATAATGAAAGAATTATTCACCACAATCAAGTGGGATTTATTCCTGGGCTGCAAGGATGGTTCAATATTCACAAATAAATCTATGTGATACACCACATTAATAAAAGAAAGGATAAGAACCACATGATCGTCCTCCCCAAGAAAGAGCCATATAATGCTCTCAATAGATGCAGAAAAAGCATTCAACAAATTAGAGCATCTACTCTTGATAAAAACCCTCAGCAAAGGGAGGATAAAGCAAATATACCTCAATATCATAAAGGCCGTATGTGAAACACTCACAGCTAATATCATTGTCAGCGTGGAAAAACTGAGAGGTTTTCTTTTATGGTCAAGTACAAGACAAGGATGCCCACTGTCACTACTGTTAATTAACATATACTGGAAGTCTTAGCCTCAGCAGTCAGACAACAAAAAGAAAAAAAAAAAAAAAATCCAAATGGCAAAGAAGTCAAACTTCCACCCTTCGCAGATGACATGATACCCTAACTAGAAAACCTGAAAGACTCCCCCCAAAAATTTCTAGAACTGATAACATGAATTCAGAAAAGTCACCGGATACAAAATCAACATAAAGAAATCTGTTGCATTTCTGTACACCAACAATAAAGGAGCCGAAAGAGAAGTCAAGGAATCATTTCCATTTATAATTGCACCAAATATCATAAGGTATCTAGGAATAAACCTAACAAAAGAGGTAAAATATCTGTACTTTGAAAACTACAGAGACTTATGAAAGAAATCGAAGAGGAAACAATGAAATGGAAAAACATTTCATGCTCATGGATTAGGGAGGAGAAATATTGTTAAAACACTATTCTACCCAAATCAGTCTACACATTTAATGCAATCCCTATTAAAATACCAATAGCATTTTCACAGAGCTAGAACAAATAATCCTAAAATTTGTATGGAACCACAAAAGACCCCTAAGAGCCAAAGCAATCTTGAAAAAGAAAAACAAAGCTGGAGGCATTATAATTCTAGACTTCATGCTATATTACAAACTTGTAGTCATTAAGACAGTATGGTACTGTCACAAAATAGACACATAGATCAGTGGAAAAGAAAAGGAAACCCAGAAATGGACCCACAGCTATACAGCTATATGGTCAACTCATCTTCAACAAAGCAGGAAAGAATACCTGATGGAAGAAAGTCCCTTCAACAAACGGTGTTGGAAAAACTGGACAGCAATATGTAAAAGAATGAAACTGGACCACATTCTCATACCATACATTAAAATAAGTTCAAAATGGATGAAAGACCTAACTGTGAGACAAGGGAACCACCAAAATCCTAGAGGAGAACATAGGCAGCAATGTCTTTGACCTCAGCTGTAGCAAATTCTTACTACATATGTCTCCTGAGGCAAGGGAAACACAAGTAAAAATGAACTATTGGGACTTCATCAAGATAAAAATCTTCTGCACAGTGAAGGAGACAATCAGTAAAACTTAAAGGTAACCTACAGAATGGGAGAAGATATTTGCAAATGACATATCTGATAAAGGGTTTGTATACAAGATCCATAAAGAATTTATCAAAACCAACATCCAAAAACCAAATAATCTATTAGGAAATGGGCAGAAAATATGAATAGACATTTTTCCAAAGAAGACATACAAATGGCTAACAGACACATGAAAAGATACTTAACATCAAATCACTCATCATCAGGGAAATGCAAATCAAAACCACAATGAGATACCATCTCACACTGGTCAGAATGTCGAAAATTAACAACACAGGAAACAATAGATGTTGGCAAGATGTAGAGAAAGGGAAACTCTCTTATACTGTTGGTGGGAATGCAGACTGGTGCAGCCACTCTGGAAAACAGTATGGCGTTTCCTTAAAAAGTTAAAAATAGAACTACCTTACGACTCAGAAATTGCACTCCTAGGTATTTACCCAAAGGATACAAAAATACTGATTCCAAGGAATACATACACCCTGATGTTTCTAACAGCATTATCAACAATACCCAAAACGTGGAAAGAGCTCAAACATCCAAACACTTATGAATCGATAAAGGAGAATTGGTATATATCTACAATGGAATATTGTTAGTCATCAAAAAAGAATAAAATCTTGCCATTTGCAATTACATGGATGAAGCTAGATAGTATTATGCTAAGCGAAATAAGTCAGAGAAGGACAAATACCATATGAATTCACTCATATGTGGCATTTAAGAAACAAAACAGATGAACAAATGGGAAGGAAAAAAAAGAGAAAGAGGGAGGCAAACCTTTAAGAGACTCTTAACTATAGAGAAAAAACTAAGGGTTGCTGGATGGTAGGTGGGTGGGGGGATGGGTTAAATGGATGGCAAGTATTGAGGAGGTCACTTGTGATGAGCACTGGTGTTACATGTAAATGATGAATCATTAAATTCTATTCCTAAAACCAATATTACACTGTATGTTAACTAACTGGAATTTAAATAAAAACTTAGAAAAAAAAGAAAATTGCTTAAGACTTAGGTTCCATGGACAGTTTTTTTTTAGCTTTGCTGGCTTCAAGTACTCTTACTTTTTCTACAGCTCATAGAAGAAACCCACAAAGAGTTTGGCTACACTTATTAACATGGGAGCACTCTGGAAAGAAGTAAACTTTATACCATTATGAGTGTGACACACCTTAGTGTACAATTGAGTACAGATTTTGGTGATGGTGGCTATCCAGGAATTAAGAAACAACTGCATCATTGAAATGGATGAAGGGAGAACAGGGAGCTCTATAGGGAGAATAAAGGTAATGGGCTTTTTCTCTAAGGACAAACTTTTCCTACTCACAATTTTGTTAAGCTAAGTAATTCCATAGTTTAAATAAAATGTTGTTTAAATTTTCCCTCAAGACTTGCTTCATATTTAAAAATTCCAAATCCCTTGACAATACTTGCCAATAATTTAAAAATATTAATAGTTTTCCTCAGGGTCAGTAAAAACCCAAAGTACAAGTTAGGCATCCACTATTTATAACCTAACATAATAGCTCCTTTACACACAAAGGAAAAAGCAATTGAATCAGAATTGAGTTGTCTATGTGTGCAACACACATAGAGAGAAAAATTGGAGTTGATTCTGTCTTATTTTTTCTAGATCTTTTTGGCTTAGTAACTCTTCACATGAGGGGATTTATGTATATTAATTCCACTTAAATAAATTGAGAAGCAAATGGTCTATTCCAAATTAACCATCATAATACCTGTGCATTTCCATATATGTAATCAACAGATGTTTTTCCATATATTAGCTGAGAAATTATAAATCATGCAGAAAAAAATGCATTAGCTATAGGAAAGGAAACAGGGATATATGTCAATCAGATTGTAGTCTGTAACTTCATTAGTTATAAGCTGTGGAAATTTGACATTACTAACATGGAAGTCGATTTCAACTGCTGCCAGCCACTTCTCCCATGACCTCCCCTAATCTCAAGGGTTTAAAGATCTATGCAATGTAAAAGGTACATACTTATAAGAAATTATGCTCCTAAGAAGGCTGTTGATTTATCAACTAGGTTAAAAAATCCTGCTCACATCTTTCACCGACACCTACTTTTTATTCTATAATAGATTAGCTTTAACCCACTTCCTACAAATAATACAACAATAAGACTAATTTGAATAGTTCATTTAGAAACATTTATGAAGATTAAATTCATGCCAGAAAAATTCTGAATCAAAGAAAAAACATGGTAAAAATTGTTTCATGAGTAAATGATAGTTCAAGAAATCACTCTTAGGGGGCATCTGGGTGGTTTAGTTTGTTAAGCCTCTGCCTTCGGCTTAGGTCATGATCCCGGGATCCTCAGATCGAGCCCCACATCAGACTCCCCAGTCAGCAGAGAGATTGTTTCTCCCTCTCCCTCTGTTCCTTTCCCTGCTTGTGTACTCGATCTCTCTCTCTGTCAAATGGATAAATAAAATCTTCAAAAAAAAAAAAAAAAAAGAATCACTCTCAAAGTAGATCTTAAATGCTTTCACCATAAAAAGAAATGGTAATTATGTGACATTATGGAGGTGTTAGCTAACACTATGATGATAATCATTTTGTAATATATGTATATGAAACCAAATCAACACTTTGTACATCTTAAATTTATACAATTTTATATGTTAATTATATCTCAATAAATCTGGGGAGGAGGTGGAAAGAAACCCTCCCAGTTAAGAACTTTCTTCTATCCTTTGAACCCAATATTTTATTCCATGTTATAATTCTTACCCACATCTTATTTCTAATAAAGACAGCTAATTCCATTTATAACTCCACCCTTCCTACTACTACCATTACCACTACTACTACAAGCAATAATATACAGATATGTACATCTGTATGTCAATGTGCCCTGCCTCCATGCAACATGTTTTAGGGACTTAAGGGTTTATCTAGCAATGCTCTATCTCAGTTCAGTAAAATTAGGTTTTCCCAAACTTTTTCATGTAGTGAGCTATCTGAAAAATTATAAACTAAATTTTTCTAAATGAAGCGCATTCTCCAAAGTACAATATCATGAATATTTTCCTTAAAATTCAGAAATATCTGCCTACAAAAACTATTTTCACCCCCTTTTTGGATTGTAATAAGGTTTTTATGAAAAGAATTCCACAACTGGGGGCTTTTTTCCTTCATGTTACCCATCAAAGTCAAACTGGAAGACTTTATTGAGGACTAGTCATGTTGTTCAATGGAATATTTCACAAAATGGGAAAAGATGCCATACATTTCTAACCAAAGAGCCAACATTGTTAATTACTTATGCATACTTTAACTTAATTCTTTTGGGAAATGTTTTTGTTGAAAATGCTGAAAGTGTTGCCCAGGCACCCACATGTACACACACACCCACATACAATCACACCCTATTGAAATTATCTAGATAGAGAAGATTTAAAAGCAGTGGTGCAGTTTATGCAAAACAATGAAACAACTGCATATATATATCAAAGTAGACTTGGATCTCTTTTAAGAGATATCAGGCAAATAATATTAAACTAGCAAAGCACAAGAAATATAAGGATCTTATGGAATTTCATTAGCAAATGCAGCTTAAAAATATGTGACATTAAAGTCACCCTATATTTTTATATTGTTTTAAATTTTGTTTACAAAATTTACAATGATTAGAAATCTATGCTGGGTTGCTTATTGTTTTTATTTATGATACTGTCCTAGAGGTTTACTATGTAACTTCTAATAGCTTCTTGTATTGCTGCTAATTTTTCCAATGCATCCCCTATTTAGTTTTCTTTTTTAAAGATTTTATTTATTTAGTTATTTAGTGTGGGGGTTGGCAGAGAAAGAGGGACAAGCAGAATTTGCACTGAGCATGGAGTCTGACATGGAACTCGATCCCACAACCCTGAGATCATTACCCGAACCAAAATCAAGAATCAGACACTTAACCAGCTGAGCCACCCAGGCACCCCTGTATCTTCTATTTCTACTTGGGTGTCAAAGGATATGTCTTCCACAATCTTTTAAGTATAGTGACTAAATGGATGCCCCCTGAGTGAGAGTTCGAATTAGAAGGAATGTTATATAGGAGAGTCACTACTTTGTCCTAAGTAATATTAAGGGAATCATTGTGACATTGCACTTATAAATAAGGCTCAGATTGGTTTCAAGAATATTATACTTTTTATTTATTTATTTATTCAGTAGTTTGCAGTTAGCCTTGGTATGTTACCAATGATTCTTCAAAGATTATTTCCCATTTTTCCTTACTATATACATGTAAGTATGTATTACTTATTTGAACAGTTTTATTTAGCATGTATTCATATCTTTGTTCTATAATTTTCCTATATCTTCTTATACAGATGGGCTTGTGATTTCATTTATCTTAAACATATCCACTTTAAATATCAGAAACATTTTATGTTTCATTACCACTTCCTGTGTAGTTATGATCAAACATTTTAAACTAAAATACATATTATTTTATTATAAATTAGATTCCTTCTGCTTCTCTTTATATTAAAGTTTAGCCCAGGTAATTTTATTGACAATGTTTAAATTATGTGTGTAGGCTGGCTATATTACCTATGAATTCTGTTTCAGTATGCTAAAAGGAAAATTATAAATAATATTTTATAAAGAGAGGATATTAATTAATGTATGTTAAGAGTAATTGTTTTCTAGTTCAAGAACTCTCAAACAAAAAAGTTAAAATATTCCTTTTTATATCAAGATTTATCCATCAAATGACACTGAGAAAGAGGTAAGGTAAACAAGATTATTCCAGAAAGAAATTCATGAGATTAACATTGTGACAAATTCTTATTATATATTCATAAAAAATACATGAAGAAACTGAGCTATACAAATATGATTCCAACTATATGACATTCTGGAAAAGGCAAAACTATGGAGACAATAAAAAGATCAGTGGTTTCCAGGGAGATAGCATGGGAAGGGATGAATAGTAGGAGCATAGAGGATTTTTAGGGTAGTGATAATACTCCATATGATATATAATGATGGATATGTTATTATACATTTATTTGTCCAAAGTCATAGAATCTACAACTTCGAGAATAAACAGTAATGTAAACTATGGACTTTGGTAAACTATGGATGATTGATAAAGGCTATAATCAATATAATGTTTATTTCAGCACTATTTTCTAACATTGCGAGTTCGTTATTTTAATTGAAAGATCCTACAAAAATTAATAAGATATAGTATTTTCCCTTACGGAACATATAATAGGAGAAAGAGAAGCAAAAGGAACCTAATGGAAGTTATTTACAATAAAATAATATGCACATGTATGTATTTTTCCCTTCTACATTCTATTCTTCATAGTCTACTTAAGGATATGGCTTCGTAGATCTTTTTAAGTATTACTAACAACATTTGCCTTCCACGTGGTAGGATTTCAAGTTAGGGTGTATGTCATCTAAAATATTGTCTACCAGTGAATCACTTTTCTGTTTTGATTCTGAAATTCCTATATATTATTGGCATTAGTAAAACATATATCAAAGTTAGCAAATACCATTTTGTTTATTTATCCATGAAGTATTGGTGCTTAATCTTCCAAAAGCAGATGAAGGGCAAAGAACTATGACTTCTTAGTGGCCTTTTTGGCTTAGTTTATATGTAGAATTGTGTTCCACAGTTAAGACTGACATGAGACTAAATAATTGATCATCTGAGATAATTCATAAACCTAATCTCCCAGAGACCAGCATAATATCCTATCAGGGATAGGAACTACTTTGCTTCTGGGTACTGAAGTCTATTGGTACAATGAGTATAAATGTCCACTTGGATCAAAATATATAAAAATGGGAAGGCACTTCTTCCAGAGAACAACCACAAGAGACTGAATGTCTGGCATTGCCATTTATTGCTACTCTTCTGTCTTTTATCCTCTGAATAGGCTGAGTTTGGAACATGGATGCATCTAATAAATAAATCTAATTCTGTTGAATTGAATTTAATATCAGTTACTATCATCAGTAGCTTTGTCAAAAGGAATACTAAAAAGGCAAATTTACTGACACAACATTAATGTATTTTGAATTTGTTAAGTTCTTCAAACTTGGGAAAATCTGAGCCCACAACTGTGAAAGCAAATTTAAATGAATTAGGATGTCTGTGTTGGTTTGTTATACCGATTACTTTTTTCAACTTGCTCTTTGCGGTTCAATAGACTTACATGGGGAGACACAGAAGAATAATTAAAACAAGTATGCCAGAACTAGAAAACATTCTTCTATGCTAAATCAACTATGGCACAGTGCCAAACTGATCTTTGAAGCTCTCAAATATGCAGTCTTTTGGAATGGCTGAATACATAACATATTCCATTTATTTCCCTTGGTGAAAACCATAGTTTTTCAACTGTACATTTTGTTAAACCTAACCAGGATTTTTTTTAATGCTTGAAAATACTTCTGTAACATTTTCTTCAGCCAAATCCATAGTCATTTTTAATCCAACTGCTATTATTATTTAACTGTTATTAAGATCCCACTGAGAGGGGTGCCTGGGTGGCTCAGTGGGTTAAAAGCCTCTGTCTTCGGCTCAGGTCATGATCCCAGGGTCCTGGGATTGAGCCCCGCATCAGGCTCTCTGCTCAGCGGGAAGCCTGCTTCTCCCTCTCTCTCTGCCTGCTTTTCTGCCTACTTGTGATCTCTGTCTGTCAAATAAATAAAATAAAATCTTTCAGAAAAAAAAAAAAAGATCCCACTGAGAATTAAGTGTAGCCAGTCCATTTACCAAGCAGTCAAATGCTCATGGTGTTATGTTTTTGCTTTGATGGAAAATAGATGTCAAGAGCATTTTTCTAGTATCAGTGGAAATTAAATGAACTGAAAATACTTTTATACCTGCAAACACACATTGACATATAAAGAAAACTAATCTCACTTTTCAACCATAAAATATAAAACAAGTTCATGAAGATGTTCAGTTCTCACAGTGCCTAAATTATTTCCAGTAGCAGTTCTGCACAGTAGGTGATTGGATGTAGCAGGGAACTATATAGGTTATGATCATATTCCCATTTACTGAAAAGAGAAGTCATACTAATTTGAGTTCCATGCATTAGTAGGTCACAGAAAAAAAATATGAAATGCATCCCTGAGTCTAAAACCTTATGGAAGAAGTTTAAGATAAATTTTTTAAAAGGAAACAAATTCTAGGTAAAAATGGTAGATTGAACATGCATATTTGTCTCTGCTTCAGATCAAAAATCATACTAACAGAGAACCAAGAAACTTTTTAAAGGCATTAGATTACAAGGTTTAAAAAAAAAAAATAATGGGTGATAAGAAGATAGCAAATAAGTGAAAGAAGCAAGTTTGGAGTTGAAAAACTAATGGGGGAGTGCTACCTAATGTAGCTAAGGGCCCAAAGGGAAGGCTGACAATATGTGCTGCAGCAAGCCCTGCAAACATCAGGTGTTCTGAGGTGTGTGGGTTGTGCCTAACACCAGAAAAAACTTGTTTTAAAAATCAAATAGATTCCCAAGCCCTTTCACAATCCTGCAAGACCAGGCATCCCTCTGCTGCCCTGGTTAAAAAATGTGAGATGTACTCTCTAGAGGAGCTCTGAGCTAAAGACAGCAGAGCTAAATTGAAAGGAGAAATGCCAAAGCAAAACCAGGGAGATTAACTAAAAGTTAATATACTAAGTAGTAAGAATGTAAGTGTCCTTGTACTGACCAGGCAGGAAATTTGAAGATTCTAAAGAAAATGATCAACACAAGGCAAGAGAATCACAGACACAAATATTCGGGGGTATCCACTTGACAGCCCTACAATACAGCTCACCAGTAGATGCACCAACTCACATGGCTTCCAATAAGCTTTGTAATGCCTCATTCTTAAGTATAAATGGACAGCTTACAACAACTCAATTTTTAGGACACTATCCAGCTTGAAGACTATTCACCAGATTGAGGAAGAAAGGATGTTGCAGAAAGCAGAAGAAAAATTATTTTTTCAAAACTTAGTTATGATCCTCAGATAAGAAAAGACATTGCATCTATGAAAGGGTAGAATGCCACAAAAATGTTTTAAAATATTCAATAATAAGAAAGAACTATTAAAAATTTTAAATGGGACAGTTGATGTGGGAAGCAAAGGCAGAAGAAACATTATTAAATTTCCTTACTATCTACAGACCACTGACAAGTCCTTAAAACTTGCAGAATGACATTCCTCTAGGAACTCAACTGTCTTGATGTTAATACTTGGCAAAAGGCAATCTTAGCCCAACCCCCAGGATCCTGTAAGTCTACTTTAGCATATAAAAATTCTTTTGGAAACTTCATCAGTACCCCCAAGATACATGTATTGGCAATCATCCCTCAAGCATATGACTCACCAATATACATCTGAAGGGTCTCATGACTCAGGTTTTATTAGATGGCAATAAATGACCTTTTCCTGACAGTAGCTAGCTCCCTCAAGGTCCTGGAAACCTTGCTTCCAAAATTCCTTAGAGACTTACACTATCCCTAACCCTCCCCCAGCTTGAAAGTATATAAAGGGCAACTCCTCATGACCCCAGTGAAGCTCTTTCTACCTATGGGTCCTGTCCCCCTGCTTTAATAAAATCACCTTTTTGTACCAAAAATATGTCTACAATTCTTTCTTGGCCATTGGCTCTGAACCCTAACATTTTTCCTACATCAGTAATGAAAAAAAAAAAGTGAGAGTTTGATTTATGACAACCAGCACAGTAAATCAGTAGGGAAATGCAGTGCTATGCAATAAATGATGTTGGTACAATTGCTTATTTGTATAAAACAGGAATTGATCCTTATCTAATATTAAACCAAAATGCCAATTCCATATTGGTTAAACTTAAAATTAAACAGCAAAATTCAAAAATATTATAAAAAACAAGACATTACCTTTGTATTGGGGGGTTGGTAGGGTAGGATGTATTTTCAAAAGATACAGAAGTGCTTTTGGAGAAAGAAAACTACAAATTTGACTGCCCTAAAATGTAAACAGTTGTTTATTTAAAGATTCTTTAAAGACAATGAATAAATATCCTACTGCCTTTGGTTCTATTGACATAAGTTTGCGATTTAGAGAGTAATACAGAAAACTAAGCAAACAAAAAACTGAGGTAATAAGTACAGGAAAAACAAAACGATATATAAGAAAAAAGAGTGATAGTGGTATAATATGTGGTTTACATATGTATATTTAGAGTTGTACTATTCTTTTTTTAAGATTTTATTTATGTATTTGAGAGACAGCGCGCGATTGAGAGAGAAAGCACAAATGGGAGGTGGGGGGCAGAAAGAGAGGGATGAGTGGGGAGCCCAACATGGGGCTCCATCCTAGGACCCCAGGATCCTAACCAAGCCAAAGGCAGCTGCTTAAATGACTGAGTCCCTGAGTTATACATTCTTAACACTAAATATTGATTAACTTTAAAACCACAATATAAATATTTTGAGATGGAGGGAAGAAATGTTTGTAGGGAAATACCAACAATGCCAAGTCCTCTTCTTCCATAACAGTAAGCTAAAGATAAAAAGTAATAATAACAACACATGTAGCTCTTACAGTTTACTCTTTCCAACATCCCTAAGAGATAGGTATCATTACTATTCACATTACACTTAACATTTAGAAATATAAAGGCCTGAGAAAAAGTTGAAAATAATTGCCTTGTAGAGCAAGCTTAAGTCATACAAAGTAGTAGAGAAGGGGGATTTTCATTTATGTTTTTATATAGTAGTATTTTATTTTTTACCAAAATGTACTTTGATTACAAAATTTAAAATCAACTAGAAAACAAAATATACTTGAGAATTCTTGTTCTAAATATGTTGTTCATGTTTCTCTTATAGTAATTAGTTGCAGTAATATAAGTAACAAGTAAAAAGACAGATTTTTATCCTAGATTTAATTTCACCATTTCCTGATTTTATATAATGTTCTCTATCCTAGATCTCTTTCACAATCATCCTTCTTTCTTTTTTTTATAAATTTATTCTCAACACTGAAACTTTGTAGCCAGAGTTCAGTTATCGGTCTCCTGACTTCTTTTCATTTTTATATATACTCACTCTTTATGTGATTTCATCTGGTCCCACTGCTAAACACTCTATACTTTGATGGCTTCCACACTTATATCTTTAGGCTTAATCTTTCTATTAAACTCTAGATTCTCAAATCTAGGGTGACCATGCATGGGACAGTTCAAGTTTGTCTATTTTCTTAGCCTCTAATTAGTTAGTAGTCTCTTTCACTATCAAAAATGTCCAGCAATCGGGGTGCCTGAGTGGCTTAGTGGGTTAAGCCTCTGCCTTTGGCTCAGGTCATGCCCAGGGTCCTGGGATCAAGCCCCACATCGGGCTCTCTGCTCAGTGGGGAGCCTGCTTCCTCCTCTCTCTCTACTTGCCTCTCTGCCTAATTGTGATCTCTGTCTGTCAAATAAATAAATAAAATCTTTAAAAAAAATGTCCAGCAATCAAATACCCTGGCATTTACTCAGAGGAGTTGAAAACTTATGTCCCCACAATTTACACAAGGATGCTTATAGCAGCTTTATCATAACTGCCAAAACTTGTAAACAACCAAGACATCCTTCAGTAGGTGAATGGATAAATAAACTATGGTACTTACAGATAATGGAATATCATTAAGCACTGAAAAGAAGTAATCTATTAAGCCCCAGAAACACATGGGGAAATCTTAAATGCATATTACTAAGGGAAAGAAGATAATCTGAAATGGCTACATATTATAAGATTCCAAGAACATGACATTCTGGAAAAGGCAAAACTATGGAAAAAATAAAAAGACCAGTGGTTGCCAACAGTGCAAGGGGAGAGATAAATTGGTGTAAAGAGGATTTTTAGGGCAGTGACAATACTCTGTATAATATTACTATGATTGATATATGTCATTATACATTTTTCCAAATCCACATAATGTACAACACTAAGAATGAACCATAATGTCAACTATGGACTTTGGGTGATTAAAAAGCATCAATGTAGTTTCATCCTTGGTAAAAAATGTACCAGTCTAGTGAGTGATGTTGATAACGGGAAAGACTATGAATGGGAGGGAATATACTGCAAATCTCTGTACCTCCCTCTCAATTTTGTTATAAATCTAAAAGTGTTCAATGAAAATTAAGTATTTTAAAAAGGAAATAATAGCATTTAAGGATAATTGAGACATTTGTTTTATTTTATTTCTCATACTTAATATATTCAGTAGCATCTTTCTATTTAAAAAAAAAAAAATCTCATTCAGTTCTAATTGTTTAAACCAACAACTGCTTTATTCTCTGTCATTGCTAAAAAACAAAACAAAACCTATAATGAACATATGCATTATCTCTAATAGGGAACATAAAGACAAGGTCACTATGCTTTAGGTAATATTATTTTCATTCAGTTCATTCAAGATATATTAAATGATTTCATGTCCACAATAGCCAAACTATGGAAAGAACCTAGATGTCCATCAACAGATGAATGGAAAAAGAAAATGTGGCGCATATATATGCCATATATATATATATATATATATATATATTATGCAGCCATCAAAAGAAATTAAATCTTGCCATCTGTGATGACGTGGATGGAACCAGAGGGTATTATGCTTAGCGAAATAAGTTAATCGGAGAAAGACAACTATCATATACCCTCCCTGATATGAGGAAGTGGAGATGCAACGTGGGGGGTTTGGGGGTTAGGAAAAGAATAAATGAAACAAGATGGGATCAGGAGGGAGACAAACCATAAGAGACTCTTAATCTCACAGGGTTGCCAGGGGGAGGTGGGTAGGGAATGGGTGGTGGGATTATGGACATCGGGGAGGGTATGTGCTATGGTGAGTGCTGTGAAGTGTGGAAACCTGGTGATTCACAGACCTGTACCCCTGGGGCTAATAATACATTATATGTTTATAAAAATTTTTTAAAAATATTTAAAAAAAGAAATGAAATATTGCCATTTGCAACAATGTGAATGGAACTAGAGGGTACTATGCTGAACGAAATAGGTCAATCAGAGAAAGACAATTATCATATGATCTCTCTGATATGAGGAATTTGAGGGGCAGGGCAGGGGGTTGTGGGGGGTAGGGAAGGAAAAAATGAAACAAGATGGGATTGGAGGGAGACAAACCATAAGAGACAAACCATAAGACAAACCATAATCTCACAAAACAAACTGAGGGTTGCCGGGGGGAGGGGTGGTCGGGTGTTAGGGATAGGGTGGTTGGGTTATGGACATTGGGGAGAGTATGTGGTATGGTGAGTGCTGTGAAATGTGTAAGCCTGATGATTCACAGACTTGTACCCCTGGGGCAAATAATATATGTTAATAAAAATAAAAAATAAAAATAAGATTTCAGGCAGAAAATCCTCTATAAGGTCTATTGTCATTTATTTGTATGACTGGTACATGTTGAGAAATTCACTGTTCAATCATTAAAATCCACATTATAAAATATATAGGGGTAAACAACCTGGAGGCATTTAGAGTTTAGTTTTCAGTTTTCAAATATTCTTAACGCTATAATCCTTTTACTTGTTCTTCATTTTTATATGAACTTGTGTTCCAAGGAAATCTTGATCTATATGTTTATGATTTAATTTTTATTTTTAAAGTAAATAAATAAAACTGCTAAAGTTAAGCTCTGACTTTACCACAGAAAATGGGAATAGTGTGCTATTTTCTTTGATGATTATATTTTAAAGAGATGCTTCACAAGTCCCTGAGAAACCCATTCTTTGGGTTGTAAAACTGGCAAGAAGCTTTTCTAAAAACATACATCTCAGAGAAGTAGAGAAAGAATTTACGAGTTTTATAACAAAAATGTTCTAAGAGAAAAGGAGGCCAAGACCTAGAGTCAGGAAGAAACCTGTCCAAAGTTTAGTCAAGCTGAGGGGAATGTTGAGTCCATTAACTGTGTACTCTTCCAGTTCCTTCATTTTATTTTATTTTTTTACTGTTTTTTTTTAATTTAATTTAATTTTGTGTGTGTGTGTTCCAAAATTCATTGTTTATGCACCACACCCAGTGCTCCATGCAATAGTCACCCTCCTTGATACCCACCACCAGGCTTACTCTCCCCTCTAAAATGCTCAGTTTGTTTCTCAGAGTCCACGGTCTCTGATGGTTTGTCTCTGCCTCTGATTTCCCCCAACTCACTTCTCCTCTCCAGTTCATTTTAGTTTGAAAACAATACTATTCAATGTTGTGTGGTGAAAGATGGTAACTATACTTACCGTGGTGAGCAACACATAGTGTATAGAATTGTTGCTTCACTATGTTGTACACCCGAAACTAATATAGCATTTTATATTATCTCTGCTTCAAATAAAAACAGTCCTCCTCCCTTGAAGGAAGGAAGGAAGGAAGGAAGGAAGGAAGGAAAGGAGGGAGGAAGGAGGGAAGGAAAATAATACTCACCTAACAGGAAAATCTTCATTGCAATTTTATTATCTTACTCATTGAACTGTCTTAAGATATTGATTATCTTAGGGCCACCTGGGTGGCTCAGTCTTTAAGTGTCTGCCTCTGGCTCCATTCATGATCCTGGGGTCCTGGGATTGAGTTCTGCTTCAGGCTCCCTGCTCAGTGGGAAGCCTGCTTCTTTCTCTTCTACTCCCCCTGCTTATGTTTTCTCTCTCACTGTGTCTCTCTGTCAAATGCATAAATAAAATCTTTTGAAAAGAAAAAAGATATTGTTTATCTTAAATAATGCACTTTGCTTTGTGTCTGACAAAGAGTAAATACTCAATAAGTTGCCATTGTTTAATATAAAGAAACTTTTTCATAAGATTTCCCATTCAAACCCTTAAAACCCTTGACTGGCACAACTAGAACAGCCCAACTTCACCTGAAATCTCTACAGGGCATATAATCACAGTCCTTTTATAACCAAGATACTCCATCAAATAAAAGTAACTGTACATATCGTACAAATTAACAGTACCTATTGTACATATTGGCCAAAAGAAAACTAAAAACCATATTAAAGCTATTGTCTGAGTATTTAGGAGTGCATACAGCAAGTAAGGAAATGATCTCTGATATTGAAAAGGAGATGGATCAGAAAAATGGAGGAGAAGAATAAATACATATGTTAAGTAATACCAAAAGAGAGGAATAATTATGCTACACAATAAAAGAATAAAGATACATCTTCCATTAATAAGAGGAAAGACGGGGCGCCTGGGTGGCTCAGTGGGTTAAGCCTCTGCCTTCGGCTCAGGGTCCTGGGATTGAGTTCAGCATTGGGCTCTCTGCTCGGTGGGGAGCCTGCTTCCCCCTCTCTGCCTGCCTCTCTGCCTACTTGTGACCCCTCTCTCTCTGTCAAATAAATAAATAAAATCTTTAAAAATAAATAAATAAAAATAATAAAAGGAAAGAGTCAGTATGCAGGAAAAAAAACACAAAAAATGAAAACAAAAAAAAAACACTGAGAGATTATATTTGGGACAGTTTTTACAGTGCATTTATTACCAAGAAAGGGTGTAACAAACCATTTGAGAGTTTAAAGTTTTACTTAAAGTCCAAAAAATTGGATTAAAAAATCCAATATGTATTTTTAATATTATGAAATGTTTCCTTCAAGGGACCTTTTGGATAGCTAGGAATCTTTAAAGACAAAAAACAGAGTGGGTATTGATAGAATTGAAAGAACAATTTTCAATAAGAAAAGATAAATTACATTCTTGAATCACCAATGGGAAGTCAGATTTAGATAAAACCATTCAAATATTTATTTGATTTTTCATTGGGGGAAGAAACATTAAATAAAATATATTACCCCCACTGGAACACTTGGTAATGCATAAGGAGCTATCCAAAACACAATAAACAATCCTACTATTAAGGAACTCCAACAATGACTGAAAGGAAAGGGAAGGAGAGGAGAGGAGAGGAGAGGGAAGGGGAGGGAAGGGGAGGAGAGGTAAGAGAAGGGAGAAATAAGAAGAAAATCAATGTGAATTGATTTCTGGCAGTCATGCATTGGTGTTGTTTTGTTTTGTTTTGTTTTCCAAAAGGAGAATGAACTGTGTGGGATTTTTTTTTTTTCAGAGTATGTTTTAACTACTTTTACAGACACTTTAATATTTTCCCAACATCTACAAGGACACCAGTGTGGAAAAGGACTGAATGTTTCATTCGAACCCTTAGTCAAATAATCCTATTATGCTCAAAAGAAAAGTTGGATAAGACCCATACCCCGAGGGCTTAGAATTTAAATTGTTCTGAAAGGCAACTAGAATTGTTTCAAATCCTTCTGAAAGCCATCAGTCAAGCATTTGCTTGTCTACCGTTCATTCTAGAGCTCTGAGATCAGTAAATAATGACTGAAAGAAGCAATGAAGTATATGAGAGCATCAGTTTATAGCTCTAAAACAGACTCTAGGGAAGAGCCTTCAGGATAACTTAATCAACAGGAAGTATATATAGCAACCAAAAGGCTTACTATTTTATAGTCAATCAAAATCCATGGACTCACCACCTATATCAGTCAGATAATCAAAATTTCACCATTCTGGAATGAAGATACTTGGGAAATCTAATTCATACTCAGACTTCTGCTTAATGATAACCAAGTCAGGGTAAACTAAAATGAAGAATATCTTTTTTATTAAGCTATCTTTAGCTTCTACCTTTCTCACTCTAGGGAGTGAAAGTGCCAAACCAACCAGGATCTTCATGTCAGCAGCTCAGGTTATTTTTTTCCTTGTGTAAGACTGAACATAGGACATACTTTTACTTTATATCCCCTTGATCTGGAATAAAAAGAATCATATCCCATCTGTTTATACTTAATATTACCACATCTTTCTTCTTTCAGTTATATTATGTAGCCATTACCAATATCTAAGTTCATAAATTCTCTTGGACTGGTTACATCTCAGGGTGAGGACTTTCTGATAACAAGTTGAGCAATAGTCTATTATTTCCTAGGGCTAGCTATCTTAGAGCTATAGCCAAGTGCCACCACTGAATAGTTCCCAATTTGTTAAAAAAATCCCTTTTTGATAGATTTTCTTTTAATATTTACCTATTTCTCTTTTTCCTTAATATTTAATATTCACCTTGGAATCTATGACATATTGCAAAGGGTTGGTGGGTTCTCTCTCTCTCTCTCTCTCTCTCTTTTTTTTCCCTCTCTCTCTCTTAGGAAAGAAATCTTTTCCCATTATCCTCAGGTGGAATTCTCTATATCTCACTGGTCTGGGCTGGGTTACATGCTCATTAGAACATTCATTGTCAGGGAAGTATGACATTCCCATAACGGGCTCAAAACGTCCTCTCCACTGCTGGAAAAAGAAACTACCTTTCTAAACACATACCTTCAAAATGCATTACCTGTGCATTCCCTGAACAGATGTGTGTTCTCTGTCAAGAAAGAAGGGCTGGGGAATGGCCATTCAATAGGCAGTCAAATAGTCACTACCACTAGAACCTCACTATCAATGAAGTATTTTTGAAAGCCTAGGTAGTCCAAAATATTTTTAACACAAGGGCTCTTTCCTTACGTTGGACATTCTCAAGGATCTCTGCTTTTACAGTTTAGTTCTTGGGTTTTGTATTTCCATTTTCATATGGGCTAAATATTATTTCCAAGTAACTGTCAAAATTGGTGCTTATGAATGGTTACCGTTAAAATTTAATTTTTTCAAGCCTCCCTCCACAGTAATTTGACCATTGCTGGAGTCCCTTTTGCAGTGAATACCCAATATGCAAATTGATGAGTTAACCACATAGATGACAACCCTCATATGGGAATACAAAAATTCCAGGAATATTCAGTTCAGGTATCTTTATAATAGCATAAAACACTAAAGAGAGTAGAACCAGAAACTAAAGAAAAATGCTTGTATTTTAAAACACGAATGAAAGGGCGCCTGGGTGGCTCAGTGGGTTAAAGCCTCTGCCTTCGGCTCAGGTCATGATCCCAGAGTCCTGGAATCGAGCCCCACATCGGGCTCTCTGCTCAGCGGGAAGCCTGCTTCCTCCTCTCTCTGCCTGCCTCTCTGCCTATTTGTGATCTCTGTCTGTCAAATAAATAAATAAAATCTTTAAAAAAAAAAAAAGAATGTAAAATGCTATGAGTCTTGGCAATATAAAATGAAAAAAAGATTTAGTTTCTATTTTCAAAGAATAGATAATCTCAGGAACAAAGAAAAGCAAAGCATAAACTATTAATTATAATACACCATAAAATCTGCTGCATTTGAAATATAATGTATGGACACAAAGGAATGGCTAAAAAGGCAGGAAATAATTGGTTAAAAAATAATAAACAAACAAGACTTGCTTTGATTTATTTTAATGCTATAGTAAAGTAGAAAAGAAAACAATGTGGGTGGCAAGATGTACATATCATGATCAGTACAAAAGATAGAGAAATTGGTTTGGGATGTAGGGGTGTTTTTTCTTTAAAGAATATAGAGGAACAAATTGTTATAACACAAAGGTGTAATATTAGCCATATCAAGAAGTAAAATAAATTATATATTCACAATGTTTATCACATGCTTACTCTGTGCTAGAATTGTGGTAGGTACTAGGTACACAACAACAGACAAAAGAGACATGGTCTGTCTTCATGGAGGTAACAGTCTAGCAAGGAAGTCACATCTTACCTAAGCAATAGTAATGAAATCTGATAAGCACTGGTAGAAAGTAAATCAGTTAGGACTCTTTCAGTTGCCAGTCGGAATACACACACACACACACACACACACACACACACACACACCTGACTTAAACAAACAAAAGTCAATGTATTAGCTCATATAACTGAAAACCTCAGGCATAGGTTTGCCTTCAAGTGATTTTTGTTGCAGGAATTTAAATGTTTTCAACCAAAACTGGTTCCTTTGTCTTCATCTTTTGGCTCCCCTTCTCTAGGTTGGCTGCACTATCCAAACTGGCTCTCAACTTTCGTAGACAAAATAGCATAACAACCATGATTTCACATCTTTACAGCAGAAAAAGAGAGCATCTTCTCCAATAGGTCCCCAAGACCTCTGAGATGCATTCTGATCTTATTAGCTTGGATCATACACTCACTCTGAGACCATGATCGCAGCCTGGGAAATGTGATATACAGATTGTCTAGGCCAGTATTTATGGTAACTGTCTCACAAAAACAGCTACCATATTATGTCAGATTCAGGCAACATATCCACAATTATTTTTGTTAGAGCTACTTTTAGATATTAACATGGCAATGTTGTTATTGAGCATTGCAAGAAAGTATGAATACCATCCTGAATGCTTTCTTCTTTCATAGGTTAACACTGATGAATCATAGAAACTTATTGACAACTAATGTCTTTTCCCCTGTTTCTCTCCTTTGAATCTCAAACCACAAGAATATAAAGGAAGCATTCTACTATCAAATATTATAATCCAAAAATTGAGTTCTTCATTAAAACAGATAACAGTCAATGTAAACTACTATATAATTTTTTATATATGATACATAACTATTTTGAATTTGTTATATTTTCTAGTAGCAAAAATTTTCAGAATGTTATGCTTGTCATGTAACTAGACAAGTGTGAAAGCCATCATGTAACCCAAAGACATGATATTTATTTTTTAAAATATAAATAAAGGGACGCCTGGGTGGCTCAGTGGGTTGGGCCTCTGCCTTCGGCTCAGGTCATGATCTCAGGGTCCTGGGATCGAGCCCCGCATTGGTCTCTCTGCTCGGCAGGGAGCCTGCTTCCCCCTCTCTCTCTCTGCCTGCCTCTCTGCCTACTTGTGACCTCTCTCTGCCAAATAAATAAAATCCTTTAAAAAAAAATAAAATAAAATATAAACAAAAATTCCTCCTTTCTGAGAAGAGGGAAATGGTGGTTCCAAGGAAGACTAAAAGGTTAGATCTCACAGAAAAGAGAAACCTGGCAGTATCCTAAGTTTCAAATCATTTAAACATCCCATTATATATGATCAGCCCCAGATCTAATATGTATTGAATGTCAAAAGATAGCTATAGAATAGATCTTGAAATTTCCTATGGTCACAGATTTTTCCAAAAATTTCTGTTATATTTGGGAAGAGGGAAAAAATGAAGATAAGGAGAAAAGGAAAGAATTTCTACAAAATAAGAAGGAATAATGTCAACTCTAAGCACCTTATGTCAAATACCTTGACACATGTACTTATTCTTACAAGGTAGCAGTTTACAGACTTTTATGTCATCAAATCACCTGGGAAATTTCTTTAAAATATGGATTCTGAGAACTATTCTCAGACATTCTGCTTCCAGAATGGTGTTCTGAATGGTGCCTAAGTTCCTACTTTTTAATTTTTTTTATTTTTATTTTTTTTATTTTAATAAACATATAATGTATTTTTATCCCCAGGGGCACAGGTCTGTGAATCGCCAGGTTTACATATTTCACAGCACTCATCATAGCACATACCCTCCCCAATGTCCATTTCCCCACCACCCTCTCCTGTCCCCCCTCCCCCCAGCAACCCTCAGTCTGTTTTTGGAGATTGAGTCTTTTATGGTTTGTCTCCCTCCCAATCCCATCTTTTCATTTTTTCTTTTCCTACCTCCCCCTAACCCCCCCGCATTGCATCTCCACTTCCTCATATCAAAGAGATCATATGATAGTTGTCTTTCTCTGATTGACTTACTTGGCTAAGCATGATACCCTCTAGTTCCATCCACGTCGTCACAAATGGCAAGATTTCATGTCTTTTGATGACTGCATAGTATTCCATTGTGTATATATACCCTTCTTCTTTATCCATTCATCTGTTGATGGACATCTAAGATCTTTCCACAGTTTGGCTATTGTGGACATTGCTGCTATAAACATTCGGGTGCACATGCCCCTTCAGAGCACCACGTTTGTATCTTTAGGATATATACCCAGTAGTGCAATTGCTGGGTCATAGGGTAGCTCTATTTTCAGTTTTTTGAGGAACCTCCACACTGTTTTCCAGAGTGGTTGCACCAGCTTGCATTCCCACCAACAGTGTAGGAGGGTTCCCCTCTCTCCGCATCCTCGCCAGCATCTGTCATTTCTTGACTTGTTAATTTTAGCCATTCTGACTGGTGTGAGGTGGTATCTCATTGTGATTTTGGTTTGTATTTCCCTGATGCCAAGTGATGTGGAGCATTTTTTCATGTGTCTGTTGGCCATCTGGATGTCTTCTTTGCAGAAATGTCTGCTCATGTCCTCTGCCCATTTCTTGACTGGATTATTTGTTCTTTGGGTATTGAGTTTGATAAGCTCTTTATAGATTTTGGATACTAGCCCTTTATCTGATATGTCATTTGCAAATATCTTCTCCCATTCTGTCAGTTGTCTTTTGGTTTTGTTAACTGTTTCCTTTGCTGTGCAAAAGCTTTTGATCTTGATGAAATCCCAATAGTTCATTTTGCCCTTGCTTCTGTTGCCTTTGGCAATGTTCCTAGGAAGAAGTTGCTGTGGCTGAGGTCAAGGAGGTTGCTGCCTGCATTCTCCTCAAGGATTTTGATAGATTCCTTTCTCATATTGAGGTCCTTCATCCATTTTGAGTCTATTTTCGTGTGTGGTATAAGGAAATAGTCCAATTTCATTTTTCTGCATGTGGCTGTCCAATTTTCCCAGCACCATTTGTTGAAGAGGCTGTCTTTTTTCCATTGGATATTCTTTCCTGCTTTGTCGAAGATTAGTTGACCATAGAGTTGAGGGTCTGTTTCTAGGCTCTCTATTCTGTTCCATTGATCTATGGCTGTTTTTGTGCCAGTACCATACTGTCTTGATGATGACAGCTTTGTAATAGAGCTTGAAGTCTGGAATTGTGATGCCACCGACTTCCGCTTTCTTTTTCAATATTCCTTTGGCTATTCGAGGTCTTTTCTGGTTCCATATGAATTTTAGGATTATTTGTTCTATTTCTTTAAAAAAAATGGATGGGATTTTGATAGGGATTGCATTAAATGTGTAGATTGCTTTAGGTAGAATAGACATTTTCACAATATTTGTTCTTCCAATCCATGAGCATGGAATATTTTTCCATTTCTTTGTGTCTTCCTCAATTTCTTTCATGAGGACTTTATGGTTTTCTCGGTATAGATTCTTTGCCTCTTTGGTTAGATTAATTCCTAGGTATCTTATGGTTTGGGGTGCGATTGTAAATGGGACTGACTCCTCAATTTCTCTTTCTTCTGTCTTGTTGTTAGTGTAAAGAAATGCGACTGATTTCTGTACATTGACTTTATATCCTGACACTTTACTGAATTCCTGTACAAGTTCTAGCAGTTTTGGAGTGGAGCCTTTTGGGTTTTCCACATATAGTACCTATTTCATCCTGGTTCAGTTGTGGTAGTTTATATGTCTCTAGAAATGTATCCATTTCTTCCAGGTTGTCAAATTTGTTGGCGTAGAGTTGCTGGTAGTATGTTCTTATAACTGTTTGTATTTCCTGGGGTTTGTTGTGATCTCTCCTCTTTCATTCATGATTTTATTTATTTGCGTCCTTTCTCTTTTCTTTTTGATAAGTCTGGCCAGGGGTTTGTCAATCTTATTAATTCTTTCAAAGAACCAGCTCCTAGTTTTGTTGATTTGTTCTATTGTTTTTTAGTTTCTATTTCATTGATTTCTGTTCTGATCTTTATGATTTCTCTTCTCCTTTCTTTGTTGTTCTCTCTCCAGCTCCTTTAGGTGTAGGGTTAGGTTGTGTATTTGAGACCTTTCTTGTTTCTTGAGAAAGGCTTGCACGACTATATATTTTCCTCTCAGGACTGCCTATAGTATTCTTGGCTGCATGTTTTTCTCGTTTAGTGCTCTGAATATATCATGCCAGTTCTTTCTGGCCTGCCAGGTCTCTGTGGATAGGTCCGCTGCCAATCTAATGTTTTTACCCTTGTATGTTACAGACTTCTTTTCCTGGGCTGCTTTCAGGATTTTCTCTTTGTCGCTAAGACTTGTAAATTTTACTATCAGGTGTCGAGGTGTAGACCTATTTTTATTGATTTTGAGGGCCGTTCTTAGCATCTCCTGGATTTTGATGTTTGTTCCCTTTGCCATATTAGGGAAATTCTCTCCAATAATTGTCTCCAATATACCTTCTGCTCCCCTCTCTCTTTCTTCTTCTTCTGGAATCCCAATTATTCTATTGTTGTGTCGTCTTATGGTGTCGCTTATCTCTCGAATTCTCTCCTCGTGGTCCAGTATTTGTTTGTCTCTCTTTTGATCAGCTTCTTTATTCTCTGTCATTTGGTCTTCTATGTCACGAATTCTTTCTTCTGCCTCATTTATCCTAGCAGTGAGAGCTTCCATTTTTGATTGCACCTCATGAATAGCTTTTTTGATTTCAACTTGGTTAGATTTTAGTTCTTTTATTTCTCCAGAAAGGGCTTTTATCTCTCCGGAGAGGGTTTCTCTAATATCTTCTATGCCTTTTTCGAGCCCAGCTAGAACCTTGAGAATCGTCATTCTGAACTTTAGATCTGTCATGTTACCAATGTCCGTATTGATTAGGTCTCCATCCTTCGGTACGGCCTCTTGTTCTTTTTTTGTGGTGAGTTTTTTCACCTTGTCATTTTGTCCAGATAAGATGTGCTTTCTCCTCCTGTGGAATTCCGCTGTTCTTGGTGAGTGAAGTTGGTCTTGACTGGGTTTCTTGTTGATCTTCTGGGGGAGGGGCCTGTAGTGATTCTCAAGTGTCTTTGTAGTGATTCCCAAGTGTCTTTGCCGCAGGTTGAATTGCACCGCCCTTGCCAGGGGCCGGGCTAAGTAATCCACTAGGGTTTGCTTTCGGGAGCTTTTGTTCCCTGAGCGCTTTCCGTAGAGTTCCGGAGGATGGGAATGAAGATGGCGGCCTCCCAATCTCTCGGCCCGGAGGAGCCGAGAGCGTGGGGTTCCGCTCCTCAGTGCGCCCTCAGAGAAAAGCTCCCAACCCCGCCTCCCTGGCCTGAGGTCGCGCCTTGAGGAAAGCAATCAATTGCTGGAACCTGGAGAAAAGCGCTCAGTCGCTTCCGTCTCCGTGGCCTCCGGCAGCGCTCCGAACCCACCCAGCCTGCGACCAGCACAAGGTAACCCCAAGCTGAGAGCTCACTCCTCGGCTATGTCACTGGAGCCGGCTTCCCCGCTCTAATACCTGCGAGCTCTGCAGCACTCAGACGCCCCTGGTCCTTCTGTGACCCCGTGGGACCTGGGGTTACGCTGACCCCGCCTGGGTTTCCCCCCGGTTTAGCCTCTGGAGCGATGTCTCCCAGTGGAGCAGACTTTTAAAAGTCCCGATTTTGTGTTCCATTGCTCCACCGCTTGCCGGGAGCCGGCCCCATCTTTCCTATCTTCCTGTCGCTTTGGATTCACTTCTCCGCAGGTCCTACCTTTCAGAAAGTGATCGATTTTCTGTTTCTAGAATTGTTGCTCTTCTTCTCTTCGATTTCCCATTGGATTTGTAGGTGTTCACAATGGTTAGATAAGCTATCTAGCTGATGTCCTGCTACCCTATGTTGTCTCAGCCTGCTACTTCTCCGCCATCTTGACTCCTTCCCTCAGTTCCTACTTTTTTAATAAGCACCTTGGGTGATTTTGGTGCTAACAGTCCAACAAACACACTAAGAGAAAATTAATTTATATATAAATCAAAGGCTGCTATATCTAATGAAAACAAAATCTTAGAAACTACCATGTATTGTAAGACTAGAGAATACTCTCAATAATATCCCTTATTCATGAGTAAATCCCACTAGCTCTATCAGTTCTGCTTTATAAATGCAGGCGTACATAACAGAGACAACATGGATGAGACCAGTTCTTAGAGGCATACAGACAGTAGAATTTAAGAGGGTCATGTTCCCTGAGACAAATACTGACATCATGGAGATACGTGGCATTTTTGAAGTGAAGATGGTAAGCAGAACTGTGTAAAACAAAGGACTCCAATCCAGAAGGTTAGTTAGAGGTTATTTGCAGAAATTGCTGGGGCTGGCATCAGATCAGCACTATATGCTCTATCTGTAAGCATTTTAGCAAACTTTACTAACAAAGCTTGAGTTCTGGTTGATTTCCAAAATGATTCCTGGAATGTTGGAATACCTCATCTGTAGAAGCAGTGACTAGTAGGGAATTGTGGTCATCCACATCTCCCCATAGAGATCCAATTTCTGATTCATTGGTTTACATCATGTAATGTGATCAGAGAAGAGTGCAAAGTATAATAAGCAGTCAAACTACTGTTCTTGCAAATACCTGTTCATTTTCAAATCCACCAGTAATCCAAGGACTCTGCAGTGGCTTTATACTCTCCATTAATTTTTCTACCCAATGTATCCCATAAAGTTGATTTTTGCTAAACTTGCAGAAATTTCCTATACTGTGTATTTTCACAAAGCCCCAAAATCCATGGGTAATAACTGAAGATCTAAAAGTTGTCATCTATGAAACTTATAACCTTATAAATCTGGCCTTATCAACATACCCAAAAGACAGTTTTTGAAATAACTCAGATGCTCAGAAAAAATGCTTCATATTGCAATGACCCATATGGGGTGTGTGTGTGTGTGTGTGTGTGTCTGTGTGTGTATTATTTGTGTATATAGGCAACAGTATAATATTTCAAGCAAAAAATGCATATTTATCTTTAATGGAAAACTATCTCTTTTCTTTTTAACCAATGTTAATTAATTTTAGGAGAGGAAAGAAGATTAAAATCAATGCAGTATAGTGATTAAAAGTACAGATTTTGAGTTGAATTTTAATCCCCAACCTTGACATGACTTTTGAGATTTGGGATAAGTCTCTTAACTCTCTAAGCATCAGTATGCTTAGATGTACACAAAAATACCTACCTTCCAGGACTGTTGAGAGTATTAGAAGATAAAATTTGTGCGTCAAACACTTACACAGTGACTATAACATAGTAGGTAATTATAATGATGATTTTGATCAAATACTTACCTTAAAGAAACCAATTAGGAAGACAAAGACACATTTTTTTCATTAGTTTCTCATGTATCTTAGAAGAATGAACTTAAATGTTTTCAGAAAACATTTGAATATGTGTTAAATGACTTGAAACAATCCTGAACTTCTTGTACTTTGCAAAATATGAAAACCAGAGTAGGCAGAGGACAACTCTTTACCTACCTATATCTATAATTCATGGTGAAGATGTTGATTCTAAAACAGTTAGCTACATTATGTTGAAAACCAAAGTGTGCAACATTTCTACTCATTTCCACTTCCATTTCTATTCCTATGCAGTCCAGATTACTATGTTTATTAGAAGGACCATAAGGCAACTGAAAACTAAATTTACCTATAAAGGGCAACCAGAATACTTATGATCCTAGAAACTTTATATTCTTGAGAATACTAATTGTCCTCCAAAAATTATTCTGTTCTTCACCCACAGAACACCTGGTTTTTAAGTGGGCATTTGACAACCCAAAATAAAGACTCCTTTGTAGGAGTAGATTTGACCAAGTGATCTGGTTCTTCGAGTCAATAAGATATAAGCACAAGTTTATTGAGGCAACTTAAAAGGTAACTGGCACATGATCTCTGCTTTCTCCTCTGTCCTCTCTCAACATGCTGGCTAATGGGGAAGAAGCTGTTGTGGATTAGGAGGTGACCTTGGAAATAGAGGCTATTAAAGAAAAACAATAAGCTAGAAGACGCCTTGAGTCCTAAATGTTATAAAACAAAACTACCATAACATGCCTGATCTAACTTTGGTGTGAGAGAAAACTCATTTTCTAACTTTTTAAAATTACCATTATTTTTATATCCACTATTGAATCTTACTATAACTGTGTTGAATGAAGAAACATTTTAGAAGAATGAGGTTAACCTGCCGTCACAGAAGATGAATTAAAATCCATGCTCCTGGGGTACCTGGGTGGCTCAGTGGGTTAAGCCTCTGCCTGCAGCTTAGCTCATGATCTCAGGGTCCTGGGATCGAGCCCTGTATCAGGCTCTCTGCTCAGCAGGGAGCCTGCTTCCTTCTCTCTCTCTGCCTGCCTCTCTGCCTACTTGTGATCTCTGTCTATCAAATAAATAAATAAAATCTTTGAAAAAATAAAATAAAATAAAGTAAAATCCATGCTCCTGAAATGCCTACACCTTATAACCAGCAGCGGCATGGAAGTCTGCATCACCCATTTGCATGCAGCACAGAAAAAATTACGTTTCTAGTTGCAACATCCAAACTATGTGTATAATAACTGTATCTGTTTGTAAGTTCCCAGTTATCCTCAGGACATTATTTATCTCCATAATTCTGAAACAGAGATGCTCCTCCACTCTTATAATCAATCCAATAAAAGCAGAACCCATCACAATCTTCACTTTTCTAACTTTGAATTTCTGTGAATATAGACTTCTCTATCACTTCAATCTGGCTAACTGGTTCTCAATTCTTCCTAATGAAAACCCATGATTTTTCCCTCTTCTAAACACTTCAAATATCACCAACATTTTTCTTTCAAATATTGTTTTTAATTTTAAAAAACTGTGATTTTCTAGACTTTAAAGACATCCACCCAACTTTTATTCTTCTCAACTAAAGAAGCATAATGTTTTAGTCTGTCACTGACATTTTTATCCCACTTGATTCTTTTTTTAATATATTTATTTACTGATTTGGGAGAGACAGAATGTGGGGAGAAGCAAAGGGAGAGAGTCTCGAGCAGATTGGAGTACAGAGCCCAACACAGGGCTCAAACTCAGGGCCCTGAGATCATGACCCAAACCGAAATCAAGCGTCGGAGGCTTAACTGAGCCACCCAGGCACCCCCTCCCATTTGATTCTTTTCCCATTCTTCTTTGGCACTTTCAATATTATGTTATAAATTTCCTGAGTATAACAGTTTTCCAACGAAAAATGAAGAAACAAAAGAACTCAGGATATGAGAGAAACAAACTGTTGAACCAAATCATGCTTATTATAAAACATCTTTCCTACAGATAATTATATATCCCAAAGATGAAAGAAAACTTCAAAATAAGCATTCCTGGGGTGCCTGGGTGGCTCAGTGGGTTAAAGCCTCTGCCTTCGGCTCAGGTCATGATCTCAGGGTCGTGGGATCGAGCCCCACATCAGGCTCTCTGCTCAGCGGGGAGCCTGCTTCCTCCTCTCTCTCTGCCTGCTTCTCTGCCTACTTGTGATCTCTGTCTGTCAAATAAATAAATAAAATCTTTAAAAAAAATAAAATAAAATAAATAAGCATTCCTTCCCCTCCTCTTCAGTGTCACTGTGCTGAGGCAATGAGAAAATAAACTGAATCATACCTCTCTCTCTGTTTCCCCTTCATTACCAGGACAAGGGACTGGAGAATTTTCAACGGAAAGTAAAATAGTGTAACATACTTTGTTAGGGCCTCATACTACCACAAGCACGATCCAAGCACTTTTCTACTTGCTAGCTCTGTAACCTTGGGAAAGTGATTTAACTTTTTTCTGCCTCAGTTTCCTTACCTAAAAACCGGGAAAAAAATAGTAACTTTGAATTGGGTTATTATGAAGATTAAATGAGATAATTCATATAAAATAATTGCCATGGCATCTATCACATATTAAGCACACAGTAAACAGATCTCCCTACTTACAACAACAATGATTCTGTCCTCCTATAATCACGTCATGGTGGCAAATGTGAATGACAACGATAGAGCATCGGGACACTAACTCAAAAACATAGTGCTCTGCATGCACTACAGAAATAATCTACAAAATCTACCCCCAAAAATATACACATCAAAACCTATACAAAATCTACTAAATGTACACTTTTGAAATTTTAACTTAAAAAATATATACTGCAATATATATTATATGAATCCCTCAAGTGTAGCATGTAGCACTTCCATTTTGACTGTCTTACATCTTAAAGAATTATCACATCAGTATCTTTAGCACCAGAATGTAGCAGAAATGTAACAGAGCTTGTCTTGTAGAGCTTACCTAATGTTAATATCACAGACATATTTGCCTGCTTTATAACATCAAACATACTATTAAGACAATATAAGACTAGGAGATAAATTGTAGAATGGGTTCCAAATGTTTTACAGAGGGGGAAAAAGATAAAAGAGAACTCGAGTTGTGAAGAAAGAGTCTATGAAATATGTTGGAATTAGACTAGGCTTTAAAGAATCTTGACTAACTCTTAGCTATTTCATTAAGCCAAAAATGTCCCCTTAAAATGGGCCTGTTCTTGTTTCTCTTGCGTAGTTTTATTCATTGAAGAAATTTCTGAGCATATTCATGTCTTGAGGATTGTAGAAGTCACTGGGAATACAAAAATAAACCTAGTAGACACCTCTCAAAGATAAAGCCTACAGGATTTCCTGCTCCTGGTGTTGGTGGAGAGACTTGCTGCAGAGCAAAATTCCTACAGGATTAATCTGAGATAAATAGAATAGTTGGGGAAAGAAAAAAAGTGTTTGAAAATAGAATAATTTGAGTATCCAAGATTCTGGAGAGAAGGGTGGTAAATATTGTAGTGTTTTTCCCTTCAAGATATTTGTTAGGCTACAAGAAGGGCAGGAGAAAGAGGCAAAGCAGAAATAATGGCCAAATGCTAAAAACCTGAATTGAGTATTGAACGGTCTAATGACAGTAAGGAGATAAAAACTGGAGTTCAGAGACTGGCAAATCTGACAGCCCCTGATAAAAGGCCCAGACCTCCAAAAGGACTCTGAAAGGGCCAGACTTTAGAATTAAGGGCAAAGCTCTCATAAAAATCCAGTGTTGACCAGTTCAATTCAAGACCAGGTAAAGGTCATCTGTTCCTGCTCTAAGTGCAGAGTAAATTAATATTAAATTCTCTCCGGAGAAAGACAACATCAGGTAGAACTTCATAAATTTATCTCTATGATTTTTCATATATGCTATCTGACATTTAATTTCTTTTAATTATTAAGCATGCTGGAAGAGAGAGTTAAATGCTCAGAAAACAAGAAAAAAAATTAAAAAAAAAAGAAACAGATTCAAGATGATGCAAACTTCAGCATTCTCACACTATAGCTCTTCTTCAAAATAACTGTGATTAATGATTTCAGAAAATAGATGGGAAAATGGAGAAACTGACCAGAAACCGAAACCAATCAAAAATTCTAAACTGAAAAAGACAACTACCAAAATTAAGAATTTATAGACATTAAACAGGAGATAAGAGAATTAGAACTGGAAGTTAGTTCAATTTAAAACATGCAGACTAAAGAACAGAGAGAGGAAAAGATGAAAAATAAAGGTATATGAAAGATCTATTGGACAAATTACTGAAGACCTAAAAGGAGAGGAGATAGTGAGGCAAAATCTTATATGATGTTGCCTAACAATATTACAAAAACAGACATCAATCCACAAATTTAAGAACCTCCATGAAATCCAAGCAAGATAAACACAAAATAAAACAAACAAAAACATAGCAAAACTGCTGAAAAACAAAAAAAGAAAATTTTTAAAGTAGTCAGAGAAATAAAGATGTAAAAGATAAAAGAGTAAAGCTTCTGTAAGCTCATATAGCATTCATGACTTTGAAATACAGGAAGATTTCTTAAGCAGGATGCATACACACAAACAAATTAATCATCTCTTAATCAAAACACATCATTATGACAAAAGAAAAAATAGAAGAACACATAATCAACAAAGGATTTCACTCTACATAATCTGAGAACACATAAATCAATAAGAAAAAGATAAACCCAGAGAAAACTTGAAGAAACATTAAAAAGGGGATGAGGCACATAAAAATGACCATTAAATATATGAAAAAGCACACAACCACATTAAATTAATATATATATAATATCCATTAATATCCATTAATGGATATTATATATATCCATAATATTATCCATAATATTAATATGGATAATTATGTATTATATGTATTATATTATACATATTATATGTGTTACATTATTATATATTATGTATTGTTTATATATCATATATTATATATTGTTTATATATCATATATTATGTATATATAATATATATTATATGTATTACATAATTATGTATTACATAATTATAATTATGGATAATTATGTATTAATGGATACATAATTGGATAATTATGGATAGATTATGGATAAGTATGTATTAATATCGATAATTATGTATTATCCAAACATAATTTGGATGTTGCAACTAGAAACGTACTTTTTTGTGTGCTGCAAACAGGGCGATGCATTAATTTCTAATGAGAGAAATGCAACAAGATATCACTTCACAAGTATGAATGGCTCAAATTAGAAAGGTTGACAATAGTAAGATATATGTATGACCAAGAGAAACTGGAGTTCTCATATATAGCTTATTGAAGCACAGTCTGACACGACCACTTCGGAAAACTTCAGTAATATCCTCTATTATTGTAAAATACACATCCTATGACCCAGAAATTCTACTTTAATTCAATACCTAACAGAAATGCATGTAAATGTTCATTAAAAACTATGCATACATAATCACAGCAGCATTAGTTATAATAGTCAAAACTGGGAATCACCCAAATATCCATTCAGAGTAGAATAAATCAATAATTTTGCTATATACATACAACAGAAGGTTACCTATAATGAAAAATTTAAAACTGCTGCTATTTACAATAAAATGGGTATATCAAATAAACTTAATTTTAAACAAAACTGGTCTCCCCAAAACATTGTACTATATGATTCCATCTCTATAAAGTTCAAAAGACTGGACGGAAAATATTTATAGAGTGGAGGAGAGGGTAGTGACTGTGAAGGGCACAGGAGGAGCTCCTGGGATACTGAAAATTGTTTTATTTCTTGTCATGAGTAGTAGTAATATGAGTATGTTCACTCTGAAAATTTATGGAGTTGTATAATATGATCTGTGTATTTAACTTTAAACAATAATTAATTATATGCCCAGTACCATGTTAGTTAAAGGAAATAAATATCTACTACTTAATTTATGGACTTCATTTGCCATAGACACAGTATATCCAAAAAAAGGGTGATGGGGGGAGATCCTGACACAGGAATAAAATATAAAAACCAATTCAACCTCACAGGTGCGAAAGAGTTGGATAAAGCTTCAGTGTGATGCCTGGACCGGGATCACCACACCCTTGGCACAGCTGCCCATGTGCCATGCTTGCTTTATAAAATAACACTTTGCTAACTTTCTAAGACTGTAGACCTAAACACAAAATTCTGTTTCTAAGATAACATCCTGTACCGTACGTTGTATTACCTTGGCGGAGGACCTGGAACAGTCATTGCCTCCATTATTTTAAATGGAGGGTTTTCAGTGCTATATTTATGAGCTTCTCATTTTTTTTAAGTGGATAAACCTGGCCAACACCACAACCCTAAATTCTTTCACTAGAACAAGTACCATCCACTACAGACATGTCCTTCATAGAGAAAAATCTGGCTTCTTGATACTTTGGTCTGGCCAACAGACATCCCGCCAGGTTTACAGTGAAAGATCAGGGTTCTCTGACAACAGCATGAGGAATATTTCCCATCCAGGAATGAGTGAATTCAGACAGGAGTTCACAGGTCTGGCAAGAGATCACGTGGACGAGGCCAAACCAAACATCGAGTGGAAAACTCCACTCAGATGGTATTCTGTGGGTCCAGGCCCCCTGCAGCCAGCCCACATGTACAACTGACACTACTTAGTAATGAAGCAGCAGCCAAACAGTACTGCACACACTGTACAGATGAAGTGCCTAAGCCAGGTGGAGGGAAGGATGACAGGACCACTGGGACACTGTCCCAGGTCTAATCAGAAAAATACACTCTGGGTTTTTCCAGGACCTCGTAATGCCAGAGGTATTTTGATCATGGAGTTGAGGAGATATTTTGAGCATAAATGGCTTTTGTGACCCATATGCCTAAATATTTTCCCTTTTATGCTAGGGAAAAAGAAACCTTGGCTCAAAGATCCACAAAGTGAAAAAAAAAATGAAATAAAATATTACCTAAAGCACAAATGCATCCTACCACATTCTGCCATCTCCCATCATCAACTGCAAAGTCAGTAGTTAGGAATAGTGTTGCTATACATTTTGCGCAGTGACAAGTATATTTTCATACTAAAACTTAAATATTTATTCATATAATTGTTACATCTACTTTTGTTGACTTATTTTAAACAACTTTAAAGGTGCTATATAAGCACTTCTTAAAATTGTGTCCCAATTAAGAAAAATTTCATAAAGAGAACAAATGGATTCAACATACCTATACCTGCACTTGCCACAACATCCATATTACTTCTCTTCATTGCTATGAATAATTGAGGGTTGTCTTTGTATCTACTTTAAAAGTATGTGACATTTACCCTTTATATCTGAAACTGGAAAGCATGAAGATGATGTATGTGGCACATCCAAAGCAAAATATTCTCCCCCCAAAAGTAGGAAATCACTTTACTTACAATATATTGTAGCAGACTTCACAGAACAGTTAAAGGTGCCATAAGATTCCTAAATGTGTAAAGAAAAAGTAATTTTTAAAATTCTGTGAACTTCAAAAATTGTATACATACATAAAAATTATACCACATGCACTTATATTTCTATGACTAATGGCAGTTATTAACATCCAATTTCCAAAACATATATATACATTTCCTGACAGATAAATTCTTATAACTAGAACAGCATAGTTTTTCTAAATAAATATAATTCACATTAATTTATGTAAAATGACATTTTATATACATCTCAAAATGTAAGGAAAGAGTAAAAAATTACTGCAAGCTGTTAACTCCAGCAAAGGTCAGTTATCTTCTGCTGTGCTTTCTCATGCTTTTTTGGAATTCAACACCACCTCATTTTCCAACCCAATTTTTTCAATCATATCAGTAAAAATTCAAAGATTCTAAGCATTCTCATAAGAGATGAAGAAGGATGAAAAACTGCTCCCCAGGTCAATTTACTTGCCAAGGAGCTAAGATTTCTCCCAGTATTCATTTTCCAATTAAAAGAGGGAGGTTAAAGAGGGAAGGAAAAGAGATAGGTTATTTATTTCAATCCAGAACATTTTTGGCTGAAATAATTTTTTTCTTCTTTTAAAATAATATCTACAATTTCTATAGCCATTTATAATTTACAAAGTGCTGTCCCAAGCTATTTTGTTTAATCCTCACCAGAATAGGTGTTCAGACTATATTTTGGAGATGCAGAAACTGAAGCCAGAACCTGAATCTATGCCCCAAGTCACAGTACAAAGCTTTTTCCTCCTGACCACAACTGCACTGAATATGTGAGAAAATAAGAAATGAGGCTATTTAGAACTCCCTTCTCTTGGGTGAGAACCATAAAGAAGATTCATGATTTAAAATTAAGAGAGTTATTGGGGCACCTGGGTGGCTCAGTGGGTTAAAGCCTCTGCCTTCAGCTCAGGTCATGATCCCAGGGTCCTGGGCTCTCTGCTCAGCAGGGAGCCTGCTTCCACCTCTCTCTCTCTGCCTGTCTCTCAGCCTACTTGTGATCTCTGTCTGTCAAATAAATAAATGATTAAATCTTTAAAAAAAAAAAAATAAGAGAGTTACCTACAATAGCTAAACTATGGAAAGAGTCCAAGTGTCCATCAACTGATGAGTGGATAAAGAAGTGGTACACACACACACACACACACACACTCACACATGTGCAATGGAATACTACTCAGCCATCAAAAAGAATGAAATCTTGCCATTGCAATGACGTGGATAGAGCTAGAGCATGTTATGCTAAGTGAAAAGGTCAGCCAGAGAAAGACAAATACCATATGATTTCACTCATATGTGGAATTTAAGAAACAAAACAGATGAACATATGGGAAGAGGGGAAAAAGAGAGAGAGAGAGGGAAACAAACCCAAAGAGACCCTTAACAATAGAGAATAAACTGAGGGTTGACAGAGGGAGGTGGGTGGGGGATTAGCTAAATGGGTGATGGGTATTAAGGAGGGCACTAGTTATGATGAACACTAGCTATTATATGTAAGCTGATGAATCACTAAATTCTACTCTTGAAACCAATATTATACTATATGTTAACTAACTAGAATTTAAATAAAAATTCAAAAAAGAAAATAAATAAATAATAAATAAATAAATAAAATGAAGAGACATACTAATGGAGCCTGAAAAGACACTTGGCAATTCTGACTAGACCTATGAAAAAAATTTTTGATAGAGAAAGGAAAGCTTAAACATGAAAGTGATCATTTCAGCCTCCAAGGAATTCATTAAAAAATGAGAACCATTTTAGCATTAGTATGATGAATGCTAAAGTAGAGGTTCTGACTGGTGTTACCAAAAAAAAAAAAAAAAGAGAGAGAGAGAGAGAGAAAGAAAGTGTGTCTGGGATTAAAATACCACATTCGTAGTCACAGTAAGGATAGATCTAGGTTGCTTGTAACTGTAAACCAATAATATCTCTACTGTAGTCAAGTAAAAAAGACCTTTTAAAAAGAATTTGAGTGTAAACATAAGATTGCTGAAGGTCATGGCAATTTGAAAGAGGTTTATGAGGAAAACTACATTATTCTCAAGCAAAGAAGGGAAATTCATGGTCTAAAAATTGTAACTGAAAAGAAAATTGTTAACAAACTTAAATTTATAATCTCTTTTTTTAAAAAAGATGTTATTCACTTATTTGACAAAGAGTGAGAGAGCACAAGCAGAGGAAGTAACAGAGAGAGAGGAAGAAGCAGGGTCTCTGTTGAGCAGGGAGCCCAACTATGCCAAGATCATGATGTGAATCAAAGGCAGACATTTAACCCACTGAGCCACCCAGGTGCCCAGATAATCTCTTTTAATTGTGCTGCGTTGGTTGAAATTATTGTTCCCTGTTCTTCTAGATTGAACGACTTGAACTCACAATTCCCTGCCCTTCTAGAGTGAATGACTTGAACTTAAAATTCCTACAGCTTGTAGAAGCATTAAACATCCCCATGATCCCCTTCTACCTTTATCTTCTACTTCTACATGTGCTGTCTCAGTGTTTCACTGTGTCAAGAAAATTGTGAACTCATACATTTTACTGGTTTCAAAAAAATTAAAACAAATATTACCTTTCTCAAAATCATATTCACACTGATCATTATGAGAAATATAGATTACAGATTTCAAAAGATTCAAAGAGTATGGCATAGCTCCAATTTTAAAATCCATTTTTCAGATACCATTTTTCTCAAAATTTCTCTGGAGTTGAACTTGGAGGTCTTGACTTCATCCCTTCTCTAGCCAGCACTCCGTCTCCCAACCTGCTAATTTCTCTTGCTATTCACTGACCTCCTCTTTCTTCTCATTTTCTTCTCCCTCCATCTCAGGAAAGGCAAAAATATGTCTTGTACTAAGTTTAACAATTTAGTGATTGTCTTTTGTTGTTGAGATGTGCCTAAGGTCTAATTATCCAAACCAAGAGATTACTCAAGCACTTTTCTCCCCCAGTACCTGTTAACTATAATAAAGAGGAAAAGAATGGAACAATAGTCATAAATGATCAAACAACTCTGGTCACCCATGGATTTGAAAAGAAACATACATTTAAAACCAACTTAGGGGGCGCCTGGGTGGCTCAGTGGGTTGATGCCTCTGCCTTCGGCTCAGGTCATGATCTCAGGGTCCTGGGATCGAGCCCGAGGGCTCTCTGCTCGGTGGGGAGCCTGCTTCCCCCTCTCCCTGCCTGCCTCTCTGCCTACTTGTGATCTCTGTCAAATAAATAAATACAATCTTAAAAAAAAAAAAACCAACTTAGATAACATATTATTTGTCCCATGTATTTCATACTCATAGTTGTTTTAAAAGCAAACTACTTATATGTATCCAGGTCACATGAATATGAAGGATTAGTGAACAAAATCCCTCGTTCAGAACTATAAATGGCATAGCATGTGGAATGATAGAGCATAGCTCAAATTCTGTTTCCCCCACTACTTTAGGCAAGTTACTCAACCTCTTGGCCTCAATTTCTTCATATGCAAAATGAAATGATAGAGGTTATCATTTGTGTAAAATGAGTTAATATATGCAAAGTCCTTAGAACATTGTCCAGCAAATTTTAAGTACTGAATAGTGTTGGCTCTTATTAGAATTACCTTCACTTACTCCAGAAGGCAGTAGTGTCTTTCTCACTTACATATCCTCTTAAACACTTGCTAGTTTTACTACTTATTTGTCAATTACTTATGTGCAACTTTGAAGTAACTCATAAATCTATAATATAATAGAAATACAACTTACACGCATCTCTTAATTCAATGGTTCACATTTGACTACCTGTTCTAGATTGTGATCTTAATGACATTGACTACATATTGGCATCTTTACATCTGCCATAGTGCTCAGCAGAGTAACTTGCTCATAATAGGGACTTACTTAATATTTACTAGTTCAAACACCAGCTGTAAAAACACCAATGGTGTGTCAATATACTTCTAAGTTGTCTTATGACATCATATTGGAGAATCACCTCAAAACCCTTATTACCAACTAGTATTTGCCTTCGCCTCCTTTTTCATTACTGTAGATACTCTGACTTTTATTTATATGGGCTTTTCATTGTCCCTACTGAAATTCGAGGCTTAAAAAAAAAAAGAGAGAGAGAGTTACGGGGAGCTAAATAAATGTTAGACTCATGACATTGCATGTACATCCATGGTAAAGAACATATTTCTGTATTTTTTAATTTCTAGTAATTTTTCTAGGATATTTCTAATGTAAAACATGCAAGCAATTGTAAAAGAATACTTTGAGTTAAAAGTTGGCACACTTTAGGATGAGATTTTTATCTCCTGAGTTTTTCATTTTACTCAAAAATTACTTAATTCATATGTAGCTGAAGTTTGCGCAGGGTTAATTTGTACTGACAATTTTATCTATTTTTCATGGCAATAAGAAACTCAAGGATAGAAACTACTTTCCAGACATTTAGGTCACTCTATCTCTTCACAGCTCTGCTCATATATCTCATTCTTAACTCCCATGTGCATACACACCCCACCTTAAAACAAGTTCTCAGACTCACAAGAGACCAATTTCATGAATTAAATAAAGTCAGCCAAAGGGGAAAAGAAGAGGCAATATTAGGTCTAATTCTTTTTGGATCACAAAATCTGAGGCTTGGGCTGCTTCCAAACACCTGCACCTAAATAGGAGAGCAAAGACATGTTTTGTGGCTCTCTAACCAGCTACCATTTCATGAAATAAACATTATAATTTTCATAGGATAATTTTCATGGAAGTGCTCTTGGCTAAGAAATGGTACATAATATTACACATCTTTATATCCATAAATAAAAATATACTTCAGGTTATAGAGATACAAATACAACCTGTCTTCAATAATAGTAGTAAACATCCAATAGTATTTAGAGGAACAGTGAAAACAAATAACAAAAACACCACCATCTATGGTTAGCTAAAATGGAGCTCCTCTGTTACATCACCAGACCAGCATCCATCAACCCTCAATCCAACACCCATTTCTCAGGTATCCACGTGCAGTATAATACATAGGAAGTTCCTTTTTTGTAAGTAGAATAGGATGGAGTTTGTGGTTGAAGTCTAATACTAAGAAAGAAGGATGGCAAAGATACTATCATGTTTGCTCCGAAAAGAACTTTTGTTTTATGTTTAAACCCCTATGATGAGTAGGGTGGGGTCCAAAAATGGTTAAACCCTTTTGTATAAAAGAGTCTGTAAATTATTGGACCCAAGAAGAGGTTCTTTGAGACTTCAATTTTTTAAATGCTGAAACATAAAATTGAAGAGGTCATTCTTCCCTGTACTGCCCAAAACCTTATAATACTCTGGCAGCTAAAGGGCTATAGCTTAAGAACCACTGCAGTTATTTTTCTTAGAGTAAACTAGTGTTTTCATCATGTAAAGTGGCAAGTGAGCCTTCTCAGGCAGTAATTCTATATACTTGTCAGCTAGAACATAAGAATACAAAGACTGTCACCAAGTGACAAATACATCTAGAATATGGACATTTTGAGCACCAGCTTAGAAATGTATGGAGATAACTGAGCAATGTATTGAGAGTGATAGATTGAGATCCTGCTATTGTACAGATAGAGGCTAGCACATCAGCAGTTTGGGGGTCAAATGTATACTGGAGTTTTAGAAAGCTAATAAATGAAATCAGTTTTTCCCTTCCAACTTCAGTAATGATCATGTGATAGAAGGAAGGAAGAAAACAAAACACCAATTTTATTGGGAGATGTGGTTTGGGTATTCAGTAATCATGCGTTTCCTAATACTAGATTCCCAAATTAAGTAGAGTTACCATCCTGGCATAGGACATGCTAAAGCCTGCAGACCTCCCCAACAGGGGCAGAGTCTGGAATGGAAGTTCATGGCAGAATGTATGCTTTCTGCAGGCAAATCGGGAAGTGGTGGAGGTGGGGGGAGAATTAGGTTAAACATGCAAAATTCTTCTTTCCAAACTTGCCAATCTTTCCAAGCTTACCAATCTCCTTGCCTTAGGAGCACTGAGGATGAGGGTAGGATAAAACACCAGTTTTATTCTCATGGAACTCCTTCTATATAGAAATATGAAGCCTATGGATATGAGGTTCCTCCACCATCAGCAAGGTACAAGGATCCTGACCCTTGGCCACTCAGGTAGTAGACGATATATGGAACAACCTACCATGATCCAGGCACTTGTCAAGAATACCAGTTAGATACCAACAAATATTTATCTTCCCAACCATAAAACTTAGCATATATTGGGCATATGCTCATTTCTACTCTTCTTCCTTTTCTAAAGGGCTGGAGGAAGAAGTATGCTTCCTAAACATAACTGGTGGCAAGTAAGGTCATTTTGTAACCCTGTGATTACAAAGGTGATTCAGAATAAGATTTCCACTGCTATTTAGATGATCCATGGAGGTGAGGATGGAGGACCAATAGAGATTAGATTCAAATTCCAAATAACTTTTATAAAGTGCCCACTCTGTGCCAGGAACGAGCTAATACATTCACAGACAGTTTCATTTAATATAATTTAGTACTTAACTACATTGTAAGAAGAAAAATTAAGGCTCAGAAAGTTAAGAAATTTGTTTAAGGAGTCATAAGAAGGAGAGGTAGAATGATATTTTGAACCAAGTGTGACTGACTTACTTCATTCTGCTACTCAGCAGCCATTATTAGTGTATAGATACCAAGATAATCATAGCTTTTAAAAAATGAATTTTGTAAACAAAAGTAAAAAAAAAAACCTATGGGACTGTCAATCATACTAAATAAAATAAAATGATTTATTTGATATCATAACAGCTCTTCTAAAATAAATTTTAAAGAATTTGTTTAAACTTCAAGGCAAGTTTTCAGGGAAAAATTTAAAGGACTAACAGCTATATGACTAGTTTATCACTAACTGCTCTTTGTTCACCCTTAAAATCATTGTGTATATGTCCTTCATCAAGCCCAAACATGGGACTTCTACCAAAATTAGAGAAATTTTCCTTTGACACTGCACAGATCAGGATAACACAGTGATAATCACTCCCTTGTAGGCATTGCACATGAGGCATTTTAAATGCTGTGGGAGATAATCTATGGATTCAAACCAACATAAAAGCTGAAGTAAAAGAAAGCAGGCCTCTTCTTTTGTGAAATGATAGCTCAGAGAAGCAGTACACAGTGTTCTGAAGGTATATCAGGAACCATAAGGCTTAGCCTGTGTTTTGATTGTTCCCAGAGGCTCCCGTGGCTTTTCTGGCACACTTCTTTTCAGATTTATTTTCCACCACACCACTTCCTGGAGTGATTAGGAACAAAAGCAATGCCAAGCAAGTCTAAATATGCCTGAGATCCTCTTAAAGAGCTTGGCACTTCCTGCTGCTTTCATTGGCAATTCCACGATGTGGTTACCTAGAGAAGTTTTAATTCAAATTCGGCTAATGCAATAATTTGGCATTTGGATTGGTTCACTTTTGAAAGTATTTCTAGACTTCTATTTGGAAAGAATAAATTATATCCTAGGTTAAGAGACAGAGTGATTTTATATAGGCTTAATTAGCCTTAAACATACTGTAAAAAGCAATGATCTAAAGAGTATGACTTAGGAGACATCGGAGAAATCTAAATTATCTCAATGTGTTTTGCTCCTCTTACTTTCATTGGTACTTCCCACCTTTTTATTCACCTTACTTTATATATTCACCATTTGAGTCTCTCATTTGAATTGGAAAACTAAATTATCTCTTAAAGGCTGGTAAAATGCATGTTATATAGGGAAAGTAAATCAGAGAACTGTGGTATTGAAAGGGGGTTCCATCTCCCACTGAAGAATCAGGAAGAACTGCTTTATGAGGCTGGCCATTTTTCATCTTTAGGAGCAAAAACTGAAGAAAAGCTATGCACGTTGCACTGAAGTAAAGATAGATCACCTCATGCCTATTACCTTGTGAACTTGCCAAGAGTAGGTCCAGTTTCAAACTTGATGTAAGTTATCATAGAGTTCAGAGTAATTCCTGGAAATGGTCAATTCAATAGTATGTAAACAATATGTAAGCTGGGGGGAAAAAAGCCATCTTTCTTTTCCTATATCAATTTCATCATCTGAAAGGTGTGATAGCTCTAAAAAGAACACATTCAGACTATGAAAAAAAAAATTGGGGGCACCTGGGTGGCTCAGTTGGTTGAGCAACCGCCTTCAGCTGAGGTCATGAACCTGGAGTCCCAGGATTGAGTCCCACACTGGGCTCCCTGCTCAGTGTAGGGGAGGGTCTGCTTCTTCCTCTGACCTTCCCCTCTCATGCTTGCTAGCTCTCATTCTCTCTCTCTCAAATAAATAAAATCTTTTTAAAGAAATCTGATGAACACCACTCCCAAAATGGCCAAGTAAGAATCTCAAAAAACCTGTTCCTCCCTAAAAGCAGGAAGAATAGAAGGGGTGCCTGGGTGTCTCAGTGGGTTAAGCCTCTGCCTTTGGCTCATGATCTCAAAGTCCTGGGATCAAGCCTCACATCAGGCTCTCTGCCTGGTGGGCTCTCTGCTTGGCGGGGAGCCTGCTTTCCGCGCCCCCCCCCCCCGCCCCCTCTGCCTGCTGCTCTGCCTGCTTGTGATCTCTCTCTCTCTCTCTCTCCCTCCCTCTCTCTCTCTGTGTCAAATAAATAAATAAAATCTTTTAAAAAAAAGAATAGAATTTTTTTAAATCAACATTTTCAGAACTCTAGAAGTTAACTGGAAGATTGCAACAATATTAGGAAAATTTATTCAGGGGAGAAGACTGACTATTCAGGGAAAAGGAAGAAAGCACAGCAAGCATTATAGCATTTTAACTCACCCTATTCTTATTCTTCTCTCTCCAGTTTCCCAGTAACCATGAAAATCAACAGCCTCACAATATATGGTAGCTGCAAAAACCATAAACTTAGCAGCCATTGGAGAGGGAAGTATAGGTTTGGAGCTCCTAAAATATCCCAATTCCCAGAAATTTGTCATTATTGGACTTGTCTGGTAGCTCTCTAGAAGCCCTCACTTGCAGGACTCATCTCTATGTGACATAACTGAGAGCTTGTTCACTGCAAACAGGCTTTCCCCAGGGCCTTTACTGACAACAATCACAAGCAATTGTCTAACATCACAGCTGAATAAGGTGGAAATAACAGTTGAGGCAACAAAGAGGCTGACCAAAAAAAAATCAAAAGGAAAAGCTGAGGAATGCGATATCTATAGTAGGCTGTGAAAAGCTGCAAAGTTATCTGGGAATTTAGAAGGCCATGTGAATTGCAGATGTACTATGTTTTTTTATTTCATATATATCATGATGTTTTGATATGTTAAGAATATTTCTGGCTGACAAGTCAGGAAATGACAGATGTTGGCGAGGATGCGGAGAGAGGGGAACCCTCCTACACTGTTGGTGGGAATGCAAGCTGGTGCAGCCACTCTGGAAAACAGCATGCAGGTTCCTCAAAAAGATGAAAATAGAGCTACCCTATGACCCAGCAATCGCACTACTGGGTATTTACCCTAAAAATACAAATGTAGTGATCCGAAGGGGCACGTGTGTCCAAATGTTTATAGCAGCAATGTCCACAATAGCCAAACTATGGAAGGAACCTAGATGTCCATCAACAGATGAATAGATAAAGAAGATATGGTATACATATACAATGGAATACTGTGCAGCCATCAAAAGAAATGAAATAGTGCCATTAGCAACAACATTGATGGAACTAGAGGGTATTATGCTAAGTGAAATAAGTCAATCAGAGAAAGACAATTATCATATGATCTCTCTGATAGGAGGAATTTGAGAGGCAGGGCGGGGGGCTCTTGGGGGTAGGGAAGGAAAAAGTGAAACAAGATGGGATTGGGAGGGAGACAAACCATAAGGGACTCTTGAATTCACAAAACAAACTGAGAGTTGCTGGCAGTTGGGTGGTTAGGGATAGGGTGGCTGGGTTATGGACATTGGGAAAGGGTATGTGCTATGGTGAGTGCTGTGAAGTGTGTAAGCCTGATGATTCACAGACCTGTACCCCTGGGGCAAATAATATATGTTAATAAAAACAAAAAAATATTAAAAAAACTAAACTCAAACCAAGCAGAAGGCAGGAAATAATAAAGATAATGGAAATAAATGAAATAGAAAATAAAGAAATAATAGCTAAAATCATCAAAATGAAGAAAAAGCTATGCATAACATTTCTAATTGGATGGCTCAGACAGTAGGAATAACTACCCAGAGTGATCATCATCCCTAACAGTAAATTTGGCACACTTTCCTACAGACGTTCCAGTTTCCCCCAACTTTAATAGGAGAGAGTTGACATTTAGAAAGTCATTTCACTCATGCAGTGTCAGAGTCCAATTGCAACAATGCATCAAGTCTAGTTTAATATAGTTGAGTATTTAAAGTACCAGAAAGATCCACAGAGAAATGTCCACTTGCGGTATTTAGCAGTACAGCAACTAGATGCTTATCTGTAAGATCAGGTGATAGGTTACATATCCAATAATTGTTCACCAAATTCAGATTGGTGGCAACTGCTTATGACAGGCATATCAATGAATTTGGTGAAGCAGGAGTCATACAGGCTACCCTGAGAAAGAGAGAAAGAGAAGAGAGGTTATGTATCCATCTCCTTCCCTTCCCTGGGATATTTTGGATCCTAAAGAATTAACATCCTACCAGCTGAGAGGACTTCTACCTATCAACTCTGATGTAGGCAATCTGCCCTTTACCATAGACAAGGATAGTGCTCTTGATCCAACCCTCAGATGAATCCAAATTTTCTGGATTGGATTCTCTCTTGGTTCGGTAACAATTTCTATTTTATAAACTGTTTTTCATCTCATGGGGCTACCTGGAGCCAAGAGCAGGGGCACTTTAAAGAAAATATTGAACTCAAGACCTCATTATTTTTTAGGTATGTAGGAAACAAACAAACAAAAACATTCTCTGCACCCGGGAAATAAATGAATAGGTTACTGACTTCCACTCCTTGCTGTTTAATAGCCATCCTGATCTTTCAAGAAAGAATTGAAGGAGGTGGAAGCCCTTAGAGGGTCCCAATGGAGACTGAGTTATCAAAATTATAAAATACAAGTGTACAGTTGAAAAAAGGGGGTGCACAGCCTGTTTAAACATGCAATGCTTGCCTGAGTTACATAATCCTGGCAAGGGCAATCTAGTCCCTATCCATCAGCCACTTTAGCCTGTCTGTTAATTATCCATTATAATGCTCAACCACCCTTATAGCTTGGGAGTTTTATGTAGCATAAAGAATTCATCATATGCCCCACTATTGGCACTGATATGTACCTTGGGCCAAATTCCAGGACCATTATTAAAAGCAATGTTCTCAAGGTACCCAAACAGAAAAAATATGTAGCCTTACAAGACCAGAAAGTGTGGCCTGAGTCAGTGGAACATACTGAAATGGTTAAGCCAACCACCTAAAAAGTGTCAGATTCAGGCAGAACCCTTTGGACTGCACAAGAGGCCCAACATGATCTAGAGATATGTCATCAAGACCTCTTGTGGGCTGTGTGAGAGCTTCAATAGTCAACTGGCCCCTCCAATGACTAGGCCCCTTTTTTATTTGTCGGGGCAGAGATGGCCAAAACTGTCTCCTCCAGAATGAAGTATGGTACCCCTTCCCAGATCATCCTCAGGAATTTTACTTGAGTATATTAGGTCCTTGTACTTTTTCAGTGTTAATGGCTCAGCTATGTTGTGCATGTGTCTCAATGTGATCTCAGGGTATCCAGTGCCCTTGTCTGGACCCATCAGGAGGTCAATATAGTGGAAGTTCAGTGCTCCTTCAGGAAGTGGGACTTTTTCCATATCACAGCATACCTGTTCATTGAGGTAGCCAAGGAATTTAAGAGCCTTGTGGAAGGACATTAAAGGTATATTACAACCCTTCCAATAAAGGCAAATTGATCTAGATGGAAAGTGATGCTGAGAAATGCATTTTAGAGATCAGCTGCTACATACCAAGTTCCCTTGGCTTGAGCAATAGCCTACAGGAAGTCACAATACCAGCTCACCAGTGCCAAGGGCAGTGCTGTAGTAGCGAGCCCCCTCAGTGATGATTCTCTAGCTCCCAAGGTATTACACACAGGCCAGATGGGACATTCAAATGGAGAAATAGTTTCACTTAGGCTTTCTTAAGTGTGGTGACAGGGTCATTATTTCTTCTTCTCACCCTGGCAGCTGATATTGTTTTTGGGAGACAATGGCATCAGGCGCTGGTAGTCAGGTGGGTATAGGATCTTCTACATGCCCCACTAAGATAGCCCTAATTGAAGTAATTCCCATTAGGGGTTGGAGGTGAAGGTGAACCTGAGTGCACATAAATAATACATCTAAATCAATAATACATTAGGTAGTATAAGCTATAACAATGGAGATTTATAGGGACTCAAAAGTACCCATACATAGTCAAGCCCTGGGCAAAGGTCTCAGTGAGACTAAAACCATAAACTATTATCTGTTTCACCTCATCCTGCTACCAAGGATTGTGGGGATCACAGTACTTGTGGATCAGCATCTGAAAAGCCCAAGAAGTTCAATTCTTCTCCACATCCCCTATGAACACTGACCTTGGCATAAGAACTTCAGTCCCCTGAAGGGGCTGAAGGACCTCAACCTAACCCCTACTCCTGCTCATTTGTAAAGCTAAGAGTTCTGGGTAAAGGTTTTTGGTGCTGTCCTATTCATCTCACACTCAGTGGAAGAGAAGGAGGGACTGGCTACCTGTGTCAGTCACAGAGACATCCTCATGTGAACCCTAACAGACTGCCTATAAGGATGCCCATGGCTCAGTACCTGATCATGAGTTCCTTGGAAGGGTGATCAACCTCTTCTTTTGAGTCCCATTATAGAGTAATCATATCCAGAGATCTTTTGCAGAAGGCCCTTGTCCAAGTTGCTCAGGAAAGGATGCCCAGTTACGACTCCTTCATTGCTTTTTCTGCTGCTCATGTGCAGATAGTGATGGAGCAACACAAAGAGACCCTAGCAGAGGAAGTCAGAAAAAGAGCAGGAAGAAAAAGCAGGTGGAAAGAAAAGCATAGACAGAGAAACTGAGACCAGGTGATAGACCCTAGAAGAGAAGTCTCACTGCCCTTTTCTGAGGAGCTGACAATGAGATTGCTATTGAGTGAGCTGGGCTGATCTGGGACAATAGTCCCTGCTCCCCATAAGGCTGGATAAGAGACTGTGAGACTTCCCATACTTTCCCACACATCTTCACCATAAAATCCTGCTAACTAAAGGAACTAATGATGTTTGCCTTCTCCACAACTAACACTGGGAAGCATAAATACTTTGGCAATCTAGAGCTTGGAAAGAGTGTGCTGATGAGAGGTCAGTTCCTGCATAGATTTGTATGCAAAGCTCACAAACTGGAACTTGACCCTGTGGGAGGCAGGAAGTCACCAAAGAGTTTTACGCCAGAATGACATAAACAGATTAATGTTTAGAAAAATCATTTTGTGAACTATGGAGAATAGGCTGGAGAACTAAAACTAAATGGAGGAAGAGAACATTAGAACATACTAATTTTTAGCACTCGGTGTCCCTCTGTGACTTCATTTTTTCCTGCTATTTTCTCAATGAGTTTGTATCTGCCAAAAATAAACTGGGTATTGTAGGGCTTCTCCTATCACTTCTCTTGACCTAAACAGAGAAAGTCAGACTATGCATGAATAAATATTATAAAAGTGAGAAGCATTTAAGACAAAAACTTAAACCAAAGCAGTATAAGTCACAAAAAAGTTGCAATTATGGCATAGGAAAAACTCTGGAAACAAAGTTCCCAGTGATAGACTAATAACCTATTCACTTGCTCCCTCTTTTAATGTAGTATATTCAAATGCAGAAATGTATCATTAGTACAATGGTCCCCAAGGACAAATATTTCTAGTTTCCTAAGTTATGATGACTGAGTTTAAATACATTGGAGGATCTTTAATTTAGTTATGCTTAAGGTTTACCTTTCATCTCCACTAACAGTTCTAGTTTATAAGTTCATACTCTTTGGGTTGCAAATCATTGGTAGAAGTTTTAAGAAAGATATTTAAATGTTTAATCTAAACAGCCATGCCCTAGAAAGAAGCCAAATAAAATAAACCAGGGAATTTTCTGATTAAAAGACTTCAAAGAAATTGCAACCAGCTGTTTTCCTTCCATCAGCAATTTATTTCCTCTGAAAACTGAATAAGAGGAAACAGTCTGTGGTAGAAAAGACTGGTTTAGATATATGTCAGGAATCACTGATAGTAAGACTTCCTAAAGAAAAAAAGAAAAAAAGTCAACTGAAAGGCAGAGCGAAAGAGAACTAACATTTGTAAAACACTTTTAAAAAATGGTCACTTATAAGTATATTATCTCTCTTAGAATTTTAGAGACCCCATAAATATTTCCCCCTTTCCTGGCCAAGGATCAGAACCCATTAAAAACCAAATAGTTAAGGGATGCCTGAGTAGCTCAGTCAGTCAAGCATCTGCCTGTGGTTCAGGTCATGATCTCAGGGTCCTGGGATCCAGCCCTGCATTTAGTTCCTTGCTCAGTAGGGAGTCTGCTGCTCTCTCTCCCTCTGCCTGCCCACTGCTCGTGCTCTCTCTCTCAATTAAATAAAATCTTAAAAAAAAAAAAAAAGCAAACAGTGAAGACAGAAAGAGATTGAATTATCACCTCATTACTGACTAAGGCTATGCAAGAGGACATGGCTAGGTATTGTTGAGCCATAGAATTAGTCAGCTTGACCCACAGTCAAAGGAGTGGGATTGGACAGAAGGATGGCTTGACTTAAGCATGCCCAGTTCCTCGCTTCAATTTACCCGTCATAAACCACTCCTTCCCTAGAAAGGTGCTTAGGGCAGGAGAAGCCAGATGCTAATAAAGCTCCTTTCACTGGAAGGATTTCTTAGAGGAAGGAGCAAGTATCCTCCTGCCTTCCAACCCCAACACTCCCCACCACATAATCATAATCAGTGTTGTAAGTAGACACTTAGAATACTACAGGTTACTTATTCAAGAGCTATAAATCTCAGCTGTTAGAATCAAGATTTGAATCCCAAACCATCTGACTAAACTTATTTTCTACCATCCAGGTATGCTCCATTGTTGGGGAGGAAAAATTTCTTTTCTAGACCTTGTTAGGGTCTTTAGCTAGGCCTTAGAATTAAACAGAAGAAAAACATACAAAAACATACAAATTTTGCTTAGTAGTTTTTATATGTATATGAGAGTCTTTACAAGAAAAATAAAGATCCAAAGAAGTGGCTAGGCCTAAGTGCTTATATACCAGATAGAACAAAGAGTGGCACTTGTAGAAAATTAACTAACATATATGGGAAGACTGGAGGAAAATAAGAGTTATTTTAACAAGGTCTGTTTGTACAAATTCCTCTTCATCTAGATTCCTATCTCTGATGGTAAGAATATCTCTTTCCTACTGGGAGGGCATCTTTCACATGGGAATTTCATCTCCAGTTTTCAGGAAGGAAAGGGGAGGTCAGAACATCCTTCTTACACTAGGTTTTCAAGTGACTTTAGCTAGAATAATCAGTATGCCAAGTGACATATTCTGGGATGGCATGTCTTGAATTTCTTCACCATATTTTTTCTTAGAGTATGGTAGAATAAGGACTATTTGAACTTCTTTGATAATACCCTATTAAGAGATATAAAGGAGTTTAAGATTCTGTATAACTTTCTATCAACCAGTTATAACAAAACAGAAATACTTAACCTATTTTTACATATAAAACCTCAGTTGTAGTCCATATATTCATTATTTGGGGTAATGGGCAAGGCAACCTTCCCCTTAATGGATTTGGAAGCTTTGCCCTCAGATCCAGGGAATGAGAACCAGATACTGTGTTTCTAAAGAGGAATTCTCTCTACCGAAAAAGAGGGGAAGTCAGGTTTTCTATTGAAATTATTTTTGGAAGAATTTTAAATGGGAGATCACAGACCTTCCAGACCAGATATCCAGGTCAGTGAAAAGAAAAGAAATAGGGAAACAAACCCATGAAGAAAGCAGAAGTGAGGATTGCTTAGAAAGGAATGGAAAAAAGGCAGGAGGAAGAAGGAATCTACGTGCCAGCGGCCTGCAAGCTAAGAGAGTTCTAAGAACGGGGTGTTGCCTTAGGAGGTAATGGCAAGTGACCAACAAGAATTGCTGCTGTGGCGACTGTTCAAATGTTTAGAGGTCGTTATTGTAGCACAGTCTTAGGTAGCTAGCTAATGTCACCTTTTGAATAAGAACTTCTCCTTATTCACAAAGTAATTTACCCAGTTACTGTGGAAAGAGCCATCCACAGGCTGAGCTTTAGCAACCATTGAGGATATCCTCTGAACACGTATTGGGTGGTAGGAAGAGGCTCCATTCCCTGACTTGAAAGGCAAAAATAGGCATGCTAACCAGCCTCCGTGAGATGGAGTGGATACCTCTAAACCCCATGGGGCCAGCTGAATATGAATACTAAGATGCTGCCCTTAGGGAGGAAATAGAGCTGAGATAGGAAGCTCTGGAGATTTTGCCTGGAGGTTATCCTAGTCAGCTGCTTGCTAGCCATGTGGCCATAAGCAAGTTGTAGAATGCCTTTGCCTCAGTTCTAAAGCTTGTGGAATAAATGGGGATAAAAAACCTAACTTCACAGGCTCTATATCAGAATGAACAGAGTTGATACATTGAAAGAATTTAGAACACTGCCTGTCACATAGGAAACATTCAGTAAACGATAATGATGCCATCTAGAATTTAGATTAAAGTTGAGAGTTATCAACAATATTCTATAACTGTTAGCAATGTTCCATAGTCTGAGAGGTTTAATAATGTTTATGAAAACCAAAGAACTGTATCACCCATTGAATAAGGAACCAGTTGTCTCCAAACCCTCAGCACCTAGGATGTACTTTTCTGAAGTATTTTCCCACAGTGTAGTCTAGGAAAAGGTACATATGCTTTGGAGCAAGGCAGACTCCCCAGAGCAACCAGTGGCCTATCTACTGCCAAAGTCACTATCACAGACCTATAGAGCTTCAGCCTGGAAGCCAGCAACTACTTACTGACCATGCCTGTCTTTATCTACCCACCCCAAGAACACCTAAAGAGAAAGCAAAGGGCGGCAAGCTTTGAGCTCCAAACCTGTCCATAAGACACTGTTACTGCCTCTCTTTTTGGTTCTCTTCCCCCCTTGAATGGTGCTACTCTGGGTCTTGGGAAGTTGTCCCATGACTTCTACCTCTGCTAACCTGTGTTTGAGAACTGAACCATGCTGATAGTAGATTTTGGCCCATTCCTAATCACTTCAGTTTAATTTGACGTAGAGAGAAAGATTCTAATTGCTCTTCTTCGTAGTTGCTAATCAAGTCTCACTATACAGGTACAAAATTCTAACTTTCCCATTAATGAATCTGATTAGGCTGCCATTTACCAGTAGCCAAAGATCACATTTTGGCTCTTGGAAATGTTACAGCTAGAAACTTATAGAGTTATGTATCCATGTCTGGTGGAATTTAACAGAGGCCAGTGGTGGGGAGGGTAAAGAGAGGAGATTCTCAGGAAATAGAGCTGCTATGGTCTGAATGTTTATGTGCCCACCCCACCTAAACCTAATATTGAAATACTGAAACCTAGCCCCCAGTGTGATAGCATTTGGAGGTGGGACCTCTGGGAGGAGATTAGCTCACGAGAGCAGAGCCCTCATAAAGGACATTAGTACCATTATAAAAGAAGCCCAACAGAGTCCACCATGTAAAGATACAATGAGAAGTCTGAAACTCAGAAAAGGACCCTCATTTGACCATGTGGCATCCTGATCTTAGACCTCCAGTCTCCAGAAGCATGAGGAATAAATTTGTATTTTTTATAAAGCTACCCAGCTTATGATATTTTATTATAGGAGTCCAAACACACTAAGAGCAGAGCAACATGTACATAAAGAATGTGGATGTGGGAACTGTTCTGAGAGTTCTCCGAAAGAGGCAGTGTGACTGACTACAGATCTTGTTTGGTCTGTTATAGCAATCCTAAAGCAGGTGTTTAACATAAATAACTAAATATACATGATTTCACTTTAGGAAGGATTTGGCCTTTTTAGTCTTTAAAGTTTCTGCCTAAGGCTATGTCTCCCAAAAAGGACACTCATCAGGGCGCCTGGGTGGCTCAGTTGTTAAGCGACTGCCTTCCGCTCAGGTCATAATCCCAGGGTCCTGAGATTGAGTCCCACATCAGGCTCCCCGCCATGTGGGAAGCCAGCTTCTCCCTCTCCAGCTTCCCGTGCTTGTGCTCCCTCTCTTGTTGTGTCTCTCTCTGTCAAACAAATAAATAAAATCTTTAAAAAAAATAAGAAAAAAGGACACTCATCAGTTCACATAGCCTTCAACTTAGGTACACTTCCAAATAGATTATCCTCATTCTTACAATTACCACTTTATGTCACCTATTTGGGTCACTGCTTCCTCAAGCACTAAATGATCTCTTTAAAAAGGATTTCTCAACCACAGCACTGTTGACAATTGGTGAAAGATAATTCTTTGTTGTGAGAGACAGTCCTGTGCAGTGTAAGATATTTAGCAATATCCTTAGTCTCTAACTCCCAGATTCTGGTAACAACACTCTCCGTACCACCCTCTCTCCCACTTATGACAACCAAAAATGTTTCCATACGTTGTGAAATGTCCAGGAAGAACAGGGGAGTAGGGGAAGGGAAAAAAATCACACACACACACCCCCCAGTTGAGGACCACTGCTTTAGACCAAATTATATGTACACACTATGCAAGGTTCATTTGGTCTGACACAGGTACCTGGGTATTCCCAGATACTTCTTTTTCTTAATAGCTCTACAGTGAAGTTTATTTTGGTTGCTTTTATAAATTGTTTATTTATATCCTTGCCCACTTTTATAGTATATTAGTTTCCCCAATGGCAAATCTTAAAAAATCAAAACAAATCTATATTTTTAAACATATGAATGAGCCAAAAACAACTGCTTTTGGCCAAAGAAATTCTCTTAGCAAGTATTTAAGACATCCGCTAGAGTCCTTGTCATCCTTCAGCTATCCAGTCTCTCTGGCTGCTTTCTTCATCTATAAAATGAGCAGATGGACTAGATCATAATTCATAAATTAAATGAATAGAAAGAGGAGAAGTATAGAAAACAGGCCATAAGGGAGACAGTCCTTTGGAATTAACATGGTTCTCCATGATGAATAAAGGAAACAGCAGAAATGGTCTTCCATGAAAATGGTCACAGGTCTAAATATAAAATATCAATTTGAAGCTCCCAGAAGAAAATACAGAAAATACCTTTAGAAGCTCAGAGTGGGAGTGATTTCCTAAACAACCTCAACAATAAAATACACAAATTAAACTATATGGATTTGATTACCTCAAAGATTTCTGTTAAGTAAAGGTTAAAGGTTATCAATGAAAATTCATCAGACCAGCTGGGGAAAGTTATCTGTGACTTTGAAAGCTGACATGGGTTTTATATTAAAAATATACTAAAGTATGTTTCAGTCCAGCAAGAAAAGGCAGGAGTCAATAGACAAAAGGGCAAAGTCCATGAATAAGCAATGCATGGAAGAGAAAACAAAATCACTGGGAAGACACAATTAGCCTCACTAATATTCAATGAAACACAAGTTCTACTTACACAGTTAGTAAATTAGATAGTACCAAGTGCCACTCACTCACGTGCAGAAAACTTAACTTGTTAACTTTGTCCATAGATTATCTGATCTCCCTCATGGTTATTTTCAACCCTCTAGTTAGAGGGAGAATGAAGAATGGACATGGGAAGATGAAACAAATGTCCAGTCTAGTTTAAACTTAGCTGATCTAAACATTTACACTGTTCCTTTAGTTGGTGCACTCTCTCTTAGACAAACTGCTCAGTCTCTCAGAAAACCTTCCTCTCCCCTTGTTTGATTCCCCTGGATGTGGAAAGGGCATATGGAGGAGGAGGAGAGCTTTGAATTTTATCACCTTCAGTAATCCTCTACTTCCTCGGGTCTCAGGGCAATGCCCTTTTTCATCCCCGTGCTGTTTGCCTACTGGCATTGATGGCAAAAGTCTGTTCCTGAGGCTACTCTTTTTTTATCTGCTTGTTAAATTCCACATTAGCATTTCCTGGTTGACTCAGCCTTGCCTCAGCCCCCTCTAATACTAACAACTCTTTAAAGTCAGCTGGGAGTCCCACTTTGTCCACTGTCTATGCAGTTCACTCTCTCTCTCTCCCTTGGCCATTTACTTTGCCCCTGCTAAGGTGATTTCTTTCTGACAAGTTCAACCCAGGGAAGACTTGAGACCCACCTCTGTCTCTAGGAAACCAAAACCAAATAAGGAAAACAGCCTCAGGCATTCCCTTTGCTTTCCTATAGAATCACGCAGTCAATGTGGCTCCATCCAAAGGCTGCGACTTTCCAGAATTCTAAATGGAAACTATGCTTGGCAAAGGAGGTGGGGGGGGGGGGGCGGGTAAGGGGGAGAGTCTGGAAGCAGACTCTCACCAGAAGTGGTGAGGGTCAAGGAAATTTCCTCCTAACTTGTTACCTCCACTCAATTAATGTGCTTCTCTTTTTCAAGGCCAAAGCTTGGAGATAGAAAATCAGAACATATATCTGCCTGATTGGTCTCTCCTCTTTACCCACCAATTCTTTCATGATGGAAAGCAGATTGCCGTTTGTTTTACTTCCTCTGTGTCCACCTTCTCCCACTGGGCAGAGGCTTCATGGCTTTACTGCCATAGGCAGAATAATATCATCTCTATATGGAAATGGAATTCTGTGAGCCTGTATTCTCCAGGCTTTGTTGCTGATGATCCCAAAGGAGAGAAAAAAGAATTTTTAAAAGCCTGCCTCAAGAGAGTAATCTAACTCGCAAGGCTAGTTGCTTTTTGTAATGTCCTATTTTGGATGTCAGAGACTGCCTATTTCTTCAGTCATCCTTCAAGTGGAAGGGTACTTCAGCCAAGGGCAAAAGGCAATAAAGAAAACCACAGTATTTGCTTATTTATTTACACATTAAAGCACATATTTTACCCAGTATTTATTTATTTACATGTTAAAGCAGAGTAAAATATTACATTCTTTTAGTGTTTTTCTAAAGAACGCCATTAATCTATACATGTCCCAGACAATTTAACTTGCTCAACTGCATTCATGATTTGGTTAGTTTTTAAATGAATAACAGGGGTGAATTATATGAATTTAAGATTTTTTTATAAATGAGAATTTAAGCAGTGTCCAATATCAATAGATGTTCTCTTATGGTTCCAGAATTCTGTAAATCCAGTGTACTTGGGAATTTGCCTAGCAATATTTTTCCTATTCTTATATAGGTCTTCATAGTTTTCAAGTTCAAAAATTTCTTTTAACACCTCCCCCACCCCTCCCCCCCAAAAATAAACCCACCTACATTTGCCTTATTACTCATTGTAGTTCTGCTTTCACAGAAATAATTACTTTTAGTTCCTCACTCTTATTTATCACATGTCTGAAGGACATCAGAGAAAAAAATATAGAACTTTTAAAATGTGCTTTATATCCCATAATGTCCATCCAAAAGCATTTCATGTTTAGGAAAAATCTATGCTCTTTAAATAACCACAAGATCACAATACTAATACTTTCACTGTAATATTGGAGCCCACAAGGAAGTATTTATTATATACTTTCCACCATATAGCAGATGTCCAGCAGTTCCTCTCACACCCAGTGTGATAAGCTTTAAGTGCCTTGGATTAGGAACTAGAAGGTCTGAATTTAGCCTCTCCTAAATTCAAGTTTTCAAATGGCCAGTTAAAGGTCACTGTGTCCCTCAGGTACTCCAACATTGAACTCATTAGCTAGTCTCCAAACATATTTCTTCTTCTTTGAGCACTATTCTGGTTAATCACTATGCTGTAGCTAAGACATGTGGGTTATTTTCTTTTTTCTTTTTTTTTTTTATGATAAAAGGGTTAATTTATCCATAAGATACAACAAACTTTAATGTGCATGCAACTATTCAGAGTTTCAAAATCCATAAAGAAGAGCTGATGGCAATAAAAAGGCAAATTCACAAACCCAAATCTGTAGTAGAGATTCCAACATGTACTCTCAGCAACTCACAGTATCAACAGAACAAAACATCAATAAAAACATGGTTATGTTTATCTTTGTGTATGGTGTAAGGGAATGGTCGAGTTTCATTCTTCTACATATAGCTGTCCAATTTTCCCAGCACCATTTATTGAAGAGACTGTCTTTTTTCCACTGCATATTTTTTCCTGCTTTGTCGAAGATTATTTGACCATAGAGTTGAGGGTTCATATCTGGGCTCTCTACTCTGTTCCACTGGCTATGTGTCTGTTTTTATGCCAGTACCATGCTGTCTTGGTGATCACAGCTTTGTAGTAAAGCCTGAAATCAGGCAACGTGATGCCCCCAGTTTTGTTTTTCTTTTTCAACATTTCCTTAGTAATTTGGGGTCTCTTCTGATTCCATACAAATTTTAGGATTATTTGCTCCAGCTCTTTGAAAAATGCCGGTGGAATTTTGATCAGGATGGCACTGAAAATATAGATTGCTCTAGGCAGTATAGACATTTTAACAATGTTTATTTTTCCAATCCAGGAGCATAAAATGGTCTTCCATCTTTTTGTGTCTTCTATTTCTTTCATGAGTGTTCTGTAGTTCCTTGAGTACAGATCATTTACTTCTTTGGTTAGGTTTGTTCCCAGGTATCTTATGGTTCTTGGTGCTATAGTAAATGGAATTGATTCTCTAATTTCCCTTTCGGTATTTTCATTGTTAGTGTATAAGAAAGCCACTGATTTCTGTACATTGACTTTGTCTCCTGCCATGTTACTGAATTGCTGTATGAGTTCTAGTAGTTTGGGAGTAGAGTCTTTTGGATTTTCCATATAAAGTATCATGTCATCTGCGAAGAGAGAGAGTTTGACTTCCTCATTGTCAATTTGGATACCTTTTATTTCTCTTTGTTGTCTGATTGCTGTTGCTAGGACTTCTAATACTATGTTGAACAAGAGTGGTGAGAGTGGGCATCCTTGTCGTAGTTCCTGATCTCAACAGGAAGGCTGCGAGCTTTTTCCCATTGAGGATGATATTTGCTGTGGGTTTTTCATAGATAGACTTTGTGAAGTTGAGGAATGTTCCCTCTATCCCTATACTTTGAAGCATTTTAATCAGGAACGGATGCTGGATTTTGTCAAATGCTTTTTCTGCATCAGTTGAGAGGACCATGTGGTTCTTCTCTCTCCTCTTATTGATTTGTTCTATCACATTGATTGATTTGCGAATGTTGAACCATCCTTGCAACCCAGGGATGAGTCCCATCTGGTCATGGTGGATAATCTTTTTAACGTGCTGTTGGATCCTGTTTGCTAGGATCTTGTGGAGAATCTTAGCATCAATATTCATCAGGGATATTGGTCTGAAATTCTCCTTTTTGGTGGGGTCTTTGCCTGGTTTGGGGATCAGGGTAATGCTGGCTTCATAAAAAGAGTCTGGAAGTTTTCCTTCTGCTTCAATTTTTTGAAGCAGCTTCAGGATAGGTGTTATTTCTTCTTTGAAAGTTTGGTAGAATTCCCCAGGGAATCCATCAGGTCCTGGGCTCTTGGTTTTGGGAGGTTTTTGATCACTGCTTCAATCTCATTACTAGATATGGGTTTATTCAGGTTGTCAATTTCTTCCTAGTTCAATTTTGGAAGTTTATAGTTTTCCAGGAACGCATCCATTTCATCTAGGTTACTTAACTTATTGACATATAACTGTTGATAATAATTTCTGATGATTATTTCTATTTCCTTGGTGTTAGTTGTGATCTCTCCCTTTTCATTCATAATTTTATTAATTTGGGCCTTCTCTCTTTTCTTTTGGATTAGTTTGGCCAATGGTTTATCAATCTTATTGATTCTTTCAAAACACCAGCTTCTAGTTTCATTGATGTGACCATTGTCTTACACCATACGCAAAGATAAACTCAAAATGGATAAAAGACCTCAACATGAGGCAGGAATCCATCAGAATCCTAAAGAACATAGGCAGTAATTTCTCTGATACCAGCCACAGCAACTTTTTCAAGATATGTCTCCAAAAGCAAAGGAAACAAAAGCAAAAATGAATTTTTGGGACTTCATCAAGATCAAAAGCTTCTGCACAGCGAAGGAAACAGTCAGCAAAACAAAGAGGGAACCCAC